>NC_080598.1:40441054-40741054 GCF_027887145.1 Ammospiza caudacuta | reverse complement strand
TTATGCAAAGACATTCTGAGACGAGACCTGTGATAAATAATAAGATAGAAACAACTTCATGCTGATCTTAATTATAATGCAGTAAAAAGATGATTCTGTAGCTTCATTCTTAATTTCCCTCTTGTTTAAATTTCAAAATACTGGATGATAATGTGGGTACCCAAAGTAAGTGCTGCTCTAGAGGTTTTTACTACAATAAAACTTGCCAAAGCTGCTTTCTGCAGGCTGCACTGGCTTGTCCTCTGTAAGGCACTGCTGGCCCTATCTGACCCTGCCAAAGTGCCTGTCCTTTCCAAGCCTCTGGGGCAACTCTGCACAGGCATTCCTGGGGATCTAGAGTTTGGTGTTTAAGGCTCTGCTAAAATTAGCAATGATAGCTGTTTAATAAAGACCTGAAATGCTGAATTCAGAGTCTCAAATAGTTGGAAGGGTAATCTATCTGGACAAAGAGAATGATGTACAAACGTGAATGAACAAAGTAAGCGTAGAGGAGGAGAGGAATATTGAATGAAATGGAGAATAGTGACTGGCTAATAATAGAGTATCAGAATTATGTTGGGAAGGGCAAGAATCTGGTGAATGCAAAGAAAGATGGAGAATTCAACTTAGTTTTGGTGCTGAAACTAAACTGCTAGAATTCAGTGCATTCTGGTTTGCCTGAATCAATCACTAAGGGATAGTCTCTATATAGTTGAAAGGAGATATCCATACCTGACCCAGATTTTCTTCATCATGATGAATATTTTGGTTTAAACTTTTAGCTGCCTTTAAGAAAATGTAAAGGATACATTGAATGGTCAGTGCACAGCAAGCTAGAAAGAGAAAAATACTTTTCTTTTTAGTAATTACATAAACAGCACTCCTAAAGAAAAAGTAATGAAAAATGTCTCAGTTTAATTCTGTTTCTTTACTGATTCTTCCTTTAGGTTTGTTTGCAGGTTGCACTTGATCTAGAGTAAAATTGCAGGCCATAACCAAAACCTAGGTTTTAAAATATACATGATAGTGCATGTGGGTATCTTTCTTTGGAGGAGAGAAAGGCATGTTTGGATCAAATACCTTTTTCTTTTGCTTCCCCCACCCCACTTTGTGAGACAGGCACCCTAGGCTTGGTGCTTACTGGAATTCAAAACTGGATCCAAATGATCAGTACACTTAAGGGTTAGGCAGTCCTTTTCCTCCCCTTGATCCCATAGTACTTGCTTAGAGTCTCCTGCTGCTGCTCTTACACGAGTGAATGGAATCTCTGCATTTTGAATGAAGAGTGGTGGAGTCAAAATGATTATTACTCATGATTAAAGAGCTTTTAACATTGTAATATATTGCAGAAAAAATAAAAAATTTAAAATATTGGAAATAATTTTTGTACTTGACAGATGGGAATAGCTGGAACAGCACAATGCTTATCTGCTCATGCAATTTTCTTATAGTTGTTCACAGGGCATTTAGGAGTAGATTTATTTATTAAATTTCTGGCTAATGTTTGTTGTAATCTGCTACTTGAATGATAGAAAAAAAAGCAGTGCCTGAAAACTAATATTCAGTTCAGGGAATGAAGGTAGTTGTGTAAGACTCCTCTGTTTATTTAAAAGCAAAACATAAATGCCTTTTGCTGTTACATTATTTGTTTTAATGTTTTACATAGACAGAATTTAAGCTTCCCTTTGTTTGTCCATTAATCTTTTTGTTTGGATTTTTTTTTTTAGGTACCAGACTACTATGATATAATCAAAAAACCCATTGCCTTAAATATAATCCGTGAAAAAGTGAATAAATGTGAATATAAGTTAGCATGTAAGTATTGTTTATTGAAAGGGGTATATTGTACCATGTTCTCTCACTTTAAATCCTTGTCCTAAAATAGAACTGTGTTGGATTATTAGAAAGCTGAAATTGCTTTGGGGTTTTGTGGTGTTTTGGGTTTTTTAAAAGAGCAATTACTAATATTTTTTAAAATGAAATCTGTTGAACATAGTTCCTTTTCTACTAACATACATGATGGATAGATAAGAAATGGGCAGCTATGAAACTTCTGGTAGTTCTCAGGCCTTTAATATCAAAGAGTGACACTGATGGAATAATTAGAAAAGGTACTGTTGTTCTTGTCTCTGATTTGTATTTCCTGTATTGATAATCAGAGAAACTGAAGAATGTTGACATGGAACAGCACTGATACAAGGATAGCAACTTGATACACGTAAAGACATTTTTGTGTTGCAGCTCTGCATAGGATCACTGTACTGATTTATTGGTGTCAAACTGTTTGTCAGACTGATGATGACTTGAAACATGCTAAATTTATTTATTTTATGCCCTAGCTGAATTCATTGAAGATATTGAGCTGATGTTTTCGAACTGCTTTGAATACAACCCTCGTAACACAAGTGAAGCAAAAGCTGGAACTAGACTTCAGGCTTTCTTCCACATTCAGGCTCAAAAGCTTGGACTTCCCATCACATCTGGTAACGTGGACCACAGTGCTCCCGCGGCGAAGAAGTCTCGAATCTAACCTCTGCCTTCCAAAGGAGTTCTTGAGGGAATTTATTACATTCATTAAAATGGATTGTTAAATTACCCAGTCGTCATGTCTATTTAAAGCAATAACAACTGTTTAACCACCTTGAAGTGTGGCCTGCACTATATTCTCAATATAATATTAAGCACTCAGGAGAATGTAGGAAAGATTACCTTTGCTACAGTTTTATTCAGTGTCTAATAATTTTGATAGATGTACTGGATACAGTACTGGTTTACAGAGGTTTTGTACATTTTTAATACATTCATGTGTCCAGATATCTTCCAGAAGTACTTTGTTTTTTCCTGCACAAAATAACGTTGTTTCATCCTCTAGATTTTGTAGGAGCTGTGGTATTGAGGGCTTTATCAACTCAGAGAAAATCTTCTGCTGTAGCACAGTTGAAGAAACTGTGTGTGTTGTTAAAACTTGTTTGAGCATATCTTCTCAACACTAATGAGTACAACTGCATATCTTTTCAAGTACTGTACCAGTGCTGGCTGGAGGTATTCGGTCTGAGTTTAAGTAGATATTTATTTAGCATTCAAAGTAATTTGTGAATTTGTTTTGTATTTATAAAATTTGTACTTGGGGCAAAAAAAAATAGTCCCAATAACTTTTTAAATTTTGGAGGGTGGGGTTTTGTTTGTTTGTTTGTTTTTTCCCCTCTGACTTGATGATCAATCAATAAATACCTTCTTGTGTCCCTGGCAGTTCTTCTAGCAATGAGTAAATTTGCAGGACTGTACTCTTAAATTTCTACATTCAACTTTGGAAGTGTACAAATAAAATGACACATTTTTTCAAAGTATGTTGAGCTTGGACTTCCTCTTGAGTTGTACTGCTGCATCGCCTTTCCATTAATTTCTGAGGACAATTTGCTGGAGGCAACACAGCAGAATGTGGTTCCAGTATGAGTACCCAGCCAGCACTCTGGGCAGCTGCAGCCACTGTGGTTCCTGGTCTCAGAGGGATGCAAGTGTCCATCAGTTTGTCTGGAGTAATGTGAGTAGTGTAAGTTGTATGGATCTTTAATTTGCATCTCTACTGTGTAAAACCTCACAGATTTGTTCAGTTGACCAGCAGCTTCTTTAAAGTATCCTTAGTATGCTTGATAGTTTTATTTTCAATATTTATTAATGTAAATTTATTAAGCTCAGTTTTAGTTAATAGGTTTAAATCAGTCCTGTCCTCTTGGAGATATGCCATAATCCGAGAAAAAACTATAGAGTGGAAGTCTGGGGATAGGAAGGGGTTGTAGGAAAAACAAACATGAGGCTTGCTGCTGCAGCAGCATCTTTCCCCTTGTGTTTATGCAGCTTGTGTTAAAGGGTTAAAGCCTGAACATGCTCCTGACAATTACTTGCTATGTAATTGTGGCTTGCTTTGGCTGCTGTAGTGCTTGCATTGCCTTAGAGGTGTGAGAATGGGCATTCTCTTGAGTTCAGGGAATGGGTGGTGGTGGACAGGAGACTGATCAGTTCAAAATGTTGCAGTTGTGGTTTGGGGAATTTTAAAAATAATTTTTAAAAATAATAAGAATGAGAAGGGTGAGGGATGTTGTTCAGAAATTTCTGCTAATACTTCTGAGTTTCTGTGAAAGCTTTCCACAGAAAGCTGTCAGTTCAGAGCTGACATCTCTGCCTAGATTTAAGAGACATTTTTTTTCCCACAAAATAAATGCTCCCAGTAAAGAATGCTGAATTCTGCAAGGAATATGAGCAGCAGAGGACTTGGTTGAAGGGTGTAAGCTGTACTTGATACCCCTGCATCTGTCCAGTCCTGAGAGGCTGTCAAAGTCCTGACTAGTAGGTTGCACAGCAGTTGTGCTCATTCTTGTTCACATGAATAATCCCTATTGACTTGAGTGTGAATACATTTTGAGGAGGGGTGCAGTGAGCTGAGTAAGTCTATGTGTGGCAGATGTAAGTTAAATAATTTCTGTTCCAAACCTACTCCCAGCTGTTCATTCCTATCACTCTTTTTCCAGGGTTATTTCCTTCAGTAGCATCCCCTTAACAATGCAGCTATAATTTTGGGTTTGGATAGAGCAAGTGGGAACAGTCCAAACCAAATCTCTGCTTGACAGTGGTGTTTGTAGCTTATGCTCAGCAAAGTTACTAATTTCCCTTTAAGTCTGCAAGCCTGAGGCCTCACTTACATACACTGAAGGTGAAATACAGGAGGTGCTATTCTGCTTTGAACAGCTGTGCTTAAAATACTCCTGTCTGCCATATGTGCAGTTCAGCTCTGACTGTCCTTGGCTTTAGTGGTGCTTGTGAGGCATGAAACAAGTCCTCAGAGCAGACTGCCTCATCTGGTACTTTCTTTGTTGCTTTTTCAGACTTCAGTGATGCTTTTTCTTAGCTGTGTCAGGATATCTTTTTTATGGCCTTTGGGAAAAGGGGGGGTTACTTCTATCTCCCTCCTTGTCTTAGGGACTGAAATATTCATTCAACATACTTTTCCCTGAAAGTGTGTTACCATGATCAGCCATCCCACCTGATGTTACCATCAGAGTAAGATCTGTACAGTATCTGTCAGGGCTTCAGGCAAGTTTTTCACAAAGGTGTCAAAATGGAGAGGGTGAACAGCTTCATTTTGGATTCAGACTGATGAGGTTGTACCAGACTCTTACAGAAAAGAGGCAGTAGGCTTAGTTGAGTGTAAGTGTAGCGTCCAGTGTAGCATCTGTTCTCTAAGCGTTTTTAAAAGATGCAACAGTGAAAGTCTTGCCCTTCTTGGTAGCTTCCATAGATCTTAGCCCTGGCATGTATCCAGATACTGCAACACCAGCTGCTTTTCCTGCTGTGCAAATTCTGCCCCTTTCATTCATTTCAGAGCTGAGTAACTACCCTAGGCAATTTCTACTGATGTTTTTTTTTTTTGTACATTAGTCTTCAGTAGCCAAGGGACCAGTCCCTTTGGGCTCCCAACCCAAAGGATTATCTTGTCCAGGAGACGCCAGCATTTCCTCAAAGAAAGCTTGCTCACCTCCTGGCCACCACAGGCTGCCAAAGATGCAGAAGACCAATTCCCACAGTGACTGCTGGTATTAGAAGCAGCTCTTCCCACCATGCAGGATGAGGTCACAAGGTGAAGGCCACTTCAAATGCTGGCTGTAGCCTTCTGTGGTGGTTGCAGTCAAGCTGATACTGGCTGTTTAGGTGTCAACACCAGGGACTTGTTGTATCAAGTCCCTTCACCTGTATTAGGAGGCAGGTGATGACCTTGACTGGCATATCCAGTGTCAGATTCAACTGTTGGAAGTCTGATTTCTGGAAGCCTGTAACAGTATTGGAAAGCTTGTGTTGCTTTGCTGTGGCAGCCCATGACACATGTGAGCTAGCACTCTTCTTTGTGAGGGGTATGAGTTGGGGCCAGTGCCCCAGCAGCCGCTACTGGATGCCTCTTTTGTGGAGGGTGAGGTTTAAACACTTAGCACAGAGCACTTAAACTAGTATTAACAATAAAAATATTATCTTAGCATAATCTTAGCAAATATGGGCATTAGAAACCAGTATGTAGCAGCTGAAAACCAGCTTGAATGTGCATATATAGCTCTAGGGAGGCAGACCCTGAACAGCCCCACTGCAGCGACCAGCTGCCCCAGAAGCAGCTGTCCCTGCATCTGTCACAGTGCAGAAGGGAAGAGCCTTCCAGGGACATGTGCAGGGAGCAGGTCTCTGGGGACAGCAGGCCCTGCCAGAGTCCTACCCAGCACCATGTTTGTGCTGCACTGGTAATCTGGTGCTTTAGGATTTAGGAGATTACATTACATCATGATTACATGAATCATTGATGTAACCACTGAGTTAACCCTTACCCTGCAATGATCTTACCTCTTCCAAGTTTTATCTGTTTGTATTCAATAAATAACATCTAACACAGGTCACGTTGCCTATTGGGGATCCCTGTTGTAATTGATCACAGTGATTCTAGATAACACTTCTTGAGGCTAGCAAGGACTATTTCTGCCCTCCAAGAGCCTTCTCACTCTAAAGAAGTTGTCAGTGTCCAGACAACTGCAGCAAGTTTCTTGTACAGCATTTGGCTGTAACTGAGAGATCTTTCCCTTGCACTGCTCAAGTGCCTTGATCTTCCCAACATGACATAGTCCAGTTCTGCAGGGCTGCTCCTGGTGCTTTACCCAGCCTGCTGCAAGGGCATATTCTGAGATTTCTCAGCCTGCTACCACATGATGCATTCTTTCTCCTGCCCTTCATCAGCTACCCACTTCCCTTAGTTTGGTGCTTCCTTAGGCAGTGCTATTAAAAGCTTGCCTTTGAAGTGCTCAATTGAGTATATGTCCAGTATTAGGCCTGTGTAAAAACTCCTCATCTCCAATTACCACCAACAAGAACATTTCCCATTTCAGGGCGCTCTGGTTTGAAGATGATGTCTGGATGAAGACTGATGCAAAAGGTAAAATAACTTGTGCTCCAAATGAGAATTACAAAGGCAGGTAAGTAAACTGATTACCTTGTTTTCCAATAGGGATGCTGATGTAGCTCCATCCCTAAAACACGTTCGTGTATTTGTGGATGTATTTGTATATACTTAGGCAAAGTTTGGGATTTTTAACTGCTCTAAGTCACTGACAATTAAAACAATGGTTATCATTCATGAATCCTAGAACTTAGAAAATGGCTTGGGTTAGAAGGGACCTCAAAAAATCATCTTATTCCAACCCTGCGGCCATAGGCAGGGACACCTTCTATTTGACCAGGATGCTCACAGACCCATCCAACATGGCCTTGAACTCTGCCACAACTTTTCTGGACAAGCTGTTCCAGTGCCTCACCAACCTCACAGTGAAGAATTTCTTCCTCTTACATAATCTAAACCCGCTCTCTGGTAGTGGGAAACCATTCTCCCTTGTCCTGTCACTCCATGTCCTTGTAAAAAGAGCCTCTCTAGCTTTCTTGTAAGCTCCCTTCAGGTATTGGAAGGCATTTTTTGGAGTGCATTAAAATGCACATCAATACAAGCTACACCTGAAATGTTCTTGGGGCAGAAAGCCATAGATTGCATGTGTTTTCCAAAAAGTGCACTGAGACAACCTTTAGGTTTGTTTCTCTACCATAATATATCAGGTTCCTGGGTTTGTAGTGCTTCTTTCCTGGAAAACTGCTGAAATTATTTTGAATATATATTTTTAAGGTGCAAATCAACCTTTAAATTTTTTTTGGGGTGGAAGAAGGGAAAAAAGTGTTTCTGGGTCTCCAAAGACAGGGCTGTATCAGCGGCTGCCCTGCGAGCGGCTCTGGGTACGCAGCAGCCGGCCAGGCTGGAGGTGCTCAGTCCACACCATGTCCTGCAGCCTTTGCCAGAGGGGGGAGAAGGCAGCAAAGCTCCAGCATTCTGCCTGAGCCTCCCTGCTTGCTCACAACGTTTATCCAGCTGTTCAGGTCACTTGCTTTTGATGAGAGAAATGTTTGATTGGGCCAAGTTTCCTACAAGGATGTTACATGACAGCATACTCTCCAAAACGCTGGCCCATGGCCATGGAAGATCAGCTTTCATTTCTGTCTTCTCTGCTGTTGTTTGTCTCTTTCCTTAGATTGATTTCAAAGAACCACAAAAGAAAGGGTCTTTATTTGAATAACACAGAGCTGCTGCACCAGCACTGTGTCACAGCACTGTGGTCTGGGGTTATTCTGGTGCTTGTGCTGCCTGGTTTAACCATGCTGTGTAGAGGGACTGAAAACGGCATGCTTGTCCCAGAATTTCCCTGTAACAAGGTTAGAAGGAATCCTCTACAAGGATTACCTTGCTCTGCTAGGATAGCACATAGTCCAACTTCAGCTTTGTCAATTTGCTAGTCTTGTCTTACCAATATATTTAGGATTTATATTGATTGTTCCTAGGTTAACAGTCCTATAAGAATGTGTATTATAATCTACGTGCTTTCCAATTTTTCTCCTTAGAGCACTCTACAGATAAAATTAGCTTGGAGAGGAAAGGACTTTGAAGAGACAGGCAGTGCTGTGGCTCAGCCGCTGTGAATTCTGTGTTCAGAATGGCAGAAATGGGAGCCAGGATGTTAAAATGTTTGGGGTTTGGATGGCAGTTCTGCATTTGACACTGGGCAGCGTGGGGCTTCATAGTTGCTTTTCATGAGCATTCCTGTGCAGATCCCACCATCAGTCACATGCTGGGCTCTGCAATCCTGGCACAGCTCGTGAATGCTGCTGTCACCAGAGGACACTTCTGCACTGACCGACAGGCCCCACGATCCAGCAATGGTTATAAATATTCCTGGGCCTCAGTCATCCTAAAGCCCATCCTCAACCACCAGAAAGTGATCTCAACTCATGTATTTAGCATGTTAGGCTGAGCTAAAGTTCTGTTTTTAGATTGCTGTCTGAAAAAGAAAAAGTTTGTGGTTTTAAAAGGCACTATCAACTTTTTAAGCACTGTATCTTGTGCAGGGACTTTGAAATGCTTGAATAGGTTTAGACGGTGCATCTTCTGTTTCCATAGTTGTTGCTTTTAAGAGGTTTCTTAGAACCAACCCTTGAGGTCAACCTTCATCAAACAGAATTTCCTTTCATTCAGATGCAATGCTGCAAACTGGGTGTGAGATCTGTCTGGAGCAATTTTAAGAGTATTAAAACTCCAGAACCAAAAATGTCTGTCCTCCTTTTTGTCTGACCTTTAAAATTTCCAATCAAAACAAGCCATTTGAATTAACCTTTGCCATCTTCACACTTTAGTCATGGCTTTATCTATCTCCTGGAGAGTATTCGATCCTTTACTAGTGATTCTTTTTTTGTATTTAAAAGATGTCTCCTTAAATCAGACCTGCAATACCATAGAAGTGCTGACCATGATTAGAAACAGTCCATTTTCCAAGGACTTTATACCAACGTGATGACATAACCCTAGCAGGAAAAGAGGCACAGAGCAATGAAGGTCAATAGCAGAATCAGGCCAAGCCTGGAAGACTCGGGATTAATGTCTGAAAGATCTGTACCATCTGTGTACAGTACTGCTTTGCACTTGTCCAGGCACAGAAGAACAAGGATTCCTTTCCCTACCAGGAACCCTGTCTCAGGGGGCACTCTCCTGTAAAAAAGAACCTAACAAAATTGAATCATTACACACGTTATGTGCCAGCCAGCCCCAGCAACTCAAAGGTCTGCACGCACCTATCCTAAAGGAAAAGAGCTTTTGGAAACCATTGCCACTTTTTCCTGGAGGTGCACCAGTTTGAACTGTGCCATCTGCTGAGATGGCTGGCTGTATCCTAACTTTTGGCAGTTGTCCTGCAAACCAGGCTGAGGCTGTTCAAGAAATGACCCTTTCCAGCTGTCATGCTCGTCTGCTGAGAGGAGTCACTGCTCTGTGGCTCAACAGGTTTTCAGAAACATAAACAAGATGAACTCACTGCTAAGAGAATTATAAATGTGCACTTCAGTAAAACTACTGCTGTCCTTACTCCTTCTTTGTGTAAGATCTATTATATTTAGATACTAAATATAATATATGTAATAGAATATAATTAATATAATATTGTGAGCAAAGAACCAACTGTTGAGCCACAATACAGAGTAAGGAAAGAAACCACACTTTTATCTCTCTTCTGATTTTAAAAAGAAACAAAAACTTCTGCTTCTGTGCTGTGGTAAGTCTACTAAAATCCTAGCATAAGAGGCAGCAGAATTTGACTTTCTAAGCTTGAGGATAGAAACTTGGAGACTGCCAGCATATGGACTATCACTCAGTTTGTAAGACATGGGGAAACTGTAAAAATTGCTGAGTGCTGTTTATGCATGTGCATAGCAAAAGGGCACTGCAGCAGTTGGAGACACATTTTGTAGGGCATACAGGAATTACAAAGGCTAGCAGGATAAACAGTAGCAATTTCTTCTAGTGCTACAAATGTGTAAACCTTTGTAAAAGTCGATTATGTGCTAATTATGTAAAGGTGATTTTTATCTTCTGTTTTTATTAATAAGGTTGAGCAAAGTTTCCCTGTATTTTAAACTATAGAGGATTTTTTTTGTTCTGTTCTGCCATTATTTTTCATGTTTCTCTCACAGGACAAATTTTTATTTCCTTTTTTTGCTGTGCTTAAATACATACTTAACATCACGTCATTACAAGACATAACATTTTAATTAAATCTCTCTTTTGCTGTCCATTGACAGGCCTGTGGCTGCCCGGCGTTGTGATTCAGTGACACGTGTGAGAGGGGGAATTCCACTCTGCCCCGAACAACATGTGGCTGCTGCTCCTCGAGCATCCTGCCGGCTCACGCTGGTGCCGCTCCCTGCTGCCTCCTCCCGCCTGCCCTGCTGGCATCCGGCACCAGCTCAGCTCCTCCAGGGACCGCGGGTGGCTGACGAGCTTTACAAGCGAGGAGGGGAAAAAGGAGCTTCTCCTCGGCCGCATCCCCGCGCGGGCTGCAAAGGGCCTTCCCCACCTGGCAGGGGAAGACGCTGCTTAACCCCAGCGAGGCATCGCAGCTCTCGGCCGGCATCGCCGCCCGGGGCCCGCGCCCGCCGCCCCTCCCGGGCATCCCGCGCCGCAGCCAGCGCTGGGGCGGCGGGAAAGGCTCCGGGAGCCGCGGGCAAGGCGGCGGCAGGGCGGGCAGCGCTCCCAGCCCTGGGGCAGCAGCTGGCAGGCCGCGCTGCGAGGCGGCGGCGGCGGGAGCAGCCGGGCCGTGACTCAGCCCGGGAATGTCCTGGCACGGGCGGCCGCGGCTCCCGGTGAGGGTGACGCAAGGGGCTCGGCCGAGAGCAGAGCCCCCGGGCGTGACCGGCCCCGGCAGGAGCCGCTGCCCCGCCCGGTGCCCTGGCGCTGCCCTTCCCGCTGTCCTGCCCTTTACCCTTCCCGCTGTCCTGCCCGGTGCCCTGCCCGGTACCCTTCCCGCTGTCCTGTCCTGCCCGCCGCCCTGCCCGGTACCCTGCCCGGTGCCCTGCCCGGTGCCCTGCCCGCTGTCCTGCCCGCCGCCCTGCCCGGTACCCAGCCCGGTACCCAGCCCGGTGCGCTGGGAGCTTGGGGAGCCCGAGGGGGATTTGGGCACCGCTCCGCTGGACGAGGCTGCTTAAACCTGCAGAATTGTGAAAAGGGATAGTGGAGTCTGGAGCTGCCCTGATGGGGATGGCTGCGGATCCGCGCCTCGCATCAGCACACGCACACTGCCCCTCGCTTCAGGCTCCGCAATTAGCTCACACGGAGGCACTGCAGGTCTTCCTAACTTGCCGCAAAATCGTGCCAGGATCCACAACTTAAGAGACAAATATATTTACTGTTGGGTTTTTTGGCTTGTGGGGTTTTTTTTGTTTGTTTGTTTTGGGTTTTTTTGTTTTTTTGGTGTGTTTTTTGGGGGGTGGTTTTTTAGGTTGTTTTGTTTTTTTTTTTTTTTTTTTTTTTTTTGAGGAATGTATCTGCAATGTAAGGAGAGAGGAAAAACTCAGTGTTAGCATTTCACAGCTTTTCTCTAATGGTCTCTTACATTACCAAAAGTTAGACTTTGTCTGGCTTTCTTTGCACTCCCACTGAAAATACAGAATTGTTAGAGGAAAATTTGGTATTTTGCAGGGGTACACAGGACAGTAAAGGAAAAAAAGAAGTGTCCTGAGCAAAAGATCATATCAGATGCATTTCTCTTCCTTGACAGGTTGATTTTTTGAACTGAATGGTATTAAGACTCTCTGTCATTTCAGTGTGCATCTATGCAAGCTCCTCTGCTTTTCCTTTCCCTCTGCTCAGTTCTCTTGAAGGTAATCTGGCTACACTGTAACAGCTCCAATGCCCCCAGCAGAAACCAACAGGTTCCTGAATTGGACTGGTAGACATATAGCCTCACTTTCTTCTATCTCAAATGGATTATTTTATAAAATTTAATTACTTAATTACTTTTGTGACCTCTATTCTTGTGTCAGATTTAACTCAAACAAGCTAACAAGTCAAAAAGTCACTGAGACAAGGACTAGCCCAAGTCAGAGGGGATGCCTGAGGAGGCCAAGCAGAGGCCTTGCTTCCACGGGAAATGAGGCTGAAGTGGCAACACTGAGCTCAGCGAGGACCACAGAAAAACAAATAGGATGTACAGAGCACTAAAGGAAATGACTGTGATACCAAAGAGCTTCAGTGCAGAAGGCAGCTCAGTCGATTCTAATAATTTCTCACTAATGAGCACCCAGGAGCTGAATCCAAACAAAGAGTGCCTCCTGCTCCACAGTGAGTCATTGCTTCCATCCACAGAGGGTGAAGGGAGCCTTGGAGGGCTTCCTCAGAGGCATGTGCTCCACAGAGGGTATCATTCACAAAGCTTTTAGTGCTGCTGCTGCTGCTGCTGGGCTCTCTGAATCATTGGGCTATTTCGGTGGAGCCTGGTGGGATGCAGGTCTTGTGGCACAGGGTAGTGAAACTCGATGCTTCCCGATGCAGTGAGATGCCGAAGTGAGGAACCAGCTTTGTCTGAGTGTGCTTCAGCAGTAAGATTTGCTTGGTCATTACTGCTTTTGGCTGGATACTGGCCATTTCTGTGGCCTCCAAAGTTCACCAGTGGGCTCTGCCACAAATTCCTTCTCCGATCACTGCAGTCACCGGGAGTTCAAAATTAATTTCCTTGAAAATGAGAAGCCTCTTTCTGTTTACCTGTGACATGTTTTTCACCTCTAAGAAATGCTCTCAAATTCTGGCAAACTCATTTCTGTGTCAGAGATTTCTGTAAAGTCACACTCCTCCAGTCTGTGCTGCTTCTGCACTCTGGTGACTGCCAAGTATCAGTCAGTGATGTGCAGCAGCAGAAGCAGCAGCCCTTGGTGCCTGGGTACCTCAAGTACGCACCTTGTGAGATGAAGAGAGTATCAAGCACTCCTGATTCATTACTCAGTTTCCATGGTGTTAAAAACAGAGGGTGAGTCATGCACAGTGTTGCAGTTGTCATCCATGGAGCACCTATCCAGCCACGCAACTCTGGAGCTGGTAACTCCACACCTTTCATTTTAGGAGCCTGGAACATGCAGTGCAGAGGCCCCATGTAGGTGGCTGAGGGTGCTCGGCAAGGACACGAGACTAGGGCACTCACACACAGCAGATTCCTGCTCCTGTGCACATGTTAGAAGTTTGCTGAGCCCATGGCAGCAAGTGTGGTCAGCAGCACCAGAGGATGTAGCGCACATGAGCACAGCTACACCTGCTTGCCAAATACACAATAAAGGTACTCCTTCCTGAGTCCCACATTGCTGGCTCTTACACAGGCAGTAAAAGTAACCGAGTAATCAGGAAAAAAAGACTTGAGTCAAACAGAGCTCAGTGGCAGCAGGAAGTCCGGAATGTGTGGCTGTAAGGAGCTGAGGGGTAAATACAGCTCCAGATTAGTAATTTCAAGGCTGAGGAACCAAATTTTCAATATTGATTATGCAAGTTAGTCTTGAATTCTGCATCCACAGGGCAGGATATACCCAGAGGGTCGGGTGTAACTCAAAAAGGATATTGGAAACATAGTGTCTCAGCTGATCAACAAGGTAATGTATAGTAACGGCGAATGGGGGCAGAAATGTCAACACATCCCTCACATAATGCAGTATGAAGATACGAATATATATGTATCTAAAACACATAGAGGAATCTAATACACATTCACAGTGCTGACAAGCACTGGCTTGTCGGTTTCTACCACCATACTGGTAGCAGTTCAAGTGTTTGGGGGAGAGAGAGCTGGCTGGTCACAGCACAGGTTGGAGGCTCACAGGTACAGCTCCTTGAGGTCCTCAATGTTTAGGATTCCTTGGTTTTCAAACACACCAGTTCAGGGCGAAGAGTCACACAGGACTGAGAATTCTCTTGTCCACTTGGATGGGCTAGAGATAAAATGCTCTGTGTTTGTTGCCCTGCGCCTGAAGCCCTGTCCAGCTTAGTATGGAACAGTAAAACACTGTCGGGAGAGCTGTCCTTCCTTGTTTTTTCTGTAAGTAATTTTCTCATCTTTTCAGGCACCTTCCACCCTACCTACTGTGTCCCGCCCCACTGTCTGAGCAGCTCTGCCAAGACGGCAGAAAGAGAACTCTTTGTGCCGGGTCCCTTTGTGCACAGGGCCTTTCCTTGCTCAGCCCGGGGCGGCCGCAGCACAGATCCCTTCCAGCGGGGACAGGGCGGCGTGGCACATGGCAGCGGCACAATGCCGCCTGTGCCGCCTGCCGGGGCAGCCTGGCAGCGCCGAGCCGTGAGCAGGGGGCAAACCCTTCGGAGCAGCACAGAGCGCCTCGGCGCGGGGAGCGGCGCCGGGCGGCGCGGGGCAGGGCGGCCAGGGCGGCTGGCTCCGAGCGGCCGCGCCGCCATCGTGCCCCGGCCTGACGCTGCTGCTCCGGGCCCAGCCGAGGGGCCGCCTCGCCCCTCGCAGCCAGCCGGCCGCTGCCAGGGCCCGCTGAAGGGGCCGCCGGGGCTGCGGGGCCCAGGCCAGGCACCCGCAGTCCGGCGTTGCCGCTGCGCCGGCCGGGCGGCGAGCGGACCCCGCCGCCTGCGGGCCCTTCCCCGCGGGGGCCGGCCCAGCGCGGCCCGGCGGCGGCACGTGGTGGCGGCGCGGCCCATGTGACCGGCCCTCCCCGGCCGCTGCGGCTCATCCCCCGCCCGGCCGAGTCCCCGCCCGCCTCGCCCCCAGCGCAGCGCAGCGCTCTCTGCGTGCAGCAGCCCCGCACCGCAGGCAGCCGCCGCCGCCCCGGGACCCGGCGCCATGGTAAGGGCGGCGCGGCGCGGACGGGCGGGGAGGGC
Source organism: Ammospiza caudacuta (assembly GCF_027887145.1). Classification (NCBI taxonomy): domain Eukaryota; kingdom Metazoa; phylum Chordata; class Aves; order Passeriformes; family Passerellidae; genus Ammospiza; species Ammospiza caudacuta. The sequence goes on along the minus strand of NC_080598.1, from coordinate 40,725,810 downwards.
GGTGCGGGCGGCTGGCGCGGCCCGGCGGAGCCGAGCGAGGCTGAGCGGAGCAGGCCCGGCCCGGCGCGGCCCCGCGGCCTCCGGCGGCCATTTTAGTCTAATTTTAGCCGGGTGCGGGGGGAAGGGGACGCGGGAGCGGCCGCGGGGCAGCTGCGGGCGGCGGGGCTGGGGCCGGGCCCGGGGCCTGGCCGGGCGGGCGGCGCAGCGCTCCCTGCGGCACCGCCCGGGCGTGCGATACCCGACGGGGCGGTGAGGGGCGGTGGGCGCGGAGAGAGGGGTCCCGCACTCCTCCCGAGGAGCCGCCCGGGCCCGAGGGGCGGCCGGGAGCGGCCGCGGGGGAGCGCTGGGGCCGGGCGGGGCTGCCGGCGCGCAGGGACGGGGGCGCGGGGCGGCGGGGATCTCCGGCCCCGCGAACAAAGCGGGGAGAGGGGCCCGCGGCTCTGCCCCCGGGGACAAAGCCGGCGGCTCCCTGCGAGCACCTGCCTTCCCTCCCCGGCAGCCTGCGCTGGCAGCGCTGCCTCGGCAGATGTAATTGCTGGACCGAGAGCAAGGGCGCTGCAGATGGGCTGAGCTCGCTTGCTCACTCGCAGCAGGGTTTGCTACATTATTTTCATTTTGCCTGGAGTTGCCCGTTTGCCCTGCCGGTGTTTTGTTTCCTTGCTGTTTTAGGCTCTTATTTTGAGCGGCTTGCGAGCCTGATGGGGAGCTGTACAGTTGTAATCGGTGTTTTTATATGAACGAAGAGCAGTCAAACAATACTCCCGCAGCAGTATGAAGTAAAATTCGGGAGTTCTTAAGGCGCGGTGTTGAAGCTGACACAATGCAGAAAACATTTCTGCTGCTTGTAGAGCCTTACCTCACGCAACAAAATGAGAGTCATGACAGTGCTGGATGTGAACTGCTGCTGTAGTGTTTGCTCTACTAGAAAAAAAGAAAAAAGCCAACAAAAATCTATCCCCCAAAACCCCATCCCCTCCCATCCCAACCGAAAATTACAAACTCCTCTCCTGTGTTCAGTTCCTACCCCCCCATCCTCCCTCTTCCCCTCCCCCCCAAATAAGCCAATGCATGATAAGGTAAAGAAAACTGTTTGAGCAGTACAGTTGTGTGACTAGTTGGATGAAACTGCTATCCAGAACTGCTGAGATCTACAACAAGAAACTACTGAATTCACGCCTCCTTTGTATTCTCTGCTCCGGTCCTACAAATATTACTAAATTCATAGTGTGTTCAGGTTGAGTATAGTATTTTTATTCTTACGGGGGCAGGCAGACTTCTTTATCTAGCACTGTGGGCTATCATCTTCTTCTAGTGAGTGTTAATTTTTGCTGTTTAAATTATTCCTTTGATCTCATTTTACAGGCTTCTGGAGTAACAGTGAACGATGAAGTCATAAAGGTTTTTAATGACATGAAAGTAAGGAAATCTTCAACCCCAGAAGAGATTAAAAAAAGAAAGAAAGCTGTTCTCTTCTGCTTAAGTGATGACAAAAAACAAATAATTGTAGAGGAGGCAAAGCAGATATTGGTTGGTGACATTGGTGATACTGTGGAGGACCCCTACACAGCCTTTGTGAAGTTGCTACCTTTGAATGATTGCCGATACGCTTTGTACGATGCCACATACGAGACAAAGGAATCTAAGAAAGAAGACCTGGTATTTATATTCTGGTGTGTGAAAGCAAAGCTTGCTGTCAAAATTGAATGTTCTGGAGCTACCACTGGATGACTTAGTAACTGTTTGTTGTTGGCTTTTTTCTTTAAAGGGCTCCTGAAAGTGCACCTTTAAAAAGCAAGATGATCTACGCAAGCTCTAAAGATGCCATTAAAAAGAAATTTACAGGTATGGACCTAAAAAGGCTTTTCTCGTTAATCACTGTGGCATTTAGATGTTGAGGTTCTCATAAGTACATTGTTGTCATCTGTCTTTCAGGTATTAAACATGAGTGGCAAGTAAATGGTTTGGATGATATTAAGGACCGTTCAACACTTGGAGAGAAATTGGGAGGCAACGTGGTAGTTTCACTTGAAGGAAAACCCTTATAAAAAGACAGACAAGTGCCATCTGGATCTAAGGAGCTTCCATTTCTGCAGCTCGTTCAATTGGAATAGTATTAGTCTCCCCATCCCCTCCCCTCCTCAAAAAATAAGCCCCTTCCCCACCGCCCTGAAGGAGATGTCATTGTTAAGCAGTCTACCAGTGATTGCCATTAGACTGTTTGATCCTGGTAGTTTTATGTAGGATCCAAGGAATGCTTTCACGTCATACTCTTGGCCAAAACTGACGTTGCAGGCATTCCTTGCAACATGTTCAATGAATGTGATAGTTAATGTAAATAGTCTAGCAGACAGCAAAGGGTAAGCTAATCGAATGCCTTGAAAGTATTGTCCACTGGTCGGATGGTAGACTCTCTACAGTATTACTTACAGTTGCACTTGATTGCAGTTCCATGAGGCTCTTGTGCATTCATACACCTCACCTGCCTTGACAAGCCTATTTTTGTGACATGGCAGCACACAACACTATGCATTTAAAGCACTTTTTTGTAATATGTTTGACCCGCCCCCTCCCCAAGGAATGCCAATTAAGTTGCTGTAACTGTGTCATCAAATTATTGTAGTACCTCAGTTTCATTCCTGTTACATGCATATCTTTATAAATGAAGTAGCTGTTACGATGCCTTTCGTTTTCCATTGAATGTACACTACTGAACAGGAGTAGAAGTTATCTGTTTACCATGAGTCTTGAAACACTAAAGTTTTGTAAAACATCAGTCATGGTGGCAATTTCTGTATTAAAAAGAGCCTTAAATGGAACATTGTTCTTTGAGATCAAAAACTGGCCACGTTGCAATAAAACTTGTGGCTTATTACAGAACGTTGCCTTGTTTTCATTGGAAAATATAGTTTTTAAGTGTTTAAGCATATTTCAAATAACTTCTGTGGAAAGTATTGTAAAGGTAAACAATCATTAATCTCATATTGAATAATGCAAGTTTTTAATACTGATTTAGGCACTGCTTTACAATACTTTGTGGCTCTGTTCTGGCCGTTCTATAAAGGACCTGCTCCTAGTTTACCGTAAAGTAAAGAAGCTACCACTACTGGAGACCATTAGTTCCATGAAACACTTGTGTCAGAAACTCAAAAATACGAAGTAATTAACCATGCAGTGTATTTTGTACCTGAATGTTCTTAAAGTTCTACATGCCAGAGTAAAACCTTGCAGGAGTTTTTACAGCTCACTGTCTTTCTGGGTAAGGTGGTGTGTAATAACAGTTACATGCAGAGTTTGAAGCGGGCAAAGAGTTTTTGTTTCTTGAGGGTTATAGTTAGAGTGACCCAGTACAAGAATTAGCCTAAATGAACTGTTCTACTTGTTAGCTTCTATGTAAATAGAACTGGAAAGTGTTTGCCACTACTGAGGCTTGCATAGGGGACGTGTTTTGGCTGGGAGCCAAATAATGCTCTCCTTATAGAGAATTTGATCTGCTCTGTGTGAGCAATCCTCCGTTAGCCAGAGCTATTTATGGCAAACACATGCTTTTGTATCTTGTCATCGTTATCCACAAATGGCAAAACTGGACATGATTCTCCTGGTATGCATAAAGGAGCGCTGTTAGGCAGCCACTGGCAGCTGAACTGTATATGCTGCTGAAGGAATGCTCTTTTATCATTACCTTATTTTAAAAAGTTGGTAGAGTTGAACTGTGGAGCTTGTAAATGCAGGCTCTTTATGTTCAGTTCATAGCCCTTTTTCTACAAGGAAGCAGATAATAATCCAAATACTTTCTGTCTTTTTTTTCCCCCCTCCAATAATTTAAGTAACCTAGTGGTACTGTGTTTAGGCTCTCTTGTCCTGTAGAACTTTAAGACTTTATTTCAGGCTTCTGGCTGTCCCTATGACTTGCACACTTCATTGTGTTTGCTGTTCTATGTAGACTAAACTTTACTAGAATTTAAGTAAAAAGGCATGATGACCACTGACTTACTAAGTGTATTAATGAGTCTTGGTTTTGTTCTACAAAACTCTCCTTTCAGGTACCTTTTAAGATTGCAAAATAACTGATGGTATGCATGTTGTCTAGGTGAAAAAAAAAAACAAACCCACAACTTTTTATTCCTTAAAATAGTCTATTTCTGATCATTCATGTTGTATGCAAAGCCCAGTTTAATGTAAAGATATCTGTGCTTTATGTTTAACTTGACTTCAGTACAGTAAAATGAAATTATCTTTTAATTGATTTTTCACAAGGAATAAATTGTTTCTTTAGAAAAAGCCAAAATGGAAAATGTTAAATTTTAATAAACCATTTGAATTTTCATTTTAGACAGTAAACTTTTTTAAGGAGTATTGTGTTTAAATTTATTGTTTGTTTTTGCTGCAGTCCGGAAAAATGTCTGTGGCTTTTTAGTTGAATATTATAGGTTGTTTTTTTTTCTTTTTTTTTAACTAGCTTAGGTGTATATTCACTCAGTCCAACTAGCTATGAAATTGAAGCACAAACTGTCTTTATGTAAGATTCCTACCAAATTTAAGTTTTGGATCCAAAAGGATCAGCCTGCCTTCAGTTTGTTCTTGAAATGAATGACTGACTGACTGATGCGAGGTCCAATTCAGATGGCTTGCTTTTTAAAAAAACAAAAACAAAAAAACAAAAACCAATAAAGTGCTACAGAACTGTTACTGTTTGAGTTATAAAACAAATGAGAGACAGCTGGCATCTGTTCCAAAATGGTTTGTCAGCTGTTGTTTTCTGTCATTATGCAAAATGGTGAGGGCCTCATTGTGATCGAGAAGTGGAGGAAAATCCTCTCAAGTTGAGTATCTTCTGTGTATTTCTGTGTAGACGTGACTTTTGGATATCTTGGCTTCAGTTATTGATAAAGAAATGTTAAATTTTTCATGAGAGTAGCTTGTGCAGAAATGGCATTTTTCTTCTAAAATAATGTTTCAAAGCCAGCAGTTTTGTTTGATTTGGTAAATCCTGGAAGAGGTATAGATAGACGGGTTTGATTTCTCTGAGAAGGGAAACCAAACCAAGACTAGAGTGTGCAAATGAGGTTTATGCTTGTGGTGATTTTAGAAGTGCAAAGCTTAAATTTGTATGGACTTGACTGTAAAAATGACTCCTGGTCAGATCATGAAGCAGAGTTTGAGTATGCTCTGTTAAATCCAAAGTGTTTCGCTAAGGGGAAGACTTTCCTTCTCTACCATTCCCTCAGAACAAGTGATGGAATACAGCAATTGCCACAATTTGATAATAAGCTTTACTCTCTTATGCCAATTCCAGTATAAACCAAATTTTCATGTCTGCCTATTTTTTATAAACTTCTGTAAGTCCCCTTTAGTTTGTGGTGGCGAGTTAATGATTGTAGAGTGAAAACACGGCACTAATGGTGGATCAAAGATCATCAATGTAGCACCTGTCTATTGAACTTCTTTGAAATATTTCTGATTTTGAAAACCTGGTATAAATAAAATTAATTTAAATGTCTTCAGTTGTTGAGTTTGTTTGTGTGCTAGACATCATCTGCGTTAATCACTTTGTAGTCTTCGGACTGGGAGCAGCCCAGATACTGTGAAAGAAGTTGTGGAATACCTGGACTTTTTGTAACAGGTTTCTTCTGCTGCCCATTCAGATCAATATCCAATTGCAGCAAAAGCCAGCACTAGTGGCTCTGGAGATGGATATAAAGAAATTTTTAGTGGGCTGGTTCTAGATAGCCTTTTTCTTTTGTTGGATCCCAGCTCGTGTGTTCAGAAAATTAGATGGCTTTCATGTAGAAAATGTAAAATGTATGTTTACACTGGCAAGTCATTTCTAGTACAGGGAAGGAAGTGAACTGATGTGTGAAAAAACTGACTCCATGAAGAAAGATCAAAATATTACCATTTTGGTATCAGTGGCCTGTCTCTTGTTAATATAAGATTTCTTGGATCTAGGAATATGTTATCTGGAAGAGTTAATTTTGTAAACAAAGCTGTGAAGAAACAGCTTCATTGAATTCTCTGGAGAAGGCAGACTTTAACAATGTGCATTAAAAAACCCTTTACTGTTTATCTAACAAAAGCCTTCCCTATGGCTGTGGGGAACATACATAAGAATCTGCATTAAAGAAGAATGAAAGGTCTCTGAAGTTTTTTGAATAAAAATTACTGTTTAGCTTAAAAATGTTCTATTTTTACTAAATTCATATCCAGTGCTTGACCCTATTGAATTTGGACATTTTTCTGCCTCACCTCCCATGCTGTTGAATCCACAATAATCCCCATACATCTTACTCTTTCTTGCATTGCTTATCTATGCATTCTACTAGTAACCTCTGAAAAATAAATACAACAGTAAAAATTAAATCTTTTCATAGGAAGTTCAAACAGGTGACATAATTTATGTTCATTTAATGATTTCATAGAATTGTCTTTTTACATTATAAAACTTAGGGAAAAAAAGTGCTAATTGGAGGTACTGAAAGTAATTTTTACATTCCTAAGATTCTGTGACTGTTTTTAATAACTCATTGTAGATTAATGTTTCTGTTGTCAGCTTTCCTTTATAGATATTTAGAAAACTAATGATTGGAAAATAAACTTGAAGATGCTGCTGATTATTTTTAAAAGTTTCTAAATGTCAATTTGGATTATAAAATAATATACAAACTTCAATTTCCCACTGCTAGCCTAATTTTTATTCTTTTGTGTACAGGCTTAGAAATGTATGTGTAATCATGCCTCTCCTCTTCCACCTCTTTATTTTTAAAAACAGCTGTGTCACTGCAAATCCCTGCCATCTGCCCCACTGTCTTCTGTAAAGGTTTATGGACAATCTCCACTTGTACCTTTCAGTATCTATTTTCCCCTCTCTTGTTTGTGATTGTAGGAGTTTGGTTTAGAAAAACTAACCGCTGTAACACTGTGCTCCTCGAAACCTTTTCTATTATGCAGCAAGTTAAAAGCATCAGTTAATCTCTGGTGAGCGCAGCTGCAGGGTGTACATTGGCTTGGAAAAAGAGATGTCATTTTGAGAACCAGTTTAGAGAGCCTTATTTGTGTCTGCTTCCTCGTAGTGGCAGCACTTTCATCTGTGACCTTCTATTAAAGCTGATGTGAGAGCTAAGCTTTTCTTCCATTTTGGCTGTTTCAACAGAAAATGCAATGTGCTTGTAGCAAACAAGGTGCAGGGAAGCAGAGAAGGTTTAGAAGCAGCAGTTTTTCATGGAGACCTGTACATCTGGTGGGCGGTAGGGGAACGCTTACAGCAGAGGATTTGTTTCCTTTTAATTTCAGTAGGAACTTGCAGCTGTAGTGACTGGGCTTATGTTATCTTTTGCTCTGCCTGAACAAACTGATTCCACAGTCTCAACTGTCTCAATGCTTTCATGCAATGAAATGTGAACACACAGCTCTTTATCAGTGAAATGTGGTTTACTCCTACAAAAGTGAAGCCCTGCTACAGCAGTGCTCTTAGTTAGCCATGTCATGTGGAGAGATGCACCTTGGCTGCATTTGAACAATCCTTAAAAAATGTGTGGGTTTTGATTACACCAAATACAATAGTTATGCTATTACACGGGCACTGAGGATGAACGGATGTAGTTCTTAATTAGGTGACTGCAAGTGACAAATATAATTCATGGTCATATTTTTGAATCTTAGCCCTGTTATTTAAGCATGACTTAAAGATGATACACTTCCCAGTCCACAGAATTCATTGCCTGCATAAATTCTTTTAAGCAGCAGTAGCATAATTTTAGCTCTTCACTGAATATACTGATGCAGAATCTGTCACCTGAGGGTTTTTAGTCGTCTGCTTGACAAATTCCTTTTGTAGTGCTGCATTATTTCTCTGCATCCACACTTCAAATTCAGTTCCCAGAACTCTCCTTCCAAGTAACCAGAATTCCTAAACAATATTTATTCTGTGTGACTAAAGTAGAAAGGCATCTTGTAGAACACCCATAGGAAACAAATGCACGGTATTAGCCTGCGTGGCCACTGAGCATGTTTGGCCCTGCGTGCCATCTCTGCCTGTTGGGTTATTCTGATGAAAGGTCACCTCATTCAGGTTTCTGTGGAATAGCCCAACACACAAAATTTGTGGAAACAGGAAAGAATGTTTTAATCCTGAGCAAATGTTTTTGCTCAGATAAAGACTTTGCAAGCTGGGTGTGATAACAACTTTTTAATTTTTTCATTTTACCTGTCCTGACAAAAACACCTGGCTTTGATTCTAGCCAGTTTTATCGATTTAGTTCGACAGGTGCACTGGTTGGAAGTATCTTCAGGACAAGCTATATTTAGATATATAACCTTTTGATAATTCTGGCAGTTGCTTTGATCTCATTATTTTAATTCACTTGCTTCACCTCCATTACAATTTTAACTGCCTAGTGTTCAGCACTGCCAATGTAATCTTGCAACACAGCTTGAGGAACATTTAAAAGCAGTCATCATCAAAACTAGTAATAATATAAATCAATTTTATTTATTTATTTTATTGAGCAAGTCTCAGTTTTGCAAGGACAATGATAACTCTCTTAGAAAGCTAGGTGGTTTTGCAGGGAGTTCCTGACTGACACCTGCCATAGATCCCTGTGATAAGATGGAAGAAGTGTTGGAGCATTCATATCAGAGCAGTTTGCTTTGCTTTCTTGCATAGCTGGATGCATTTCCTCACCTGGAAGATGTTGAGGTCACTGTGGTATCAATATTTAAAGTATTTCACCTTCTGCTTCTGAATAGAATGGACAGACTGCAATTACAGTGGAGTATGCTGCGTTTTTCTTAGGATAATACAGTCAAGGATCTCGGGTATGAATTTCATTTTTTTCCTGATTACCACAAGGGAGAAAAGAATGTGTCTCATCCCACTGTGCAGCATGAGGCCAAAACACAGCACTGCAATCATATGCAGGCATCATAAGTGTTTTCAGCTATTGTACCTGTTTGCAGCTATTGTACCCAGCAGGTACAAAATGTGACCTTGTCAAGTGAGTTGTGCATGGTCTTGGAAAACCCCAGAAAATACAAAGTTGAGATACTTCCAGTAATTGCTTTGTGCACACCAGATTCAAGAAGCATGTGGCTGGCTCTGTGTTTATCTGCAGTTATTTTGTGCACAAAGTAATAATGGAACATAAATATATATTTAATACTAATAGTAATTCAGAGTCTTATGTTAATTTAACAGCTATCTTCTATGGAAGATAGTGAAGGTAAGATTTTACCTTTTTTTTTTTTTTTTTTTTTTAGCAATGGTGTTAATAACCAGATTTTCTGCTGTAACAGCAAACTGTGGAAATGTGAGAAGAGTTACTTCTCTTTGCATCAGCATCTTACATTCTGTGCAAATACAGACCCTCTCAGTTTCTTCTTAAAATAGTGTTTGGATCACATTCAGTGCTTAACAGACAAGGATATAGGATTTTTGTAAGTCACATTTTACAGTATTAATGTGAGCATGCACATGTTTTTTGAGCTGTGAGATAAAACCTTTTAATTACAAAAGGGCATATTTTGGGAGAAAAAATTAATAACTTTTTAAAGCTTATAGTTTCCTCTGCTAGCACTTTACTTTTTATTCCTGAAGGTACCCATTAGGATCTGTTTTTTCCTTTCTGTTAGTTTTTTGGTTTTGGTGTTCCCACTTTCCCCACACTGCATCATGTTTCAGCCTAATATGGACTGGATAAAATTGTTATCGAAGGAAGAAGGTATTATGTAGATAACATATACAGTTTCTGTAGGAAAGAATAAACTGTTTGCTTGACCCAGTTTTATGGAGCTATTTCTTTCTACAGAGATGGGATTCAGTCAAGGAAGAGGGACAAATGGGTTTGCTGAGAGTATTTAGCAGCACTCAGTGGGAATGAGATTATTATTGTAGTGCTTAATCCTGAAATAATCATACACCATCTCATCAACATTACATCAGCATCTGAGAGACATAACTATTCCAGCTAGTTTGTGATATTAGTCTGAGATAATTTTCTATATTATAAATTTGGAGTTCTCCAGATGAATATAGAATATTTCTACCTGTGATCAATGTTTTGATGTTTTCGCAAACATCTGTTGTGTCTTTTAAAAGATGATTTCCAACTAGTGGAAATTTATTTCTGAAGAAATACATCTTTTATGGGTCTGAAAATTAAAGTGAAGGTTATAGAAGCAACCAGTTCCCTTAATCTTTTTGGGGGAATTCCTATAATGTTATCAGGCTTGATTTTCCATCTGTTGGGCACAGTATGAAAGAATGCACAGAAAAGCTGCTATGGTAACATAGTATCTGTTATCACTAACATTAAATTCATTTAATGGAACTCAAGTTACAGGCCATGCTGTATGCAAAAGGAATAAAAAATATTCTCAGATTAGAGTTTGTCATTTTCACAGACAGTAACTTTTAGTTCCCTTTGAACAGGTGTAAGTGTCCTGCTGTGTCTTTGTTTCGCTGAGGATGGAAATGACAAACCCAAGCCTTTCCCCTGCCTTTGGTTTTCTCTGTGTCCTATCTCCTCCAAAGCACTTTCCCCGTCCTCCAAAGCTTTATCCCTGAGATATTGCTCACCTGCTTCCTCTAATCCTCTTATTTACCTCACTTACCTCAGTTTCACTTCCTTTCATCCCTTTTTTACTCCCTGCTAGTTCTGATTTTCCTCTGGTCCTGCTCCTTCATATTAGACGTGTCCTTTAGTCTTCATCATAAACAGAGACCAAACAATAAAAAAAAAAAAAAAACACAAACCAAACCACTTTTTATCTATTTACTATTTTCTTTTATTAAAAATATGAATCCTTAGAAGAAATTATTCGAATTGTAAACCTGACTACCAAAGTTACCAAAGTGTCAGACAGTTTGAAATAATCTCTTGAGATGTTTGAACAGTTCCATTTTGTCCACAGGGTTTAACTCAGAAATCCAGACTTTACCATTTAGATGGGAAATTGCCATATTGGGTTATTTTATGCTCTCCGCAGTGCCATAAGCATGAACTCTCCTTTTTTTGCGATCATTAAAGCATCTGATTTCAGTTGTTAACTTCCATGAAAGTGGTTAACTTCTTAGAGTGTGAGGAACTGCATCAGATGCATGAATTTATGATATATTGAAAACTGAAGCTGTAGAAATAGTGTGAAATAAACTGTGTATCAACACAGAAGCTCCAAGTTAATTGCATGGCTCACTGGTTCATTGCCAAATGCACTGGTTCCTAGTAAAATTGAGAAAATCTCAGTATTATAAAATGTATAGAAAATTGCTACAAGCATTAGAGGCCATATTACAATACTACATGGTAAAAAAGTTAGATTCAATAAATCTTGAAGTAACCTTTTGTATAATCAGAAATTATATTAATACAATACCTTTTAAGTGTTATCTGCTTCCTTTTTTGGAACCCTGTATTAGGCTTCTTCATCTCCTTGGGCTTTTCTCTGCAGTCAGAAGCACTAGGAATTGACAGCATTGCAATAAGGGTGTATGTCCTTCTCCTGATTTTAAAAAGAAAAGAAAAAAAATCTGATGAAGAGATATATGAAGCGGGGCCATCTGAGGGTGCTGTTTGACAACCTACTGAAGGCACTCCAATGACACCAGTGGGATAAGAGGGGGATTCCTGCACATGCTGGGCTGAATGCCCCCCCTCGTTTCTGGCGCTCATATCTGCCTGATTAGGCAGTGAATTTGTCAATTTACTGTTCTCACTTGCTTTGGAAAAGTTTGGGTGTTTTTTTATTAATTTTTGCTTGTTTAGGGAGGCATGATGCCTGAAATGTTTCAGATGTTTCAGAGAATTGCCTTGGTCAGCATTTGGTATGCAGGGTGTCTGTGGGAGAGCTAAACTTAGTGTTCATTGTGGGGCTGGAGCGTGTCCAGAGAAGGGCCATGGAGCTGGGGAAGGGTCTGGAGCACAGGGCTGGTGAGGAGCTGCTGAGGGAGCTGGGGGTGTTCAGCCTGGGGAAAAGGAGGCTCAGGGGAGACCTTATCACTCTCTACAAGTGCCTGAAGGAGGAGTTTATATCCAGGCAGGGGTTGGTCTCTTCCCCCAAGTACCCAGGGCTAGAGGAAATGACCTCAGGTCGCACCAGGGGAGGTTTAGATTGGATATTATGAAAACTTTCTTCACTAAAGGGGTTGTCAAGCATTTGAACACACTGCCCAGGAAAGTGGTGGGGTCGCCATCCCTGCAGAGGTTTGAAAGATGTGTAGATTTGGTACTTTGGGATGTGGTTTAGTGGTAGACTTGACGTTGCTGGGTTAACAGCTGGAATCAATGACCAACTCAGCATATGCCATGATTCTATGGTTATATAATGATTTTATGATTCATAACAGCCACCACACTCCTCCATGTTGCTCAGTGTATTTCCAGGTAATTCTGGGCTCCTGTATCTTGTACAGTAAATCCAACACTTCCAGGAAGAACTGGACATTCTCTGTCCATATATCACACGGCTGATGTGTATACTGTGTATACTGTGTTAAATACAGTGTATTTAACAAAGATCAGAACAATCAGGTGTTTGGGTCTCTGGTAGGTAATGAAGGATTCTGACATCATCATGTTGTGTCTTATCTGGACTTGATGATCTTACAGGTCTCTTCCAGCCTTGAACTTCTGTGATTCTGTGATTCTGTGATCTGGCAAACCTGGGGCAAAAATCTGGAAAGCCCAATGATCACTGGCATCTCAGCCTCTTCTTCTGCACATGCTTTAAAGTGTGTATTCTTCAGCACTCTGACTCCTGTAGTTCCCTGATGAAATTCAGTCCATCAGCACTCAGCTGCTGATCGTGCGGCACAGGACATGTAAAGGATTTCAGTGTTCAGGGTGAAGTTGGGAGTTGCACTGCATCAGCCACGTGCATACCTGACCCCAGCTTGCCTCCTCCCTTCCCTCCCTGGAACAGTGAACTTCCAACCACCCTTCCCCCATGAAATCCGTGATATGAATTAGCTGAATTCCTCAGATTCTGAAGTTCTGACTCCAAGCTTTCAGGGACTGGGAATGCTGCCATGCCATGGTATTCTGAAGGGTGTAGGCAAGCATGCTCCATGTACAGCACAGTCACTGAGCTTTGACTATCTAAGGGCCAGCACTTCTACAGAGTTTGGGTTTCGCTTTGTTCACTTCATTAGTGAGAAAAACTTTTTTTTTTTCAGCTTCACTTTCCTGTTAGCATTCCAGGTGAATTGTATCTAGTGGTGTTTTAAGTGGGAAAGTAAGTAGGATTTACTACAGACTAGTCAGAAAACAAAAATAATAGGCAAAATAGCTCACCTGATGTGTATTTGGAATTCAAGCAGTGCATGTATATGCTAAAAATACATGAAGTTGGGAGGGGGTTTTTGTCAGGATTTATGTAATCCAAGCATTATTAGGTGCAGTTCTATTAAAATCAGCAGAAGTTAGAAATGCTTGTTAGAAGTTCATTGCTCTCTGGAATCATGAGAACACTGTGGTGTGATGTTAATGGCAGCAGGGAAATGCACTGGGTGTACCATAGATGAAGCCAAACATTTTGCCAGCATTATGCATATTTCAGAGCATGCTACACAGATTTGGAGTTTTAGGCTACAAAGAGTCCAGACTGAAAAGTGATGGCTCTCAATATATACAAGAAATGCAGGCATGATCCTTTTAATCAAAATTCTTTTAATTTAACCTAATAGCTCTCACTTTTTAAATGTACCAAAAGCAATGATAAATGCTGTTACCATGTGGCCATTTATGTCTATTATATAGATAATATATAATATTATCTTTGATACTGCCAAGGTACAAATCAGTGCTTTAACACATCCTCACACTGACTGCAGCATAACTTTGCATCTTGAAGGACATTGGTTACTGGTCAGGATCGTGTTTGCCTGGTTTCTGCCTCCAGAACTGTACAAATATTCTGGTTTTTGGTGATAAGGGAGCAGACATTTAAAAACCAGATACAGTGATGTCTGTATCATTGTGGTGATGATATATCATCCTATCCAACTCACTTGGCACTTCAAGATTCAGCTCTTAGAGATCATAACATGAACATCTCCACATCTAACACATGCCTTACTTGTGTTATTTGTCTGTTTAGTACTTCTCTTTAATAAGCCAGGTGAACTTTTTTGAAAAATCATATTCAGTTGTCAGAACAATTCTTTATTTGTTTTGATGGCTTAACATCACCGTGAGTTTAATTTCATTCCTTCAGGAATCATCTCCTGATCGCTGTCTTTGATCAGAGGTAAGTAAACGTGTTTTTCTCAGCCTAAGCTCCAGTGATGAGATGCCAGGAAATATTTCCATGCACTCACAATCTGGGAAGTGAGATAGGCATCCCTGTAAGTTATTGCTATAAAAATCAGTTACTGCTGTGAATTCAGCACTTCACATGTTGCCAGGGTGGGCTCACTGAACAGGTCAAAGCTGCTGGGTTCACACCTTCTCACACGGGAATTGCTTGGTGCTTTGCGTTGCTGAAGGACAGGGCTGCCAAAGGTACAGCCAAAGGGACACAGGCTCACAAAGGTACCCAGATTCCAGCTCCGTGCTGTTCCACAGCAGCCAAAATGCCTGCAAGCCTGGCCACAGAGCCCCATACCTGCAGATGTGCTACAGATCAGGACTCCACGCAGCACATGTGAAAGCTCACACATTGTTTTTCTGTGCAAATATGACAGGAATAGAGAACCTGACCCCACCCAATGGAGCTTTCACTCCAGTCATTGGCTATTGCCTGCACTCAGGCCATATTGCCACTCTTCCTTACCCCTCCCTCGAATGTAACAAGTGCAACTTAATTTTTTTCCCCTAGTACTATGATGAGGATGATGTTTCAGAATCCAGCATTCGTGCCTTGAGGCCTTATTTAAATACTAGCCAAAATATATTCTTGGGCATTGCATTTTGTACCTGTACCATTCTTTATTTAGAATAGCCTTCCCTCCCCTCCCTGTTTTTTATTCTCTGATGTTATATTCCCTTTTTTTCATGTGTTCACACCAAGATATTTCTAGTAAAATAGCCTCCTTCATCCCCTTCACTGCTCTAGCAGCACCTCTTGGTGCCTGGTCCAGTCTGAATCTATCTTTTCAGGACACATTTGACCATGCTTTACCACTACAGATTATGAAGATATTAATTTCTCTGCATCACAGGATCCTCTGCCTTCTTGCACAGAAGTCTGATTATATCACATGACTAGTATATCTAATTCTTTTTTCTCCTCTGCTTTTACAGAAATTTCTTTTGGCCTGTTCAGATGATCACTTTGCAATGTTTGCTAAAAATTGCATCCTATTTCTGTTGCTGCAGTCCTTGAGGTTGTGAAGGTCTTCCTGCATGATACTCCAGTCCTCTTCTCTATCAGAAGTACCTGCCAGTTTTTTGTTTTAGCAGATTTCACTTGCTCATTTACCTCTTATTTTTTGTGCCAAGATCATTAATGAGAAGATTAAATAAGACTGTTCCCAAAGTGAATCTAGGAAACTCCATTAATAATTCCCTTTCTCCTGACAGAAGACTACTCTTCAGTCAGTTTATTATATGCTTTACAGTTCATATGTTAGTCTTGATTTTCATCTTAATTAATATTATAGAAAATACCTTCAGGAGTCCAGCAGGATTAGGTCTAGAATCTATTTCTATAAAGAACACAAAAATACTTTATCAAATAAATGTATCAAACAAGTCTAGAATCTAGAATTTAGAATTTATCCATGATAGTGGTGTACTTTTATCCTATTTCTGATCCTTCTTTATCTTTTATGATGTTTCCCTTCCAAATGTGTCATAAAATCCTGATCATTATTCAGCTCACAGATACATACTTTGGCAGCTACCTAGTTAATTTACTCTCTTTCTTAGTTAAATCTAAAAACTAATATTAAGAGATTGAGATCTCAATTTTATTGATAATAAATTAAACCCCAAATATTTGATTGTTCATTCAAAATTAAAATGCTAAAGCAAGGAAAAATTAAGTTATTTTCTAACATTTTGTTAATAATTATTAAACAGTGTTTCAGAAATGTATAAAGGGGGAAATATGAAAACAATGAAACAACTATAAATGTTATTGTGGATGGCATTCATAAATTCTGTAAACAGCATTTAGCCAAATTTCAATTAAGGAGCATGCTGTTATCTCACTGTGGGGCCCTCCATGACTGCCTTGTCACCCAATATGATTCAATCAGACTCAGCTGTGACATTGCACATCCTTAAAATAAATTTCAGCATTGATGTGTTTTAGATTCAGAACCAGATGTAAACAGCAGGTGACCCAAAGGGGAGGGGCTTAGAAGAATTGGTAGAACATTGGGATGGGACTTAGACAGAAATTATGTAGATTTAACTAAGAGCCTTACTGAATCTGATTGAACCTTACTTGCTCTTCTAATTTGATTTAGTTCATACAAAGTTTACAGGTTACACACCATGATATCTCAAAAGCAGCCAAACCATTTTATGATTCATGTGGAAAGCAGAGAGCTGTGTACCTTAGGACATTGGGTCAGAGGCATTGCAGAGGGATGTGTCAGCTCATGAATCATGAGGATGGCACATTTTAGATCTCCTTCCCATAAGCCTGTTGCACAGGTACTGACATGGTGTAACTCAGTTTTGGTTTGTCTGCAGGATTCAATACAATCTTGTACCACTACAGAACACTGGGGTGGTTTATGGATCAGAAATTAATGTACACACTGAGATACAGTAATCATGATTAAGTAAAATTCTTAGCTGTTGGTGGCTCAGAGCTGATTTTTTGAGTATATGTCTGGGACACAGAATTACATGAAGTCCAGAGCTAAGAAAAATCAGCCCAGACTGGAGGGAGAATCCATTGCCAGAACATATTATTGTAACTCCTCAGTCTTCAGTGCTACAGCTGGGTGATTATTTGAGATTTAAAATAAAAAATACAGCAAATAAAATGTTTTTGTGAGAAGTGAAAGGCAAAATTTAGCAAAGACCTTTATTAGGTGCATTGGCAATTGAAGGTTACACTGTTTTGTAAAGGCCTTTCTTTGTCCTAAGCACTGATTCTCTGGGTGGGGAGATTTCAAAGTCTGAATTCCAAAAATAGCATTGCCTTAAATGCTGGGAAATAAGCTGCACAGCAGGTTTGGTAAATCTGAAGGTTTTGCTCAGCCACTTAGTCATAGCTGCCCCCTCAAGCAAGAGATAGCAAAAGGATATTTTTTGAAGAGGTGGGACTAGAACAAACATAATGACCTGAAACTGCAGGGGTCCTTTGTATCTTATAAAAGAAGCAGAGGTAAAAGATTTCCTATTGTAGAGTATTATAAAATAGCTAGAGCCAGTAAACTGTATATAATGATTTTGATTTCATGAAATCAGCAAAGCTCCATTGACTTTAATGGAAAAACATTGATTTGCCCTAGCAGAAGAGCTGAGTGGAAGGAGGTGCATTACTGATTGTCTTGTTAATGTGGGTAATATTCCTGAAATAATTATCAAAAATAGAGATTATTAAGGATTTGTGTTTCTTTTGTAGCTCCATTCTGCAGGTCCTTACACTTCCAGTGACAAAGCTGTAACAGTAATACTGCACAAAGTGCAAAGAACACTTTCCAGAGGGGAGCCTGAATTTATTGTCTTTATTCCCCCTGATTTGGATGAGGATCCCTCACCAGTCCTGAGGCACAGGTCCCCTCTCCAACTGCTGGTATGTATTACTTTGTGCACTTGTACAGCATCTACCACAGAGGGGGGTACCTGAGAATTCAGCAGCAAATAACAGGATACTCAACTCCCTGCCCTTTGCATGGAGTCAAACATTGCCCTCATTGAAGATTTTTTTTGAGTCCATACTATTCCATGTATCAGCAGGAATTTGCCCTACATGTCATGGTTACTGTGATAATTGTGGACAGATCTGGACATGGCAGTTAGGATAACAGAGCTGAGATTCCCAAACCCAAACTAATGTTCTGGATTTGGTTTTGTAGCTTGGGAATGAGAAACTTCCATCCCAGTGTGAGGACTAGCAACATTTTCTAGGCTGGCTCAGTCTCTGTTTGCAGAGCCACCCATGTGTGTAGGGAGATAGAACATAAGTAAATAAAGGTAGTACAGAAAGTAAACTTACCCCCTAAAGAGTTGCAGCTGGGTTAATGATAAAAGATTAAGAGCAGGCCTGATGTTACCAGGCCACAGCTGTAGCCCATCAGAAGAGTGTTATAAAAGAGTGGATTGGTTGGTTGGGGGGAGCTGGAGTCAGTGGCTGCTGTGAGGACAAGGAAGAGTCAGTGCCTGGAGGAGCTGCCTGCAAGAAACATCAAGGAGGTATGAAACTCTAGCAATAGGGAGCTCTTGCAATGTAATGACAATAGAACTCTTACACTATAATGACAGCATGTGTGGCTTTGACCACATGTAAAATTCTCACTTAGGCTGGTTCACCTGCTCACCATCAAATCCATCCACTCAGATGCAAAAATCTGTAAATCAAAAGGCATTAATGTAGAAAAAGAACAAAAGGAACTCAAAGCACCAATGCTTTCTTTCCCTCCAATGCATGTTGTCCAGCTGGGACACAAAGCATCTTTAACACTGCTTGGTTCTTCACTGAAGAGCTGACCCTGGGCTTGTTCATGAACATTACGAGTACCTCTCTGTCTGACCACATGCAGTGCATGTCAGGGGCTTAACTACCAAACTTTTCAGTTCCTCACATTGCAACACAAGGCTTGTTTGTGCTCAAGTACACAAATACAGTTTTGATTTCTACATACAGATATATAGCCTCTCACAGTATCATGTTATCTTTGCCTTGACCGTGGAACTATTGCAACTCAATAAAGTGCTAATAGAAACCCAAATGTTATTTCATTAACTTTCATTCCAGATTATAGCCTGGCCTGGACAACATCATAAAGCTGTGCTGCCTAGAGGCTGATGGACAAGTGCTTTAGTTATCTTTAGCCATGCATGCTCTGTGCAGACCTCTCTGTCATACAAGCTCTCCCAGCTGAATTTGTGCTTAGATGGGCTCAGTGTTTGCCTGATGGCAGATCCTGTCCATCAGTGAAAACCGCTGCACTACTCTAAAACATCACAGCAGAAGCCACACAAATTTTTCCTGGTGAGCTCGCTGGATTTTCACAGTAGGATGCTTTACTGTAATGCACCTGAAGGGCAGGATGAAGTAATGTACTAGCAATGCCACAAGAAGCTTCCTGATTGGTTTGAGCCAACCTAAAACTGCAGGGCTGCTAAAAAGCATTGTGCTACCCTTAGTAGTCTCCCTATGTTCTCATTATGCTGGCCTAAATGAAACTGATCCTGCAAGAAAAGCAGGTAACTTGGATTAGCTCCCTCATCTCTCTGCCCCTGGGGCTGCACTGAGGGAGCACTGGGACAGCAGAGAGAGTAAAGGCATGACATGGAGAGACATGACTTCCCCCTTAGTGGGAGCATGGCCTTTGATGTGTGTCCTGCCTCAGCTGAGATAGGGTAAATTTCCTGCCTCATAGCTGGTACGGTGCTGTGTTGCAGATTCTGTATGACAATAACGTTGGTTGCACACTCAGATGTTGCTGAGTGGTGCTTGCCCCAAGTCAAGGACTTTTCACTGTTTCATGCTCTGCCAGTGAGGAGGTACACAAAAAGCTGGGAGGGAGCATGGTGAGGACAACTGACCAAACTGGCCAAAGGGATGTTTCATACCACAGAACACCCAGTATATAAAGTGGAGGGGATACCTGGAAGGGCACAGAGTGCTGCTTGGTATGTGTTGGGCATCGGCCAGTGGGTAGTGAGCAATTATATTGTGCATAATTTAAAAAAAAAATTTGAGTTCTGTTTATATTTTATTTCAAGTATTCAACTGCTCTTATTTCAACCCTGTGGCTTTGCCTTTTTCCGATTCTCCTCCTGATCCCACTGGGCTGGGGAGTGGGGAGTGAGTGAGCAGCTGTGTGGTACTTAGCTGCCAGCTGGAGTTCAGTGATGACAATGAGCTTAATCCAAACTACACCCTTGGTTGTTTTCCATTCATCATCTCCAGATGGAGAGAACTGGCCTGTCTGGAAGCATGGGCTGCAGCTCAAGCGCTGGTGGTCACACTGTGGGAATCAGTTACTAAGTGTAGCTATTATGATAAACCTGCACATCTTGGCTGCTTGCAGTGAGCACCATCAGTTGAGTCAAGCTGTCTCAGAAGATGTTAACTCAAAAGCAGACAGCTGGAAGTAAAACTGCAGTGAAGCTAAACAGTAAGTGCTTTCTATGGCTGCACTTTAGCCCATGCCTCTTATTGCAACTGGCTGTCCAACACAATTTAAAATTAACAAGCATTTGCATCTCCATAGCTGTTAAGTCAGAAAAAGAGAACCAAGAAAGTTATTGTTTGCCCAAATAATGTCTCCATGGCCCAATTTTTTTTTCTGACTACCCCTCAAGTCCTAATGCCTCTGGCTCTGCAGATACTACATAGAAAGGAACACATCTGGATGTGTAGAATTTATTTTACTGGACCTTTGAGCAAGCAGGAGTTTGAGACTATAAACAAAACATAGGATGTGTCTTAGGTGCAGCTGTGCTGTAATTTGAATGTCACAACAGATTTACCTGGAGATGGAAGCAGCTTTGCTTTTGGGTCAGATATTGTCACATTTGAAGAGCTGTTCCTGGCCATTAAATAATGCCTCAGATGATTGCTGGTTTAATGCTGCTCGATGGCCTCTATCAAACAAAGCTTTTCTCTGGTAAACATGTCAGAAGTAAGATGTTCGGGGTTTTTCTTATCTTTGATCATTTTGAATGAGATCACTTTGGTCAGAAAATTGTTAGAATGTTGGTCAGGTAATATGATATGTGCAGGAAGACAAAGAACACCCAGCTAGTGTTTGGCTGGCTTGTGAATGTTGCCTCAAGCAGAACATGTTAGTGGTCATCACATCCTCTCACACTGCAAGTGATGTCCTACTAATATTGGCATTGACAGGAAGCACTGGGAGACATCTAAGGTTTTCAGAGGAGAAGAGTGTCTCTTCCCAGAGCACAACAGCAAAAAACAGTGACCAAGAAGCTGGTGAGGAGCAGAATAGGAGAAGACTGAATCTAAGACTGAGGTTAAGAAGGGAGAAAAATGGAATGAGCTGATTACACAGAGGACCTAAAGATTTGGTAGTGAGGGGAAAGCAGCAATTTTGCAATAAGCTGGAGAGAACAGACAGCTGCCCTCAGTCAAAACCAAAGGAAATTGGGATATGGAATGGGGTGGTCCAACAAAGAGAAAGGAAGAGACAGACTGGAAGGAGAATAAGATATTAGGAAGGTAAAATGCTAAATATAAAAAAAAAAGAGGGGAAAATAATAAAAAAGAAAACAAATATTAGCATCAAAGGCAATATGATAACAGGGGGCAAAAGACTACTAGTCCCCAACAATGTTCTGACAACATAAGCAGCACTGTGCAGTCCTTCCTGATACCCACTATTGTACCAGTGACAAGACATGACAAGAACTGCTTTGTCTTCCCTGCCTGGTGCTGCCCTGCTGGGGAGAGCTGGCCTTTGAGGAATGACGTGTATGAGGTCAGTCTTAGCAAATCTGCTCCTTATCCTTCTTGGTCACACTTTCATCAACAAGGCCTTGTTTATACTGAGGGCTCTTTTCAATTTTACTACACCCTAGCTGTGACAAGCACTAGTGTAAATGGTCTTCTGGTATTTTTACCTCAGACTCATCTCAACATCTTAAACAAAAAGAGAAATAACACTGCTTTGGAGAAGTCTCCCATAATGCTCTTACCATTGCAGTTACTGACTGACAGAGTTAAGACTGCTGTGAAGCTGATATCCTAAAGCATTCTTATTGCCCTCCACAGCACATGGATTAAACCAGGCAGCTCTAAAACTAAAAACCTGATAACTGACATGGCAAAAAAATCTCCCTGTTTTCAGCTGTCATGTCACCAAAATGGTTTTTCTTTTTATGTTATAATAATAAATTTTGTTACAATAAAGAACTAAAGAATTTTGTGCTGCGCTTGGTAAAAGTAAAACCCTTAGTCTGGAGCAAAGGTGAGGCAGGAAATTTTGGCTTTCTCTTAAGAAAAAGGACATTAAGTACTGGGAAGAATGATTAAAAAGAATTCTCTCAGAATGTTCTCTGAAATATTCCATGTTTCAACTGGTTTATAAAGAAGGGACTGGAGTTTAGGAAAAGAGTTGAGTTCAAATGCTTTAAATCCAGAGTAGGCAGCTGATGCTGATCAGTCTGTGACTTGTTTATAAACATTTCTCTGCATCCCTGTGAACCAGGGAGGAGAGAACTTCTTTATAGGCTCCTTCCTAGACAATCCAAATGCATGCAATAGGAGACTGCATCTCCCAGCTATGGGAGTCTCCTTTTGCATGCATTTGTAATGAAGAATTTGTGCAGATCAGTGATTGCCTACAATCTGTTATAGAAATATGATGGTTAGGTTAATAACAGCATGCAATCCAAAGAAGAAGAAGAAGAAAACTGTCAATATGTACAGAGCTCAGAATAAGTGAATTTTACCTGTGTGTACTGCATACTATATTCTTCCCCTTACAGCTTCTTGGTGTTAGTTCATGGCACTGGTGAAAAATGAGGCTTTAGATAGTTCAACTTCCTGCATCAGTGTAGTGCATATGGGCATTAGGTCATTCATGGCAGACAGTGTCTATAATGCCATGTCAATGAATTTTAAAAAGAAAGAATTTGATTATTTCCTAGGAAGAAGTGTATTGAATTGCATTACAATATAGCTTCATACATGCAGTCAGCATCTTGCACAAGGAGGCCAGGATTTTTAAAACTGCAGAGCGAGCCTTTTCTGGGTCCCTGCAGTCTGAATAGAAACCCACACATCCTTACTATTTGCATATGTCCCCATTATGCTTTGGAATTCACAGAAGACTATTCCACACTGAGGAACAGATATTTCTTTTCTTTTCTTATGGAAATTACTGTTCCTCAGAGTGTCTAGAAGTTACTGAGCAGTACTAAGCTATGTTTCTCTTTCTTCTGTATAATATTATACAATTTTCCCTGTCTGTTCTTTTAATCCTACATATCACATCCTATTTGTGTTTCTAAGGAAATATGATCCATTTGGCAGTATTTTTTTGCTATAAAGTGATCTATGTCCATAACAGGTAAAAAACCTCTATTGCTAACTGAGCTTTTTAGACAGATTTTATAAGATTTTGTAACCTTTTTCTCATTCAGCCTTTAACTTCTGAGATCAGTACACTTAGAAGTCTAGTTTTCCACAGAAATAAAAAGTAAATATTGATTAATCTTTTCAAAATTAATTATCTGCTCTGTCATTAAAAAAAGAAAAAAGCACCACCATCAAGCTTTAATGATATGGGTCCTTAATACAGTTTCAGTTAGTATCAGTAGAGAAAATTGAAGTATGTAAGGGTATAAAGTGTTTTTATCTCAAAACAAAAGGAGGAATCAATCTGTTACTGAGATACAGGAAAGCTGGTCCTTACAACCACAGCAAGATGCTCTGTTTGAGCTTCACCTTAGTAGTACATGAGGTAGTTTGAGGGAAATTTTGAGTAATTAGATTTAGAAAGGAAAGTCGAGAAACTTCTCAAAAAGAAAAAAGTGCATGAAGAATAGTTCCTCACACTTAAAAAAACCCAACCAAACAAACATATCAGCTAATGAAATACCAGAACTACAGTTCCTGCCTATATAAAACACTTGCATCCATTGAATCACTCCACGGTGAGTCATCCAGTGCAGACAGTACTATATGACATGATGCTGTCGAGTGGGAAGACTGAAGATCTCCCCAGTGGTTCTCTGATAAAAGCCAAATATTTCTTAAATTATATGGCTTCTGATTTTTCAGGGATAACACGCTCAAACACAAAGGAAATGCCACTGGTTGGACAAACCTCGGCCGAAAAGAATTCCGAAAAATATGGATGTAGCACCATCTACCGACATTATGGGTCTTTGCAGGTGGATGTTTTTTCAAAATCGGGAGACCTACGGGTTACAATAGCGCGGCAGCGCTCCTTCCCCCATCTAGCACGGGTTCGGTTCCTCCTTGTATTTACAGCTCTGTAAACTCAAGATAATGCTGACCTTTGCCTCAAGGGTTTAGCATCTGAAATGAGACTAAGAAAACATGGTATCTGAATAGAAAAAATGAGGGGAAAAGGGAGGAAAAATGAGACAAAACATGAGTAGCTGAGTGAGTCAAAGTGTGTCCTGGAGCTAAAGGAGGATGTTGCTACTAAAGGGAATAAGTTATTCTCAAGATGTCATTTGAAAGCCCCAACACTTTCCTTTTCCTTTGGCTTTGAACTGCATTTATATGGGCCATCCATACAGTTTATCAGTCAGTGGAACTCACTGTTGAAAGAGTTTCCCTCTCCTCTGTCCCATGTAATTTTCCTGCTGGTGAGATAGGTTGACAGGAGTAAGGGCCTGCTTGTAGACCAGAGTTGGTGTAGACAGCCAGGTGTGTGGAGGAGGGTAGGAATGCGGTCATACCAAAGGACTGTCAGATTGTCTCAGTTGCAACTTGTAATTCTTCCTGTGTTATATTTAGTTCATTGACTTATTATTTTTATATAGACATAGAAAAGAGTGTGCAAACAGTCAAGATGGAAACTCGTTAGGTAGGGTGAGCTCAGCTGTCAAAGGAAACTGCTCCCGGAGCTGCAGAGCAGGTTTATTAAAGTGAGTCTTGAGAGAAGAGCAGTGAGAAGAGGTAATGCTCTTCTCCCACCTCCTGGCCAGGCTGTCCCCATGGCACATACCATCTGTCCTGGCTGCTGCAGCAGGAACAGCAGGCAGCATGCACTGCTCCGCCAGTGGGGAGGAGCATGGGGAGAAAAGTGGGGCAAGACATGGGCCTGGGATAAGTTGATCAGGACAGGATGAAAGATTCGTATTTGTTTTAATCATCTTTTGGTTTCAAATTTTAGAGCCATAGTACCACTGCTGTTATGGAATACCATAGAATCACAGAATCATAGAATAGGCTGGGTTGGAAGGGACTTTAAAGATCACCTGTTTGAATGCCTCTGAATGCAGGGACACTTTTTATCAGACCAGGTCCCTTATGAGCCTCTGTGCCAAGCAAAACATGACCACACCATGCTCCCAGAGCCACACTGGAAAGCTGTATAACCTTTGGTCATCCTGCTAGATTCATACTAGTCAGCTGATCCACTTAGCTCTCCCCTGTAAGAAAAAATCGTGTCATTGTTCCACGTGAAGCACTTCCTCAACTTTTTGACCTGGATTCTTTGGTTCTAATAAATTGTATCAGCAGTAAATAATAAATATTAAGAAAGCAAACTCAATCTGTCCCCAATTTTTTTTTCCCCATAAAAATAGATGTTTGCTGAATGGAATGGCATATGATACTGAACCCAGAACGTGAACAGATACAGGTGAACCCCTAGAAATCAGTTTTCTGCGTGCTTTTGTCTTTACCCCTTCAGAATGACAAAGCTGGTGTTTAGCCAGAGGTCTTTCATACATCTCCATACTTCATAAAATATTTTTATTTCTCTCGACCTCAGAAGTAAGTTAGTATTTTGGATGATATTGCACACATCTGTATCAAGAGACAAACAGGCTGCATACTTGAAAATTGTTTAAAGAACAGCTTTTAAAATTATTTACAAAATGCATACTCAAATACATTTCTCCATATTAAGAACAATTTTCAAGAGACAATTTCCTTTTCTGAGTCCTAAAGCAGCCTTCTAAGCAGTGTGCATTCAGAAAGCATTATCTTCACTTATCTTGAGGCTACTCAAACACCGTTCTCAAGGTGCAGTTTCCTGATGGGCTTAATTCCACCTAAATACATGGTGCTGCTGTGGCAGTGCTCCTGCCCCACTCGCGCTTGTAACTAACGATGGATTTGGCTAGGGAGCCAGCTAGGATGGAAACCGCGCATTTCTTGCAGTCATAATTTGCAGGTGGGCTGGTGCCCTCCTCTGCGTGAGTGCAGGCCCAGGGAGCGCTGATGTCCACACCGGCCCGCATCCCTCGGCAACACCGAGATGGAGCGTGCTGATCACGAAACCCCACCCTGGGGCCGCTTCTTGACCGCTCTAGCTCTGATTCACACAAAAATGCAGCCTCGGGCATACAGCCCCTCCACGCTTACATGCGCTTTAGTGTACGGATGCTGACCTTTTCCACTGCCATTAGACAAAGCAGGATTTAAAGGCTCCACTCCATGGTGTGAAACAGGCAGCTGTCAATCTTAAACACGTAACTGCCTAAAGATCAAAGCCATATTATAAGCCTCTTAATTTCTCGCGCTGTCATCGCACAGTTTCACACCCAGGTTTGCACACACGTGCGCAGCCCGTGTCCCGCACGAACGCCGGGGAGCGGCGCAGGGCAGCGCGGAGGCCCGGCCTGCGCCCGGCGCTGCGGGTTCGGCAATGCGGGGCTCGGCGCGCCGCTTCCGCCTCGCTCCAGCGAACGGAGCCGCTCCCCGCTCGGGGCACGCCCAGCGCCCTCAGCAGCCGCGTCCCGGCACCCGCCAGCCCCAGCAGCTCACGGTAACACCGCGCGGCCGCCACACAAGCAACCACCGCCCTGGCTGCGGCCGGCCCCGCTCCCCTCCCTCGCCCGCAGCCGCCGCCGAAGCACCGCCCGGCGCCCTCTCTTCGCTTCCCTCCTCTCCCTCCCCTCACGGCCGCTCCCTCGCGAGAGGCGCCGCTCGCCGCCGCCGCCCCGCCCCGGCCCGCCCCGCACGCCGCAGCCCCGCCCGGCCGCGGCTCCGGCGGGCGCAGAGCGCCGCGAGCAGCCATGATGGTGGGTCCGGGGCGGCCGCGGAGCCGGGCCGGGGCGGGGCAGGGCGGGCGGCGCGGCCGGGCACTCGCTAACCTGTGCGCTTTGTCTCCCCTCACCCTCCCCGCCGACGGCCGTGCCCCTCCGTGCCCCCTGCCTGCGCCGCCGCCTCGCCCCCAAGCAGGAAGGCTCGGACGACGGCCCAGATTTCCTCTCGGAGGAGGACCGAGGTGTAAGTGCCGCGGGGAGGCGTCGGGACCCGGCGCCTGGGTCTGGGCGTGGGGGAAACGGGGTCGGCCCCTCTTCGGGGGCCTCCGGGCGCTGCTGGCCCGAGCCCGCCGTGTGGGTGTCGGACGGAGGCGGGATGCTGGGCTGCGAGCGTCCGGGCTGGCTGTCCGTCCGCCCGCCGGGATCTGCTCCTGGCACAGCCTCCCAATGATATCGGCGTCTGTGTGCGTGTGCCCTTCATTGTTGTGTCACCCAAGTTTTGGAAGGACAGTTGTTGGATGCTGTGGTTGGAATGGCTGGGAGGGGGTTGTGGCCGGAGATGGATGCTCTCCCTGCGGCCCCCGCTGCACACGCCCGGCGGGGCCGGTCCTGCCCAGGCTGCCCAGCCCCGGGAGCGCCAGCTTCCATCGCCAGCCGCGATCCAGGGCCTGGGTGATGCACTCCTGCCCTCCCTTCTCCCTTCAGGCCCACGGGGCTCTCCCATAGATAACAATGGGACATTTACACTGCAGGCACATGCTGCATAATAAATTCTTTATTGAAGAGAAGTTCTGTTGTTGGGACAGGATGCCACAATTGCGTTTCTTACTGAGAAAACCCTTTTCTCTGCCCTTCTGTTTCTGGCCTTAGTTTCTCTTCTGACTGCTGTGTCCATCTTTATTTAACTTGCCTGCCTCACTTGAGCAACAAATCAGCTAACCTAGTATAATTTAGTCAGACTGATTATCCCTGTCACTTAGTATCTTGAGAAAGACCAACTGTGAGCAAGGTAGGAGAGCAGCTTCAGGGTCGCTTCGGTTCCCTTGTCTGTTGGTGGTTATTGAAGTGACTGCATACAGTCTATTACTAAAAATACAAAAATCTGAGACACACTGTGTTGGTGTGATGTTTTATGATGCACACAATAGTCAGATGGTAAATTCAGTGCATTTTATGGTCCAGTTTTTGGCCAGAAATTTAAAAAGGCATTCTAATATTGTATCAGCCCAATCCTGGCCACTATAAAGCTCTTGCCTTTATGGGTACAGCTCCTTTACTAAGAATATTGGATAAAAGAGAGAGGAGGTTGTCATTGTTGTCCTTTGAGTGTCTTCAGAGCAAGGATTGAAGAGCTTAATAACTGTGAAATTTTATTTACGTAGGTATTTTACACAGGTTCTCCCTGTACTTAGGAACAGTCTTTGATGTGCTCAGTTAAGTTGCCTGTATCTGAAGGTGCAGGTAGAACATAACAATGTGGATCTGACCTCCTGTGAAACTTGTTTGTTTGGCTGGTTATTAGTTTTCTCTCTAAGGCCACAGGTCGTAGAGAGTTCACAAGGTAATTTGAAAACCTTAAGAAATCTCTTAGCAGTCTTGTTTTTATTGTTGTAAGACTTACCATCTCAGCTGGCCAAATGCAGTAATTTTTTTTTCTCCCCTGCATCTTCATCCAGTACTGAGGAATTAAACTAGAACAGTGGCCTTCTAGTTTCCCTAGATTTTTAAGGGTTTCTTGTTTTCAATCACCGATCACTGTGGGGGTTTAATTTTTTCTGTTCTGTCTAAATGCCTGGAGTTAAAACACAGGTTGTTATCTACATGATTTTGTTTGTGGTACAGGAAGTTAATCAAAAGCAATATGGCAGTCTGTTCATGAATGGATTTGCTATGCTTTAATATTCAAAACTGTAATACTTTTTTCTAAGTAGAAGTAGTAAAAATAA
This sequence comes from Ammospiza caudacuta, assembly GCF_027887145.1. Lineage (NCBI taxonomy): Eukaryota > Metazoa > Chordata > Aves > Passeriformes > Passerellidae > Ammospiza > Ammospiza caudacuta. The sequence goes on along the minus strand of NC_080598.1, from coordinate 40,697,087 downwards.
GCATATTTTCATAAAGTGATTCTCTAGTTCTGATTTGTTGCCTTTCTCTGCAATTAAATAATGAGTAGGTCAAGCCTTTACTTGAAAGCATGGATGGTGACTTCTAGTTGGAGTAATTGAGCTTTTAGTTTTGAAAATCAATACGCTTGCCTCTGTTGAATTCACATATTGCTGTGACAACTGTACTTCTACTGCTGCAGGAACATGTCTGTTGGCTCCAGTTGTGCTAAGTTTAATCTTAGGGTGGTGGGATGAAAGAGGGCTGGAATTTATGCTGATGCCACACAGAACAGTAATTCTCAGACAATGGTGTTAGACCATATGGAGCCTTTTCTGGAGAACTGTAAAACAGAGCACTGAGAATCCTCTTTGAGGAAGTAGCAGTGGGTGGTCTGTAGAAGGAACTTATTATAAATGGTCTGCATAGAATGAACTTGTGGGAATTGCTTTTCTGAATTTCACTTAGGAAATAGGATAGGATTGAGTTTGCTTGGTGTAACTTGGGTGCTGTTGGGATTTTTGTGCTCTCTCTAACATAAACAATACATCTTTGTAAAGTGGTGTAGTATTGCTCCATTAGTACTGCCTTGTGTATTTTATATCTGTATAATCTTTAGGTAACACTCATTCAGTGGAAATGAGCTATCCTTTAGAACAGGTCTGCTGGAAGCTTAATGCTGTGAAAACACTTCAAAAGCTTTTGTTGTGTAAAGGTATTCTTTGTCCCCTTGTTTTGTGTATTTGCCTGTAAAGAACCAGCTGAAGATAGGGTCCTTTTTACTCTTAACATTTTTGAAAGAGCTTAGAGCAGGGAAGTTACTGTTAATGGATGACATTACCTAGGAATGTAACACTTGGTTGTTTCCCTTGTCTGTACCAGATTCCCTCCATTATCATTTGAAGTATAATTGATCCTTAAGCAAGAGCTTAGATGTTAAACCCTCTCCTTGCATTTCGTTCTCAGTTAGTACTGTAACATCCCTTGGCCTGGGTTTTGGCTTCTGCCGTTTCCTAGACCCTTTGAAGAGAACAGGGACATTCTTGGTATAGCTTTGGTATAGTGTAGGAAACTGTAATGTAATTAAATCATGTTTTGTTTTGCAAGTTGTTCAGCATGGATGTAGATAACATATGTAAGCATAAAATTATTTTCCATTGTTGTATGTATTAGACTTGATGGGGCAAGATTACCCATCTCTATTTTTTCCTTACTCTAAAGTACTTTGATTTCAGTTTTCATCTGTATCGGACTTCTTTTATTTTTTCATTGTCTACTTCCTTTGTCACTAGAAAACCATCCATTGGTGGCAGTTTTATTTTGGAAGTAGTGATGCAGAGTTTGTTTAAGTTTGTGGTGTGGTGATGATGTTTATGAATTCAATTTCTAGTAATGCAATGTGATTCATTGTGTCACATGAGTATATTTAAAGTCCTTCAACTTTCTGATTGTCTTTGACACCTTTCATAAATGCTTCATTACCATTGCAGATGAAAACATTCCCTGTTGGCAGTCAGACTACATGGCATGACTTAACGTGTGATTAAACTCTTCAAGACTGTTACAAACTTAACTCAGTATAAATCAAACAAATAGTCCTTTACAGCTGTATGTCATGGGTGAAGTTGTCATATTTAGTTCTTAATTTTCTCAGCACAGATAGGACTTTTGTATATGAAGTTAGGAACAGTGCATAGGATCAGGCTGCGCTGTACTGGATATGCTCTAATGGCAAACTTGATCAGCTGTTACACTGAATTCTAGAATTTGGTATAGTACCACTTTGAAAAAAAAAGGAGGTGCAAAAGTATTTTGGTAGAAATATTTGTGACCTGTGAAAGATTAAAAAAATACCATTTAGATAATCCAAATTATTTGCTGAGAGTACTCAGTCTGTTAATGTGTTCTGGGGGGACCAGAGAAAAACAAACAGTACTCCAGACAGGGTAACCACAAAAACCTTTTTACATGCTGAAAAATGTGGTGTCATGACATAAGAGAGACATTGGTATGTCATTATATTTTTCTTTCCTAAATTAGATGGTAAGCACTTTGGAAGCTCAGTAGGAGCTAGGAGATTGTGCCTCTGAGAAGTGATCTGCAAGAAACCATGGCATGATAATAAGCCTTTGTGTGAGGCAGTGACCCTCTAAACCTTGGGAAAACAAAACAAAAGGCAGTGCCTGAATCACGTGTGTGAATATGTTACTGTGCAGTCATTTTAATGATTTCCAACTTCACTGTAAGGAAAAGCTGTGTGTCAGAGCTTTTGAACAGTTACATTTTGCTAGCCTTAGCAGAAAATGCTGGACTGCGCAATTCTGGTTTGCTTTAACACACTAGTTCTGAGATCCATGAGTCTGGTTGCTACTGCATAGGCAAGAGTTGTGCGTGTATTGAGGTTAACAGCAACACTAGATTGGGATCTGACCACTGTGATTTAATGTAAAGGTAACTTATGGGAAACAAGATGTGGCAGTCGATGCTTCTGTCCTAGAGCTGTTCCAGTGCCTCACAGTTACCTTCAAAATCTGCTTGTAACTTCCCTACTGTGTGTTGAGAATACTTAAAGCATTTTTGTACTTAAGTATTGACTTAAAAATGCAATCCTGAAGAAAATTATGGAGAAAAGTCCAAATCTCTGTTTGGTAAAGCATTTTTATACTATAGAATGGGATACTTGTACAAAAAAAGCAGCATCAGAGAAAACACCATGTCTCAGTAAAAAGTATGCCTTGTGAGCATGATGTTGAAATATTTTTTGACAATGTGATTGGAAAAACATTCCAAATGTCTGTTGGCCATGATGATGAAATTGTCATGGGACAAATTCCTCTAGAACAACAAGGTGCAAGGGTGAGGGGACTTGAATTTCCAGTTGGGCTCTAGATGAGGTTACACCAAGTACTGAAGCCTTTGGTCCAGTTACTGCCAAATATTGTGGTGCTCAGATAACGTTTCAGTTTTGCTATATTTTATCATTGTCTCTTTTTTTTTTTTTCAATGTGACTGGAATTATTTTGTGAAAAAGTTCAGGTTTCATGTCTTGTGGAAAAACCCACATGTATTCCTTGCACTTTTACCATTTCTCATGCTCATTTTGAAGACATCAAAGTCTTGGGTTTGAGTGTTTTGCTTTGGGGTTCTTCAGAAAAACAATATTTCCAAGAAGACTTAGCTCTATGAAAGTTCAGGATATTCTTTTAAGCTTTTTCATTGTATGATGAGATATGTTGAGGAGAATAGTGTAAGACAGTGTGAGTAAATCAGGTCTTTAACTGCTTTTGCTTCTTTGAAATATAGAACCACTTTTCCCCTTAAAAGTACTTTTCCAATTGTTAATATCTTTATAATTACCTTTGCAAGTATATTTACAGTAGCTTGTCAGTTCAGAGGAATGGGGACAATAAAGAGAAAAACTTAGCAAACTTGTTGCTCTTTGGAAATGTACTTTGTCCTGAGCATCTCAATTACTAGCAAGTTAACAATCTACAGAAATTAAAATAGTGCACTATCAAGGCATACTGTAAAGGTGATTATTATTTGTATGGCTGTTCATAAGGAGTACTACTGGAATTTCTTCTTCTGTTGGAAATAATCTTTTAATGTTGGGGGGTTTTGTGACCTGTCTTCAGCGTTGTAGGATCAGGGTTCATTTCAAAGGAAGAATAATGGAAATTTAGTTTACCTTTTATTTAAAAAAATTTAAGCTAAATATATTTTTCTGCAGCTAAGAGCAATAAATGTAGATCTCCAGACTGATGCTGCTCTGCAAGTGGATATCTCAGATGCACTGAGTGAGAGGGATAAAGTGAAATTCACAGTCCATACAAAGGTAAACCTGGGTTTGTACATGCAAAAATTCTTAATTATGTACAAAAGAGAGTTTTCTTAAACTGTTTGTTGAAACAAAGTGTAACACAATCCAGAGGAAATGAGAAAGTAGAATTATGTCATGTTTATGAGACTGTGTAGCTGCAGTGCATAAGAAAAAAATGACTAAGAATTAAAAAACTGTTTAGAAGAAAGTTATGTTCACTTTGTTTTTGTATTGATGTGTTGTTATGCCATTCCCATGCCTATTAATTAGTCTGTTTGCTGGTAGAATCTTTAATATACATGAATATACTTCAGTATAGTTTTTTAATTTGATTAGATCTTATACTTTGAGATTCTAAAACTTATTTTGTAATTGTATTACATTCAGGGATCATTTTTAATTACTGTTGTTTATGACTTTTTTTAAGATTTTAATGTTTATTGATTGCAGAGTGACAGAATAACTGAAGTTGAATAAAATATCTGGACATCATTTAATCCTATCTCCTCTCTCCCTCTCACCATTAAATTAGAGTGCACAAGAGCACAGTGCTCAGCATTTGTGCATTTGGGTTTAAATTACAAAATCATGGAATCACTTAGGTTGGAAAAGACTTCTAAGATTGAATCCAGCCATTATTCCAGCACTGCTGAGTCCACCATTAAACCGTGTAGGGACAAGTGCCACATCTCCATGTTTTTTAAGTACCTCCAGGGATGGTTGCTCAACTATTACCCTGGGCAGCCCCTTCTAAAACGTGACAGCCCTTTTGGTGAAGAAATTTTTTTTAATATCCAATCTAAACCTCCCCTGGTGGAGCTTGAGGCCATTTCCTCTTAGCCTCTCACCTATTACTTGAGAGAGGAGACCAGCCCCCACCTGGCTATGGCCTCATATCAGATACTTGCAGAGAGTGATAAGGTCTACCCGTGATTTTTATTCAGCCTGAACACCTCCAGCTCCTTCAGCCCCTCCTCATCAGGCTTGTGCTCCAGAGCTGCCACCAGCTCTGTTGTCCTTCTCTGGACACGCTCCAGCCCCTCAGTGTCTGTCCTGTCAGGAGGGGCCCAGGACTGACCACAGCACTCGAGGTGTGGCCTCACCAGTGCCCAGCACAGTCACTTTCTTGGTCCTGCTGGCCATGTTATTTCTGAGACAGGTCAGGATGCCACTGGCCTTCTCGGCCACCTGGGCACACGCTGGATCATGCCCAGCCACTGTGGACCAGGTTCTTTTCCACTGGGCAGCTTTCCAGCTGCTCTGTCCCCAGCCTGTAGCACTGTCTGGGGTTGTGACACCCAAGTGTGGACCTGGCTCCTCACCTTGTTGAACCTCCTACAGTTGGCCTCAGCCCATGGATCCAGCTGGTCCAGATCCCTCTGCAGATCCTTCCTGACTTCTGGCAGATCAACACCTCCACCCAACTTGGTGTCATCTACAAACTGACTGAGGAGCACTTGGTCCCCTCATCCAGATCATCAATAAAGATACTAAATGGAACTCCAGGATTAAGTTGATAAAGATGCTCTCATCAACACATACTAGATGTGTTGATGAGAGCAGGCACTCCACAACCTCTTATGGCAACCCATGCCAGTTGATTGCTGCTCTAATTAAGATGAGGGTAGTTACTGTGGTATGAACTTTTGTTGTTCCCTCAAGGTTTTTTCTCATGTAGTAATGAAAAACCTTGTTTTTTGTTGAGCTTTTCTTCCTCCGTATCTCCTTCCTCCGTATCTCCTTCCCCCCCATAATTCTACCTCCTTTTACCCTTCTAGAGTTCCTTACCAAATTTCAAACAAAACGAATTTTCTGTTGTCCGGCAACATGAAGAGTTTATTTGGCTTCATGACTCTTTTGTTGAGAATGAGGACTATGCTGGCTATATTGTAAGTACTGGTATTCTTTTGGTTTATATGTGCCATTTTCTGTGGGCTGGATCAAAACTACTTGAGACTGCTTTTAAATGCAGTGGAAACAGCAGGTGTTCACTCCTTATAAAATCAGATAAGCTTCTCTAATACGTAATTTTATGCAATTACACAAAATTAATGGTTGAAGCGAGCTTGGAAGAAAGCTACAAGTAGCTGTCATACTTTCTTGCCCTTTACTCCTAAGAAGTGAGTAGTTTAATTTGTCTCCAAGTTTTTATGCCACTGTGTTAAAAGTGTGGGAGAGTGTATCTGAACTGTATAACTTGGTGGTATTGTTTCTGCAAGCTAATGTTTAACCGAGTTACACGGGGAACCTCAATATAAAATAACTTACAGTTTGAAGTTAATTTCAGGCATTCCAGGAACAGAGGTCTCAAAACAGGCACCATATGATACTGCATATCAAAAATGGTGCTGCTTTTCATATGTTATTTGCAAATAGGAATATTTTTTATCTTGGTATGAAAGTTTGGTATTCATTTTGTGTTTGGGGGGTGTTTGCTGATTCAGAGGGTAAACAGGTATTTCTGATTGATTACTGGGTAAATCATAATGAGTATAATCTGTGATGGTCATACCATTATTGAGCTGGTCTTTTCTTAGTCAGAAAAGCTATTTGAAGTGACTAGACCTTCAGTCAGTGTAGTAATAACTAGTTTCAGACAGTTGACTGTCTAGATGGATTTTTCTTTTTTTTTTTTTTTTTGTAATATGTTAATGTATGGGCCCATATCAGTAAATTAAAATTTAAACATATTAACATATTTGGTTCTGTGTTCCTTTCCCAGCACCAATTCAGGTTTAGTTTGACTCTGATGTTTCCTCTTTCAGTGTTAATATACTGTATTACAAAATTAACCTAGAGTCTTGTTGACTGGGGGCTTTGTTACTTCAACACATATGTCTTTAATGTCAGCAGTGCTGCAAGAAAGAGCTAGTGCCTGCAAACAATAGGGAATGATTTTCTTGGTTTCAAGTTTTGGGAGTTAGAAATGGATGGTGTGAAAACAATTCTGGAATTCTTTTTTCTTCTTTCTTTAAATGAGAAATAATCCTTACCAAATAAGCTAAACCAAAACCAATTAAATTTTTTTTTTCAAGTTTTAAGTCATTGTCATGGGAAATGAAGTATTATTTGGCTTCTGTTGTAATTAAACTGAAGCCATTACTTTATACTTTAGTAATCTTCAAGGACACTTGACCGAAATTGGTGTAATAATGCAGCACGAATAACTCATGAAAAAGAGACTTTATCCAGAAATGCTGTAATGAATGATGAAAGAGAGAAACATGTATTAAAAAGCTGCAGGCAGTCTACAGTTCCTGTACTGTGAATGGGTGTTGTTTCACTGAGAAAATGAGAACTTAAAAAAATTGGATTAAATTCCAGATTCCACCAGCACCACCCAGGCCTGACTTTGATGCCTCCAGGGAGAAACTGCAGAAACTTGGAGAGGGGGAAGGATCAATGACTAAAGAAGAATTCACCAAGATGAAACAAGAACTGGAAGCGTATGTAGACTTGATTACTACTTTATTAATTTATTTATATTCCAGAACTTTTAATGCTGTTTGCTGTCCCATGTTTCTGATCTCACTGTAATGGTTCTCTGTGAAACACAGACTTGAGAATCCAGTTGTTATATAACCAAGGTTACTCTTAGTGATCATGATCAGTGCCATTAGGAAAATTGTAGAAATAATTTCATGGAAGATCTTCTGAAACAGGAAATAAATTAGCTTGTTCTTGAGCATTCTTTCATAAGAAGGAAAGTACTTAGATCCTGTTCTTCACAGAAAATCTGCAAAGGGAGGAGATAACCTCTATCTTTTTTAGTTCTGGTATTCCACATTTGATAAGTATAATTAGACTTCAGGGTAATACACGCAGTGATTGGGAGTAGGGATTTGTGCATGTGGTTGGTACTGTAAACATAGATGCCAACCTTCTGTTCCCCAAGAAATACAAAGATTCCTTTTTTGACACTTTTTTAAAAATTTTTGCACAAGGAGAATATACTTCCTGAAAATACTATTTTCCCTTACTATGAACTTAATTTATATTGAAATAACTGCTCTGAAGCTTCTTGTTCCATATTGAGTTACACAGTGAAGTTTCTCCTTGCTTCGTCCATTTTCTTTATCATGCATTCACTTCTTTGATCTTTTTCCTGTCATTGGTTTCAGTTTTCAAGTGTATATTTACGCTGCTTCTAGACTGCTTCTATCAAGAGCTCTGAATTGGCAAGAAAAGTACATAGAACTCTTACAACTGCTGCTTTCTCTCCGAACTTCAGCTGCTGTGAGCAAATGTCTTGAAAAGCTCTGTATTAGTGATATGTACAACATAATTTATAGCAGAGTAGATATACACTTCATATGCAGAAAACTGGAAAGGAGCAGAACACTATAGATTTTAAAGAATCTGGTTTTCCAGCGGCCCTGATCATGATTCTCTTGTGGTCTGGTTAGGGGTTGGATAACACAGAAAACTTTGGGTTTCTTCTACTGCCACCTCCATCCTCTGCATCCTCCTTTTTTGTCTTCACTGAATGACTACTACTCTCACTGAGATCAAACATCTCCCAACACTGGCCCTGCTGGTTTGCTGGTATGTAAATCTTAACCTCCTTGCACATAGTGGAAGGAAAAGCACTGATTTTAATTTCACTGTTTGACCTCAGAATGGGAAAAAGAGCCCTTTCCTCATTTTTAGATGAGTTGCATCTTACTCATTGAATTTGCAAAGCACAATGAATTCTAGCAAACTTGTATTGATAAGAGTGCCTTCCTCTTAACCAAATTGCAAGTGAGTGATTGCATTGAAGTTGAGTTGGCTGAACTGGGCAGCTATGTGATTGTTATGGTTAAATGGGGGTTTTTTGTTGTACCTACCAAAAGCAGCTCTTAATTTCACTTTTAGAACCACTATGAAGTGAGACATCAATGTAAGCTTTGGCTCAAAAAGGCTAAGTGCTTTAACATGAAATAAAAGACTGTCTAAACAGCTAACAAAACTACATAAACATATAAATAAGTAAGGAGGGTGCAAATGGGCAAGGGGATGGAGATGGGGAGGAAGGAATTTGCGCATCAATACACAGTGCTGAGGGACTGTAGTCTGTACCTTAGTTTCTTGAATTTTGGGGTGCTTGGAAAAGGACAATGAAATGAGGTTACACTTTCAGCAAACCAGTGTCTGTTAGCTAACCATAAAAATTAGAGTGCATTTGTTGACTCTTCATTAAAAGTCTCTCTGTAAAGTGTTTGGGCTTCAAATTTCTCCCTAGTATTAACACTGCAGTATTTATTTATGTCTATATCAAACATTGGAGTGATAAACACCAATATATTGGCTTGTAATTTTGTACCCTTTCTAAGGATCTCTTAAAGCTGTTCACGAGGTTTATCTCAATCTAAATTGCTTCATATGAAATTCTTATGTCCGTCTTATTTCTTGTTTTTAGTGAATATTTGGCAATATTCAAGAAGACAGTTGCAATGCATGAAGTGTTTTTGTGTCGCGTGGCAGCACATCCTATTTTGAGAAAGGACTTAAATTTCCATGTATTCTTGGAATATAATCAGGATGTGAGTATTGAAAACTGAATTGCTGGCAAGAGAAATCAAGATGTGCTTTTATGGTGGGATGGAAAACTGATTAAGAGGGAATTACCTCCTGGAGCAAATTACATCAATTCCTTCATGCCAGACATACTTGTATTGTAAAAGTTAGAAATTCATTTAGTCTGTAGGAGTTCATTTTCTGCCACCTGGGGAACCAAATGCACTCTGTGCTTTAACCTCAGCATCAAAAAGATTACTGGAAATCTAGTATATTTTGGATTAAAAAGATTAGCTTTTGGTGGTGATTTCACTTGATAGTATACTTTTCCACTCTTTGAATTATTTTTATTTACTGTGGGGAAGAATGATGTAACAAAATGGAACACTAATTTTTTAGCATATGGAACTTTGATGTAAATTCTGTTGCTAACAAAACTAGAGAGAATTTCTGATGAAATATTTTGATAATGCTAATGATGTGAGTGAAAATGGGGTTAATTTTTTTCTGAATATTGGACTAGTGTGGCTATCCACATGTAACATAATGAATTGAGATAATGGAGAGTACTTTTGGATTCATAACCTTTTGTTGTTGGAGACAGTGTTTGCTCTTATTCTGCAAAGAGTTTCAGTTACTTTTTAAAATTGCAGGAATCAACATTAAGTGGAAGAAATTATTACACAGACTGGCTCAACTGTGTGCATACTTAATTCAAAATATGTTACAGAGGTTCCTCTGTTGCTTGATGTAGAAATGCTTATAGATTCAGGCACTCAGTTTACTTAAACTGGGAGTAGTTAGATGGACAGAAAGAGAGAGTGTGAGGAGGCTTAAACCAGCATGATCCTCTGGAAGTCAAAGATCTGTCATTCACCAGAGAGTGAAACATGGTTGTGTTAACTCAACTATTGTTACATCAACTCAGCTATACTGTGCATGATAAATACTGTGTTATTGGTAACTGAAATGAACACTCTGTACAGCAGGTGCTAGAATGGTTGCTGATCTCTTTTTTTTTTTCTTTTTTTTTTTCCCTAGAATGGTGTTTTAGGTGATAAACAATCTAGTGAATGAGGTAGTCTTCATTCTGTATGCAAGGTGCCCTGTCCCCATTAGTGCAGAGTATAAGAATAAACAGAGAACAGTAGAACTGTTTTAAGTATAGCTGGTAGGGATATGTAGTTCTATTTGATTTTTTAAAGCTTGTATTACCTCCAGAATATGAATTAACATAAATTAATTTGTTTTTCAGTTGAGTGTTCGTGGGAAAAATAAGAAAGAGAAACTTGAAGACTTCTTCAAAAATATGGTTAAATCAGCAGATGGTGTCATTGTTTCAGGAGTAAAGGTGATTACTGCTTCACATAGCAAGATTTAAAATGTATTAACATTTGTCACCTTTTTTAATGAAGCAGAATTTTACATAGGTACAAAAATGGATTTTTATCGTGATATCTAACTTAAGGATTAGTGGCAGACCATGGGTGAGAACTTGTGGCCTGGATACAAATGAATTGAGAGCTTTCTTGTGGCCTTTCAGTACTCTGTGAAATTAAGCACCTTTTTTATACATAGATAACTGATAATCTTGTTGGGGTTTTTTTTGTTCAGGCCTGCCATTTTATATAGTGGAAAGAAGAACTAGGTCTGACAACTGCTTGTGTTCAGAAGTTACTAATGGAGTGAATTTTCCCAGTCTTTTAGAATCTGTCTGCTGTTTCAAAGAGCAGCAGTAGAGGTTATATGATTTTTCCCATCTCCTAGATGTAAGAATGTAACTGAGAAAAAAAAAGTAATGAAAATTCAATTTCGTTTATGCTTTTCCAAAAGCTACAAGATACTTTCATAGCAAGCAGAAATTCTGCAGAGAATGATTTTTAATCTCTTTTCTTTCTAGTGGTGACCTTCCATTTGGTAGCAATTTTTACAAGAGTTAAAAATGTCTAGGTTAAATTTTTTTTTTTTGAAACTGCTGGAAAGTGGATGTGACCATGGATTAATTATGACTTGGAGAAAAATATGAAGTCCAAACAACTTCCGGTTTCGTGATACTGTTCAAAGCCCAATTTGTAGGCTATTCCATGGTGTTGAGCATCTGTGTTATTTTAGAGGGTTTTTAAAAATAAGTATAAGCCAGTTACCTCAAATTATAATATGGACAATGTTGACATTTACCTTTGTTTACCATATTGAAAGAAGTCTGTCATTAGGATCAGTGTTCTGAGCCAGGAGTTCAAATCATCTTGTCTGAGACCTCAGCCTCTGTGCTGCTGGGTGACTTTCATCCCTTCTCCCCTTTTTCTGAGTAGATTGCATGGATTCTATTTGTCTGTCACCCTTGGTGATCCTTTGCTATTCCTTCATATTTAGTTATATAGACCTTTAGGGTACTTGTTGCAGATTCTTAATTCTTACTAAATTCTTAATAAAACTTAAGGTCATGATATAAGTGGAGAAGAAATCAGTTCATATAAATGGTGTTTTAGAGAATGAAACCAGATGCATTTCCTGCAGTGAATGTGCAAATTTACTCTGCAATTGCTCTGTGGAGAGTGGGTGAAATCCTTTTTCTTAAATGTTCCCTTTTTTTGTAGGATGTGGATGACTTCTTTGAACATGAGAGAACATTCCTTGTAGAATATCACAACCGAGTCAAAGATGCCTCTGCCAAATCTGATAAAATGACAAGATCACATAAAAGTGAGTTTTTCAGGGTGAAAATAGTACTGGTTAAAGTGTACATAAGTTGTTAGTGAGGAAAAGTCATTTTTAGTTTACTTTTTGCATATAAAAAGTGAATTCATTTCTCCAAGTGTAGCCTTCCCTATCTAAAGAAGTTCAGTCTGAATTTCAGAGTTTAGGTTTTGCTGCAGTAGAGTAGATGGAGTAAGAAGAGCCTGGTATTCTTCCTGCTGTCTGCTTGAAAAGAATTGCACTTTAAGTATTAAAATTTTTTAGAAGTCTGATTTGATCATTTAGGTGTAGAGGTGGGTAATATGGCAGTACAGGTGATTTTACTCCTAGTGCAGTTGTTCTGCATTGGATGTGGTTGTTTCCATTGAGGGCAGTCTCTTGGCAAACTGAGCATTGCATTACTTTACTAACAAAAGTTACCTTTGCTCGTAGCAAACTCCTGTTTGGGCCATTGGTTCTGGACTAGGATTCCATTTTTTAGCCATTTAGAGTGGGGACAGCAGTGTGTACATTGAGTAGTCTGGTTGGCAGGATCCCTTTTCTTCCTGAGACAAGATTTACCACTTGCCTGTTGATTTGTCTTCGTGAGCTGAGTGCTAGCCATTGTGATTTCTGAAAGCTCTAGATGGCCTTCTCAAGTGCAATTCATTTATTGGAGAAAATGAAAAATCTTTGGGTTAGACTATTGTGTTTGATTTAGGATTACTGTGCTTTGAGAAGCTCAGAAGAAATTGGCCTGTGTTGCCTTTGATTTTAAGTTTTTCTACCCAGATAAATCAAAACTGATCTTCCAGATTCTGTCTGTTCCTTGAAGTTTGGGTCTGATTTACAGATACTGTCTTTGCTGTCTACAGTAATATAGTTCATACAAAACCAGGTCACAAACCCTTCATGAATCTCCATTGATAAGATCTCTAAAATGGATATTGGATGAGATGTTAAACCAAGAATTTCCTGAGTTCTTCAGATGCATCTCTTGCTGTTGCATGAATGCTGAGTCTTTTGTAGTGTTAGTATCTGTGCTAGAAGATGGAAGGAATCAGATATGGCTCAATGAGCTAAAGGCCCTGTATCTGCATTCAATTCCCACCTGAAGTGGTTTCTGGTGGTTTTGGTTGCTTTCTTAAAATGAGAACTGAACTTCATTCATGGTAATGAAGTGCCAAGATTTATTTACAGAGTGAGAAAGGCTTTAACATTGGCTGTAGAAGTGGGAAAATCCTTTGAAATTAGGTTGTAGAGGATCTGATGGGAAAGGATTGATCAAAGTCATGACAAAGCTTCATTGGTTTCCAGGCTCAAATCACATACAGTGTTTACTGTCAACTTCTGCCAAACTGTGAATTGGGATAAATGGCACCTTTTGGAATTCTGGCTAGAGGAGTAGAGCAATGACCTGGGGAACCTGTTTTGGAAATGGGCAATCTGTAGTTTATGGATAACATGATCAACAGAGAGCTGCAGGTCTTGCAAAGACGCCAACTTGCTATTTCCAGCAGAAAAATCAATTTTTATGTTGAAATTGGAGGAATAGAAGGGGAGATTAATTGCTTCCTAATACCATTCTTCACTGTAACCAGCTGCATTGATAATGTATGTAGTAATGAATTATGTGCAAACTGACCCACTCAATCTGTTAAGGTTGTGTTATTAGGAAAAAATAATTCTACTTAAAGGCATATAAACTTCAGAAATAACAAACAAATGTATTTTCCTGTTCATTGCTTGGATCTGTTAGTTTTCGTCATCCATTGAGTTAATGTTTAAAGCTTTTTAAAAAAGGTCTGTATGCAAAGATTTGGTTTTTATGTTTTTTATATTATATAGCAATACCTCACTAGTGAAATTATGCAGCCTTCTTACAAATGTTGCTTCTAATTTATTGTTTAAAGTGATTTAACACTAATGCTACTTTAACCGGTAACTGGTTATTGAAGAGGTAAGGGTTTTCTAAAAACAGGGATTTGCTAGAAAATGTGTTGAGTATATAGTGCTGTATTTTTTGTAGTTTGGGGTTTGTGGTCAATTAACAAAGCTCTCAGGCTTTGTTACTGTTAAACTGTGATTTTTTTCCCAAATGGTTTTAAAATAATATTTAAATTCAGACTTTAACCATTAAGTTTGTACATCTTCCACCAAAATAAAACATTAAAAAATTTCACAATTAATTCACCTAGCAGGTTGTAATTGCATAAAATACTCCTAGATAAATTACAGACTGCACAATTTGGTGAAACCACTGTTTTTATTGTGTGAAGTTATCCTTCCTATTAAGTGATGAGATTGCAGTTTTATTTCTACTTCTGTGTTCAAGCATGTCCTTTTGGAAAAATACCTATTTTTGAAGGAAGGAATTTCAAAACTTTCAGAAAGAAGAGGAATGAGGTACTAAAACAAGTGCTTGTTTGTTTTTCTAGATGTGGCGGATGACTACAATAGAATTGGTTCTTCGTTATACGCATTAGGAACGCAGGACTCCACAGATATATGCAAGTAAGATATTGTTAGTTACCTATGGGGCAATTTACTGTGTAGCAGTCTTAATGGTGGCCTGTGAGATTGATAACTCTTGTTAGGAGGAAACCAGAACTTATTACAGCTGTATGACATTAAATCATTTTCTCCTCTAGTATTTCATTGCTTTAGCAGGCTGCATTTAACAGTTTTGTTTTAATATTTGTCTGTAAAAAAATGCCAATTTCTAAAGTCTGTAGAAAATTGGATAGTTGAGATGGAAAAGTCCTCATCAAATAAGGAAAAAACCCACAATTCTTTCACCATTTAAAAAAAATGTTCCAAATTCTTCGATATATGCAGCAAGCACAGGTCTCAGTCTGAGTATATGGATTTTTTTTTTTGAGTGTACCAACATCCTGAAAAATAGTTCTGCTGTTCTGGCAAGTTTATTGCCCTTAGGAAAACAAAGGAATCTTCAGGGATCCCCAGAACTTTAGAACAGTATCTCTATGTACAGATGTTTCTTTTAGTCTTTCAGTGATTTGCTTGAAGATGAAACCTGGTGTATCTGACTATAAAACTTAGTTACTAGCTTAAAGAAATCAGTGCTTGTCAACATACACACATAGTTAGTGTGATGTTGGTGTCGGTGTGATGACAGGTAGGACATGAAAGTTAACTTTCTAATATACCTGAGTTACAGTGATATACTTCCAGATGTGGTGATAGCTTATATACCAGGTACTTTGATGATGGTATTGATATTTGTTGTAGTCCATTAAGGTGTGTCAGAAATCACATCTGTCCTCTGTCAAAATAGTATCATTTGACTGTAATTCAGTCTGCTCTAGGACTGAAGCCCTGTATTGTTTCCTGCAGTGGAGATGTTGCCACACTGTTGCTCAGCATCCCTGAATTCCTAGTAGGACATATGTCATGTTTACTGGGTGAAGAAAAGTACATTCAGATTTGTGTAAAGGATACTTGATAATAGTGTAAGACCATTGACCATGGTGCTGGTGTTAGGGGTTTAATTCACAGAACCATAAAGAATTCTTGAGGAGCTGAGCAATTATTCTTTACTTAAAAATATCCATCTGTTGTGCTTTGTTTGTCCCTTGCCTTTCTTACATTGCCCAATTCCCACATGTTTGAAGTTTGATACTAGTATGTTTTCTGAGTTCTGTGAACTATAATTGTAAGCAATGCCTTTGCAGTCTTTATTGCCAGACACAGGCTATAGTGTGAGTTCTAGAAATTAGACTGTTCAAAACAATGTTGTAATATGAGCTGTTTCCTTTGCACAGGTTTTTTCTGAAGGTGTCAGAGTTATTTGACAAAACAAGGGTATGTACTGTGAAATGGACTCGTGTCAACAAGGCATTAATATGTGAATTAATATGGGTGCTTCTAGATAGAGCATTTAAGCAATGTCTGGTATGGGATGAGAAAATGTAAGATTTCAGTTGTGTTTTGTAAAATGAACCTTTGGACTCCTCAGTCCAAACATTTCTAGGCAGTCTGCTGTAATACCCTTCTGTTCCTCTAAAATGCATTGAGGTCTTCCATACTTGTCACTGGGAGTCACAGAACTTGTTTTGGATAAAAGAAATGAAGACATTGAATCCTTAATCCAAAACAATGGTGGTCATGCTGCTTTTTTCCTGGAGCCAAGATCTGTTTCTGCAGTTATTTGACTCAAAAGCAATATTGCTTATGCTTGTAACCAGTTTTTCATATATCTTCTCTTTTGCCTTACTTATTTGGCTTGGTCGAGAGAAGACGTATGCCATGTATCAGGAAAACTTCTAAATGAAAAATATGTGCATTTCCTAAACTGGCAATTGTATCTGCATTAACACATACTTTAAAGAAAATTGACAGAATTACTTGCTTTGACTCAAAATGTTGCATTTCAGAAATTATCTTTTTAAAATTAGAGTTTAAAAAATGCACTTGAAGACTCTATTTCTAATCTGTTTCAAATGCAAGCAAATTAGTTTATTGGTTTTTAGACCACTTAGCACATGCAGTCACACAATTAGTCTGCAAAGGTGCCTTAAAAATTTGTTTTCCTTTGATTTCAACAACAATATAAAACTGTTTGTGCAACTCTTAATATAAGTTTATTTCTCTACATCTTTTTTAGCATATGATAAATATAATTGCTATTGGGAAAAAAAACCAGTTTTTAATACAGAAAGCCAGTTGCCAATTACTGCTTGCAGAGTAGCTTATTCCTTACATTTTAATACAAAATCCTAATACTGCTTCTTTGCATCTTTAAGTATCCTGTCATTAAAGTTTGATCTTAGTTTTTGAAAAAGACCATCTGTTGTGTACTGCATATTGTACATTTAATTTGCATCATACAAATGAATACCCAAAGTCTGGTTGTTTTTAAGTTGATCCTTTTGCTTACTGTTTTTTGTTTGTTTGTTTGTTTGTTTTATGGTGGTGTTTTGTTTTGTTTTTCCAGAAAATAGAGGCTCGAGTATCTGCTGATGAAGATCTTAAGCTTTCTGATCTTCTGAAATATTACCTTAGGGAATCTCAAGCTGCTAAGGTGAATCTATGGGTTTTTGTTCAGTGAAACTGTGGGTTTTTAACATTAAAAAAAAAAAAAAGGAGAGAAAGTGATACGGGCTCATCAACTCACAATATAGATAGATTAAAATGCTGCCTGCTCTAGCCTGCAGTTTTTCCCTTGGCTGTAAAACCTGTTTGTATTGAGTATAAGGAGTAACAAAGTAGTTGCTGATGTGGGACTGACTGTATGGAACTGAGTAAGCCACTTGTCAAGGCCAAATCATGCAGTAACAAGAAACACTGGAAGGGCTGTTCTCGTGTTTGCAGTGTGTTTGGTGTTTGTAAGTGCAAGCAATTCTGCTTTTTTTTTTAATATTAAAATGGGATATTTCCTATAATCTACTAGTGCAGATATGAAAACGCGTGGGCTGAATTTGACATTCTGTGCTTGCAGAAAATTTCATTCTTACTGTTTGTTTGATGTGAGATGATTAAATTGTATCCCAGAATGAGCAAGCATTTGACAGTAAACGTCTGTAGTTACAAGATTACAAACTGTTGCACAAAAAATGTTACTACTGCTTCTTGGGCTCTGTGTGTATTTCAGATACATAATCTAAATGTAGTTTGTTTCTAATCTAAGAAGCTGTGAAATTTCCCATGGTTTGCCTTCTTTGGCTTTTTGGAGTTTGATCTAAGCCATCTGTTGCTAGCCTCTGTCAGACAAGATGGAGACCAAACAGTATTATGTTGTGGATCTATCTAGTATGGACATTCCTGTCACTTGGAGGATGAAGTAAAGTGAATGCAAATAATTTACTAAGAACTAAAATACAGCAACAAGGACTAAAATTAATTTGATTTTTTAAATTACTTGGAATATAATAAAATCCTTGGGTAGAGTCTTATAAACTCCATACAACCTTTGTTTTTTTAATAGGATCTCCTATATAGAAGATCTAGGTCACTAGTGGATTATGAAAATGCTAATAAGGCATTGGATAAAGCAAGAGCAAAAAATAAAGATGTGCTGCAAGCTGAAACTACTCAGCAAATATGCTGTCAGAAGTTTGAGAAAATTTCTGAATCAGCAAAACAAGGTATTTGGGTGGTCCTTGATCCTATGTTACTACTTGAAATTAACATAGTATGTTATTAATGAGAATTAATGTAATTAATAAGAAAATATTTTTGTACTGTTTCCTAAGCAGGAATATTATTTTTTAATTATGATTTACTTATTTTAGAAAGTTCAAATTTTATTTTTCTTTGGCTTCTTATAGCTCTGATAGGTAGAGCAAAGTCTAGGTGCAAATTGCTTGTTAAGCTTTTTTCCCCACATACATAAGCTAGGATACAAAATGATAACAGTTAGCAGTAATAGCAAATGAATATTTTAGTGTTAAAATTCCCCTTTTGGGGGGAATTATGCTTTCTTCTGTGAAGGCACCTGTCTGACCAGTCTGTCACAGATACAATACTACATTAGAGGAGGGAGAAATAATGAAATGAGATTTCACTGAATTACAGGGTTAGTAGAGAAAACGAACTTTATTTACATGTTACTTTTCTTCTGGAAACTCGCTGTCTTTTTTAGGCTAAACTTCAGTGAGTTAGTAGGTGTCTGAGTCATCATTTGTGGCAGATCTGTTCAAGGTTTAAACACTATGCTCTCCTGTTTTTATTATTGAAGAGTTGTTTGAGCCTGTAAATCTGGTTAATGATTCCTGTAAATGAGACAATGGAGAATGAGTGATCCTGTTAGCCACAATGGTATATGCAGAAGGCATACTGTTGTTCACTCTAGTTTTAGCTTAGTATATTCCCTGAAGACTTTCAAGTATCAGCCTTGAAAGAACAGTGCAGTGGAATAAGAGAAGTAAATGTTAAAAGCATCCACTTGGCAGACTTTTTTCAAAAGAGCTTAGTGTCCACAAAAGGTTACCTAGAGGTGAGGAGCTGCAGTGATGGTTTCCTTTCTTCCAAGTGAGTGGCAGTATTTGTGAGCCCAGAATGTGCTGAGATTAAACGTGAGGTTTTTCTTTGTTCCTTCTCTCACCCTTTACCTCTTCCATCCTGAAGGAATATCTATCTGTTAATAGCTGAGGTCACTAGCAGGGATACTGTTAATGAGTCCATTTTTATTTTCTATAGAACTGATAGACTTTAAGACAAGAAGAGTTGCAGCATTCAGAAAAAATCTGGTGGAACTAGCAGAACTGGAATTAAAGCATGCTAAGGTAACTGTGATCCTTTTTGGCCTATATTTCAAGTGATTTTAAATATTTGATTAACCAAAATGGCTTCAGTTGTTGTATGATACACACTTCACATTCAGGAAGGAGAATTTTAAGTTTTGTCCATAAAGATTAAATTTCTTTAATAAAGATAAAATGAAGTATAGATGAAGTGTCTCAGGGACTGGTATGCTTGAGGTGCCTCTGGAAAACTCATACCCTGGAAGAGAATTTTGCTTTCAGTCTTGTGTTTGTTTGATACTTACATCTACAGAATTTGAAAACTTACCTGTTTTTAAAACTTCATCTCTCCATTTCACTGTGAGAAAGGAAGTGGTTTCTCCTGTTAGCCAGATTTTGGGACTTGATGTATAGGGTATTCAGCATGAGATCACACTGGCCTGTCTGGTATGATGAGTATGCTTTTTGAACCTTTTTGCCTTTAAACCATTAACAAAAGAGGCATGTTGCAGATAGCCTTTTCAGGAACAAAAATTTTTGTGGGAAAATAACTTTAGGAGGCCTGTACTGTCTTTGAGTTTCACAATGTATTTGGTTTCATGGATGACTACAACAGTCTCTTGTTTGAACAGTCTTACAGCTGGAGGCAGCTTTCTTTTAAAAATCAGTTCTTTAGCATTTCTCTTCAAATCTGAAACTGCATTGGTTAGGAAGTTGTGAATTAACTCAGAATATATCTGATGAAAGGACTTGTTAAGAGGTGTATTGCTGCTTTACTTTCTTTTCAGCAGTGTTGATGGTGTCATTCTTCCTTCTGTTTGTAAAACCCATGTGCAATAATAAGGGTTGTTTGGGGGACTTCTTTAAAAAGATCTTTGTAGGTGTAAGTTCAGCTAAATGAGATATTTATGTATTGCTGGTAAAGCAATCAGTAATGTATGGAACACATGACTTTTTTTTCAGATGAACAGTCCTTACTTTAAATAGTCCTAGCAATCTTACTTGAACAGTTTTTATTGATTTGCCATATTGTGCTTTAGTAAGGGAATGCTTCTGTCCTGCTTCAGTCATTGACTCTTCATCATCTCTTGTAACTGACTTTTCTGAAGTCTCCACATGCCTTGAAGTGGAACACTTAGACAATGTCTCTGTCTTCTATTAAAGAATCACTTCTTGTAACTATGCAAGTCACAATGTTGGAATAACATTCTCTTTAATTTTGACAGCTAATGACTGTGGAATGCAGGGGGAAGATGCTTAAATTATGTAGCTTTCAACTTGATACATGTTTCCTGTGTCCTCAGTACCTGGAAGTTCTTGAAGATTTTTAGCTTTAGTTTGTTGCCACAGCTTGTGTTTAACGCTAATTTCTTTGAATAGTCTCTCTGTGACTTACCTTGTCTTAGTAAATTTAATAACAAGGAGCCCATGAAGCTGGATATAGAACCTCTGAATTGTAGTTCTGCTTTTGAAGATGAATTTTTTTTGCTGACCCTTTTCACCTACTTTATCATGGAGCACACCATTCACCAGACAGTTTTTAATCTTTAAAGCTTTACAATAATAAAAGGTCATTTTGACTAAGAATGATAAGTCTTGAAACATTAACAAATACTGTAACTTGTTGAATGAAAGATGTTTCATTTCTCACGAGGTTTGAAAATTCTCTTTTTCAATGCCACTGTTTCATATTTAAAAACAAGCTAAGCTACAGATGGATCAGTTTGGTTGCACTGTTTTTCTTTCTGTGAATTCTGAGTTTGATTATTACAAAATTTATGAGTACAGTGGGTTGTACTTTTCAACATTATATAATGGGAAATGTTCTTATTAATGCAGTAACCAAGGTATTTGAAGAGGGACTTATGGATAAATTTTTAATTTTTATTAGTCTATACAGAGTGTTGAAGGATGAAATGGTTTGATGGACACTTTCTAGGTTAGTTCCATAAAAGAAGAAAATAAGATATTAAAAGACTTGTTTGTTGGGTTGGGTTGTGTTTTGTTTTGTTTTTATATAGTATTGTGCCCTGATGTGGGAAGAGCAGTGCTAGAGGAATATGAAATGCAAATCATGAGCAATGCTTCCATTTCAAGGACTAGGTAGCCCTGGTTTTGACTGCGCTAAGCTGGGCTGTTTCTAGACACCTAATTGCTCTGGAAGACTAATGGAAGTGTAAAAGAAAGCTGTGTTTTTCATGTAGGCAGTCAATTAATTACATCAGCCTAAAAGCCCCCTCCTTCTAGGTTTTTGGCAAAATACTTTGCCTGATGCTGGCAGTCTCTGTCTGTGTGCTTTTGCACTTCCTGGAGGCAGACATGTGAAGTTTTAATAGCAACAAAATGGCAATTGCTTGGTCACTCGAGTGTGGAGCACAGTGCTGACAAACTTTGCAACATGAACTATTACCCAAGTGTACCTATGTGTGTGCTTCCAGCCAAGTAGGGAGGAGGTCTGGGGACAATGGATATACTGCTGCAGCCTTTTGCTAGAAGTCTTCTATTATGGGTCGTCTTTTTCAGCAGTGAGTGCCTCCAGACTAGATGCCATGCAGATGCATCTGTTTCTGAATCAGTCTAGCTGTGTATCTTCTGGACTCGGAGCTGCCTCACACAAAAACCATAGAGCTGAAATATGATGTAGCAGTTGTGTGTTGAGCTCACCTGAGAGGCTCTTCTGGAGGAATTTGGAGGACACAATGAAGGCTGCTGCTTGACTTGCAGTTTAAAGGTTACTTGCTCTGTGTGGAAAGAAAAACACAGAGGTTGCTGCACAGAAGAAGTCAAGAGTGACCAAAGAATTGAGAGAAGGTTCTGAGGCACAGCTTGCATTTTGTGAACTATACCTGCCTGTAGCTCTAGAAGACTTGAGGGCCATAGGGAAATAAACTCAGTAAATCAGGGACACTGTACATACAAATTCTAAGTAAACCCTTTCTGCCCAGTTATGTTCATACTCCTTCCCTATAACATACTTCTTGGAAGTATTAATATCCTCTTCTCCTTTTGAATAACAACTCAAGACTTTTGAAAAAGCTAAAAATCAGACTGTGGGTTGGGTTTGCTTTAAGATGATGAAAAGGCAGACTGCTGCCAGGAAGGATGATGATGCATGATTCTTCCTTTCCCTTATGTTGGCACAGTTATGTGTGCAGCTGCATAGTAAGAAGGGCTGAAGGTCGCTCTGGGTTTTCCTAAGCTTTCTTTGTCTTGTTTTCACAACATCCCTTGTATCAAAACACACAGTTTTGTCTGGGAGGGTCTGGTAATAAAAGAGAGCTGCTTTCTTAGCAGCAGCATGTACCCTAGATCTATTTAGAACACCTGCCAAACTGAAGCTTTAGATTATCATTGGTCAGTGACCTACTCTAAACATGCTGATATTTCTTTTTCTGTGGCCATTCTGGCTGATTACCCCCCCTAGGTAGTGCTTAGCTTCTGTTTTACTAGTTCTGTATTTCTTCATAACTTAATGCAGCTGTAGCTAATGTAAGACCTGAGTCAGTGTTTGGCCATTTTGGTGCAAAAGCTGCATTTGGTGTACACAGTTCAGCATTTTAAATGGTTGGATTTTGAGGTATTCCTGTGCTGGACTTTGTGTTCAGGAAGGGAGGTTTGATAGCTGCTGAAACTGCTACAGTTATAATCATATAGCATTCATAGCCTTGGCTGTACAGTGAGTCTTTTGACATTGAATTGTAACTGCGTAACACAGCCACCTCCTTCATGTAAACAAACAGAAACATTTATTTTCCACAAATACTAACATATACACTCTTGCCTCTCTGCGTTTTTTGGAAAAATAATTTCTTGTGTACTAGCAACAGATGTCTGTTTGGAGCCAATAGAAGAAGGAAGTAAGCAAAATGCAGTGCTAAGGGATTTGCTGAAATGTATTGTCAGTAATTCTTTCTTTCCTGAAAAGGGTGTTTGTGTCACTGTGGTTCTGCCAATAATTTTAATATCTGCAGCTTAGGAGTGTGAACTGGCAAGAAGCACTTTTCTGAATCTGAATGTATTGGACTTTCTCAAGCTGTGGTGATGTAAATCAAGTATGTCATATACTGCAGCCACAAGGAGTAATGGTTCACAGTTTCTATTGTCCTTGATTTATTATAATTTAAATAAGGTGGTTCTTGTGAACTTTGTAAATTTGATCTAATGACAATGAATTATGTGCCTGTTTGGAAAATTTGAGTAGACTGGCTGGCTTAGTCTGGAAATGACTGAGGTGTAAAAGATGTTTTGATGGTTTAACCTCAGCTGGCAAGTAAAACTCAGGAAAGTGAGAAAACTGGTGGGTTGAGTTAAAGACAGTTTAACAGGGAAAGCAAAAGCCATGCACACAAGAAAAGCCAAGCAAAGACTTTATTCACTGCTTCCCATGTTCATCCATGGAACATCTGTTCCCATGGCAGATGTTCATCCATCTCCAGGAGAGCAGGGCCCCATTATGTGTGACAGTGACTTGAGAAGACAATAGTCTGAATGCCTCCCTCTTCCTTCTTATTTCCCCCACATGATATACTAAGCATGATGTCATATGATCTGGAATATCCCTTTGGTCACTTGGGGTCAGCTGTCCTAGCTGTGTCCCCTCCCATCTCCTGTGCACCCCCAGCCACTTCTCCAGCGTGCCAGTACAAGAAGCAGGAAAGGCAGAGTCAGAGCTGCTTGGCAATGATTATGTCATCTCTATGTTATCAACATAATTTTCAGCACAAATCCAAAATATATCCCCATATAAGCCACTGAGAAGAAAATTAATTGTACCCCAGCCCAGCACAGATGTTCTGGTAACTGTTTTTTTTAGAGTGCTACATAATGGTCTGTAAATTACAAATCTCTTCATGCTTCTGTAAGAAGATGGCCAAAAGGTTATTGTCACACTTTAGTTACAGGTAATGTGTGCAGTCCATAAGTGTACTTCAGATTGAATTCCATTTGAAGACTGAAGACTTCAGATTGAAGTATTCCTTTCAATTCATTAGATCATTACGGTCAAGAATCAGCTTTTCAGTAGCAGAGACCTTAAATTTATGAATCCTGTACACCACAAAGATGGGTACATGTCCTCATGTATCTTGCTTATATAGAATTTATTCATGTCACCAAATTACAAGCATTCTGAAAAATACCTTGTCACTGTCCTCTGCCAGTCTAGACATAAAGAGACAAAAAAGCTGTTGAAGCTGTAACTGATATTGCTGTCTTCTAAATAAGACTGAGAAGTATTAAGTAGGCATAACTGGGAATCTGTTTTTAAGCCTTTAAATCAGTTAATTGCTTAATCTGGATTATAAGAACCTGAAGTGGGCATAGAATTATGATTTTAGCTTTTGAGGCTGAGGGATGAATGTCCTGCTTATCTATCACAAGTCATTGGAGTACTTTTAACTGAAGGAGTATTTACAAATTCTTAAGGACTTCTGTGGACTGTTTATGAAAGGCATGGAAATCACAGATACTTAGATGCTTTTGTGTGTCTGAATTTTTTATACGTTTCTTTTTTGTTCCAGAAATTGTTTTAGAAGTCAGCAGTTTCTTCCATGTTCATAACTGGGCATTCAGACTGCTTTGGTCCTGCATTTTATCTGAACCTGATAGGAATTACTCTTAACACTGTCAACAGCCCAACATTTTTTTCTTACATAGAGATTTCAGATTTGGGAACAAATGTAGTACAGGTATTTCATAGTGAATAGCTAGTTGTTTAAAGTGATCTAAGCATACATGAATGAACATACAAATACTGAGTTGTTTTGGTGGTGTTTTTTTCCTGCAAAGTAAATTCTGGCTTATCAATCACATCTGCTTAAATCAAAACAGTATCAGTTCTCTAAATTCATTCAGATACCTGAAAACCAGTCTGTATATTTTTATGGTAGAGCCAGAATGCTTTAAATAAGATTAAAAACTGTATTTGGAAAGGCGGCCAGAGCTTGGCTTAGAGTTGAGTTAATGTTCTGGTAATCACTGCTGTAGCTCCAGCTGTAATGGCTAAACTCGATGGCTAAAGCACCTGGCTGAGCATGTCAGTCAGTCTGCTGTCTTTCTAACTGGGCCTCCTCCTTGAACAAAGCTGTCAGCTCAAATGGCTGCTGTAAGTGAGGAGATCCCGAGTGCTATGAATTGTTTAATATTTGCTGATGAATACAGTATTCACAGTATTCAGTAACACATGAATACTTAGACTTAGGGGATCTCATTCTAGAAACAGAGCAATGGCCCTGCTATATAAAATATTTTAAACTTTGCAACTGTGAATTTCATTGCTGAGAGAGTGCTCTGCAATGAATAGATTTTGTGGCCAAACTAGACCTCCAGGAAGAAATGTGAAAGGGTGTTAAGTGCTTATTTTTGAATCTCAGATTGGCTCTCTTTATTTCCATGACGCTATATTCCTACATTCAAAAAAACTTTCAATACAAAAGTTACACATATTTTTCCATAAGTTCAAAGCCTGTCCATTCTTCTTTAGTTGTGTCATTGCTATTTAAAAAACATTGTTCTGTCACAAGCTTAAAAGAAAGAAGACAAATGTGGTGATATTTTTCTTTATTTTTACAGGGTAACTTACAGCTTCTGCAGAGCTGCCTGGCAGTGTTAAATGGTGACACATAAGCTACGGTCCGTCCTCCCACTAACAAGGGCTGCCCTCCTCTGGATTTTGTTTTCATGACTTTAAATAGGCATTTACAATTCCCTGGAGAAAACATTTGACAAAGTGCACATAAGCAAGCTTCTTCTTTCAAAAGAATTAAACATGTGAAAGTAGCTCCAGACTATATGAACAGCATACTTGTTATACATACATATTCATGTTTATTTAATCATTATACGCTTTCATTGTTCAGAAACCAAATGCTCGGGTTTTGTGAAAATAGCCAATATAATAATGTTCATGTTATGAATACTATGATACGGCTGCAATCTTATTTACCTTTGTAAGTAATTTCTGAAGATCACCATATGAGGCACATTGTTCAAACGGCCTAAATATTACCATTAGATATTTGAATATTGTTACTATAATGGCATTGTATACACTGTCTTAGTTTTTTTTTCCATGTACTTATAACAAAAAACTTATCTTTTTTTCAATTGTGAACATTTCTTAGAAATTTTGGAGAACTTTGTGTAACCTTTATAACTATGATTTAAAAAGAAAAGCAGATGCATTAGTATGTTTGCCTTAACTTGTAGACTAATCCAATTATTGTAAAATAAACCATGAAATCAGTGATTTTTCTAAAATGATGCAGACACTGTATCATATATAAGCTTAGTATTTTCTAGTAAATTAGATTAATTTTTTTCTCTATTCATTGTCTAAAAACCATTGACTAAGTATTGGATTGGTCTGACTCGCCCAGTACTTTTCACTTGCATTCTCAGGTTTTATCTGTTTGTCTGTGACTTTCCTACCCAGTGTTGTACTTAAATTGTTTTGAGCTTGGTGGCTGACTCTGCAATTTCTTTGGCAGAAATACATTTGAGAGAACTTCCTGGGTTTCTTCTGAGAAAGGGGAAATAAAGTAGCAGAAGGGAGTTCAGAAGGTGCATAAAAAATCAGTGAAAAGTAATACTGCCCCACTGTCACACAGATAAAATGTTTTGCTTCAGGAAAAAAGTGAAGGTATCCCCTGTAAAGGAGTGTGTTAAGAGGATCTCACTCTGCTAACTGGACTTAAGACTTAGAGCTATGAATCCAGTATTGTTAGTTGTCTTGATTGGTCTCCCTTCCTTGAACTATGACCCTTTTCCAAGAGGTGCTGCTATGTTGTGTGATTTCACAATGTCATAAAATGAGGCTTTACTTGATGAATCACTCTTCACAGTGGGATTTCTGCTTTATAAGCAATATATGCTGTTTGCAGGCCTTCAGTGGAGCAGCAAAGTTTGGGTGAATGGTATGGTTGAAAATGCAGATCAGTGTAAGTAAATGTCTGATTACAGATGCCCTGTACTGCCACACAGAGGCGTGTGGTTTGTTTTGTTTCTCTCAGATAGGGTAAATTGCACAGTGTTTTATACTTACCCTGCTGCCTTGCACATCAAAACATTGCAATGGCAGAGAAGTTTGCATTGTGCTTTGATTCATGTACCCATCACCTCAGGCTTCGATGCCCAGTGCCCAGTGGGTCTTGGCAACTTAGCTAGTACAGAGAGTATTCCCAGCAATGCCTACTGCACCAATACTGTGCTGTTCATCTTCTAGATATAACAGGTATAATTCCTAAGGAACTCATCTATAAATAGACTACAAGGGACAACGATGACAATGTATATATAGTTAACAATATTGTAAATATTTTAAGTAGGATGTGGGAACAGTTTTTCGATTAGTCCTCGCTGTTGAGTGTTAATAGCTCATTAAATTTTTTCCAAGCCTCTTGGTATTGGGTGTGTCTCTTAAAGCTCTAACTGTGGCTCGGTAACTCTGGTAAAAAGTGCTTAAAGCGTGACTCGAGGACCTGAAACTCCGTGGAGTAAAGGGAAGGAACCTGCCCGCTCCTCGCCGCCGGGCGCCGCTCTGGGCCGGCGGGGGCGCCTTTCCCCGCGGGGCGGGGCGGGGCTCGGCCGCCGGAAGCTGCCGGCCGCCCGGAAGGGGCCGGGCCGGGCCTGGTTGCGGCAGGGCCGAGCTCAGCGGTGGCGCCATGAGCCGCCTGCGGGAGGAGGATGATCCGTACGTGGTGGAGGAGCCCAGCGACGAGGAGCGAGCGCTCAGCAGGTGCCTGGAGCTGCCGGTCGGGGGTGGGCGGGCCCCGCTCCCCGCCTGGCTTGTGCTGGCCCGGGCGCGCAGTGACGCTGGCGGTGCCAGGCCGTGGGCAGCGAGCCCGGGCAGGAGGATCGGCCTCGCTCCATCATCCGCGGCGATTTCCGTGAAACCGGCGTATTTATATTTCTGGATGCACAGCTCCCTCCGCGGAGCGAGAGCTGCCGGGGCGTTGTGGTAGGCCGCACGCCGTCGGCTGAAGCTCCTTTGCGTTTAAACCAGAGTTTTAATACTCCTAAGCTAATAAAGTGTTTCAATATGTACATTGCCCATAAGCATAGGAGTAAGGGCTCTCCCGTGCACCCACACAATTCGGATGTTCATTCCCCAGTGACTATGTCCACGTTTTAGCCTGTTTGTAATAATTGGGTGTGTACCGCTTGGCTATTTGTAGCTCCGAGGATGAGGTGGATGTGCTCCTGCACGGCACTCCTGACCAGAAGCGGAAGCTGATACGGGAGTGCCTGACTGGCGAGAGCGAGTCTTCCAGCGACGATGAGTTCCAAAAGGAGATGGAAGCAGAACTAAACACCACCATGAAGACTATGGAAGGCAAATGGAAATCACCCGAAATGGGTAGATCAAGCTTAACATCTGCTTGCATATATGAAATACTGAATTATGTGTTAGTGGCCAAATAATCTTTAGGTTTTGGTTGTATAGTTAAGATTATGTAGCAGTATTTACATCACCACATCCATACAGCACAGAATAGGAGTTGTGATGCAGAGTGGCTTGGCAGTTCATGTTGGCATTTTTGAACTTCTGTGGCCCTGAAATTGTGGGGGACTTTTTTAGTGAATTTTATTGTAATCAAAGTTTGTGAAACAATGTGCCACGCCTGTATTTCTTTCACATTACTAAAAATGTCTTGTGTACTCTGTCGGGCACAGACAGGCCCTACAGAATGATGGTGGTGTCCTCTGTGTCTAAAGGGAGTGTTGGGAGAAACTGTCCTTCAAATGGTACCTGAGGTTCATCTTTGAGGGAGAAGGGAGTAGCTTTGCTCTGAGAATGCCTGTAAATGAAGTAACACAAGTGATGTGAGTGATAGGGGTGTGGGAATAACCTGGGAGAGCTGCTACTTAACACACCCAGGTAGAACAGAGCACTCTGAACAGAGTAACTTGAAAGTAAAGGTTTCTTTTGGGCTATATACTTGCTGTCCTTTTAGCAGGGTGTTCTTACCACTTCTAATTTCACCTGTAGGTACTTCCTCAAGTACTGGATCTGCCAGCACTTCAAAATACTATGATGCCATTTACTTTGATTCTGATTCAGAGGATGAAGATAAAATAGGTAAATGACAGAGGCAAGGGGAGGGCATCTTTATACTGCCACTTACTCTCTCAGATTCTGATTCAGAGGATGAAGATAAAATAGGTAAATGACAGAGGCAAGGGGAGGGCATCTTTATACTGCCACTTACTCTCTCAGATCCTGTAAAATGCTCTGAGGGGGCGGGGGTCAGGAGGCTGTTTTTGAAGGCAGCATTTTTGAGGGGAATTATCAGCCTATGTCATCTCAGCATAGCTCCTGCAATTTTATGATGTATCCCAGTGTAATGCTTTGGGGTCATGCACTTGGAGGAGAGATGAGCCAGCATGTAAGTTTCAGTTTAGATTAATTGCAAGGATGGAAAATGAAAATTGGAAATTGTATATTGTATATTTTGATAATTTGTGTCTGATGGATGGAATATGTTCTTGCACATTTTTTCCAGATACACAGGATGTCCGGAAAACCAGAAAACATCAGCAACGGCGGATTCTCTCCAATGATGAGCTGCTGTATGACCCAGAAGAAGACAGTAGAGACCAAGAGTGGGTAGACTCACAGAGGAGAGGGTAAGCAACCATAAATATTTGAATTGTAAGATACTTAACATCAACTGAAAATTTTAAAATGAACATGGTAAATGTAGAGAAAAAGCCAATGCTGTCAAATCCATAATATGAAACTAATTTTTATATATAAACTTAAAGCATAAGAAACTTAAAAGCCTGTAAAATGTTTTGGGTGTATGTAATAGAACTTGAGTCTTCAAAACGACACAAAACTTTAAAATTTTTTAAATCAAGATTTCAAAATTCTCTAAGCCAATTTTGTCTGTACATCTTATCTAAACAACCATGCTATGAATTAAACTGTTGCAAGATAATTTGATTGCTGATTAATATTTGTTCCTGATAAATAGTGAATTTCTGGTTTTGGAAAACTTTCAACTTAGCAAGCCACAAAATGTGCAGAGAAAACAGGAACAATACAAAGGTACTTTATTGAGGGGTTTTTGAAGGTTGAAGTAGAAAAATGACTGCTGCAGCAGAAGTAAAATTTTCCACCTAAATTTATTGATTAAGATAATGAATGTTGCCTGCAGAGATGGTACTTGAGATACCTCCTTTGTCAAAGGAGAGGGCTGTTAGGCACAAATTCTCATGCCAGATGTATTTGTCTCACCAAATGAAAATACTCTGTAAATCAAAAGATACTGGTATGTGTTTTCCCCTCGCTTCTCATTTATGTTGACTTAATGCAAAAGGTGTCCAGAATGAGCCAAGTATTAAATGGTGAATTTTAATGCAAAGAGAGGTTTGACATTGAATTACTATGACCAACAGCAAGGGCATGTAATTTCACTTTTTGTGTCTGCTTCCTCCTCTCTCGAATTGGTAGGTACCGGAACCAGAGAAGAGCACCACAGCAGAGGCAGGCAAAGCCCACAGCTGTTCCAAACAGTGATGCTGTTCTGAACTGCCCTGCCTGCATGACAACACTATGCCTGGACTGCCAGAGGTAACAACAGTGAACAATAAGGGGTCTTTTTGTAATTTCTTTTTCTCAGTCAGTAGTATTGTTAGCATCTTCAGTTTGATCTATGGATTTTTATCAACTGTGTCTCACAAGGTAGCCCTAATAACAAGAAGGCAGGTAGATGTGAGTCAGATTTAGGGTTAGATGCTGGTTTGTAAGAGTGATGATCACTTTAACCTGCAGTGTGGAGATGGGGAAGAATAGGGTAGAACGTTAGCATAGTGGAGTAGGTAAATTTTTAAAAAAAACAATAATTGTGAAGACTCAACAGGCATTTCAGGAAGATTGGGGATTTTAGAGATACCTATCTAATATATATTTTGGCTTGATGTTTGGAGGCATAAAACTATTCTAGGTTATTTTTGTCTAAAAATGTCTTGTTAAAAGAGGATTAAGCAAAATAAAGATAGTATATTCTTGCTTGGTTTGAGTCTCACCAGTTAGGTTTTAGTGCAGTTACATTTAAAAGTTCCAGGAAGGTATTTAGGTGAGAGTCCACAGTATGGTTTGCTGCTATTCAGTATCTGACTGCATTGTAGGCCTAGTGGGTGCTGCTGACCTGTGCTAAGGAAAGGACTCTAGAAGTGGGAGTAAAGTAGAAAGAAATCTTCTGAAATGAGGAATAAAATACCTGTCATTTACTGAGTATTTTTGGTGATAGAGGATGAAATTCCACAGCAGCCTGAAATCATCTAAGTACTGGCTGCTGTTTTTCTCTGTTTTGGCTTTGCTGGCTCTGGTACTCCTTGACCATTTTCTGTGGTTAAGTATTTCAATTTGCTAAGCTAACAGAAAACTGTATTTTTATTGTCAGACTGGTCTTTCCTGGGTTCAATCCACTGCAGTAGCTCAGCACAGTGTCATACAAGCAATAAGCCAGCAGAATTCCAGATTGGACTTCTGCAGCCACTGTTGTATTCATTCAGGCTGCTGTAAAATTGCAGCCTGAGGGACATTGAGTTAAATTGAACTACAGTACTGAATTTTGCTACATACTCCAGATACAGAGTTGTTAAGACTGATGACAGCTGAAATTTTATGTTTTATTATAGACATGCTGCTTCTAGCATGATATGTCAATGATATTACTTATAAATAAGGAATTTCAGACTTGCATGACATTGTAGGATGTCACTGCCAGCAGATGAGTCACTCACAGATTCCTGATCCTTTACTATTATGAGGTATATGTAGCAATGCATAATTCTGCAATACCAATACCATTGTACTCCAGGGCGTTTCTTTCAGCAACAGACAGTATTTTAAAAATGCCTTAAAAAACAACAGATGGCTGCAATTCTATGTTTTTATTATTTTTGTAGCTGTGACTTCTGTTTATAAAATTTCTGCTTATTTGGCTTTCAGCCCTTTGGCATGTTACTTCCTATCTTTAATCCCATACCCAGTGATGGTAACAGATTTCTTGGAAGCAGTGTTGTATGAGTGGTATGACTTGCATTTTCTCCCCTTCTCCATAGACATGAATCTTACAAAACACAGTACAGAGCAATGTTTGTGATGAACTGCGTTGTTAACAAAGAGGAAATTCTGAAATACAGAAAGAAGGTAAAGAGAAGTAAGAAAAGGAAGCACAGCAAAGAAATTGACTCTATACAATCAAATCAAGAAGAAGAGGAAATATATCATCCAGTATTATGTACTGAATGCTCAACTGAAGTAGCAGTAATGGATAAAGATGAAGTTTTTCACTTCTTCAATGTTCTGGCCAGCCACTCCTAATGTGGAAATGCAGGGGGGAAAATCCTGTGCTGTTTTTAAGAGCGTGGGAAGTGTTAGAAATACAGGCACACTTGCCTTTTTGAAAATGTGGTCTTAAAAATGTGCATTTTCATCTGAGAACTTTATAATGGTTGGACTTTTTGCAATGTTTATACAAGGTATACAGTTAACTGTGTGTATATGAGAGCAATATTCATTCCCACCATTGGGAGGTTGTATCATTGGGGATTAAATATTTTGTAAATACCATGTAAGATCTGTATATTATGATCATTCCATGTATATATACTATCCGTTCATCATCTCAGTGTGTATTAGAATGGCTTCTTGGAATAAACACTTTATAGTAACTGATTTTCCATAGCTGCATTGGTTATTTTCTAGCAAGGGATAAACAACATTCACTCAGAATGTTTGATGTCATTAGGCTGTTGTTCTTGGTAGGTTTGCACATGTGGTCTGTGTTATGGTTTTACCCTGGCTGGCAACTAGGCCACACAACTGCTTGCTCACTCCCCTCCACCCTCTCCCCCAGTGGGGAGGAAAATTTGGACCAGCAGACCCACAGCAAGAGGAGCCCACACTAAAGCAGGTGTTCTGAAAAAACTTGTGACCCCGTGGCAGGCCCATGTTGGAGCAGGCTGTGCCTGAAGGACTGCACTCTGGAAAAATGACCCACAAAGGAACAGTTTTGGAAGAAGTGTTGCCTGTGGGATGGATTCACGTTAGAGAAGTTAGTGGAGTAGTCTCCTGTGGGAGGTACCTCACACTGGAGCAGGGGAAGGACTTCTAGACCAGTGGCAGGAACAATGGGTGATGAACTGACCATAACCCCCATTCCCTGTCTCCCTGCACTTCTGGTGGGGGAGGAAGTAGAGCCCAAGAAGCAGGGTGAGTGAGCTCTCCCAATACTTAAGTCATGGACCTTTGTGTGTGTTTCCTCTGTCCATTTGCAGAGGGGAGAGACAGAGCAGCTTTGCTGGGTACCCGGTATCCAGCCAGGTCAATCCACCACAACAACACAACTGCTCACCACCTGCTGACCCAGAGCCAGCTTGTCCTTCAACAGTGATCATCTGCCTTCCAGGTAACTCCCCCAGTTTATACACTGGGCATGATATTCTAGGGTATGGAATATCCCTTTGGTCACTTGTCCTGGCCAGGCTCCCTCCCAGTTTTTGATGGCGCTCCTCACTGGCAGAGGATGAGACACTGAAAAGTCCTTGACTTATCCTAAGTGCCTCTTAGTGTTTTGCCAGTGAGCAGGGTCAGAGACACAGACACAAACACCAATTTAAGGAACAGTGTAATTTACTATAATGCAAAACTGCAAAGAATCACAAAAGGATAGGCTATGCAAGGCACATAATCCTTAGCAAAGAATTACAAAAGGAGAAGATAAGCAATGCACCTAATTGTTACTACTGAAGAATGCCTACAGTGATTAAGATACATCACTGGTTACCCTATTACTTGACCATCTAAGTCCTCAAAACATCAGCTGTGGGGAGAAGCTGTCACAGCCAAGGACTGGAGAACCATGCCCGGTAACAGAACTCCAGTGGTGTGTCCACCTTGCAGGCATCCGGGCTCCCTGACTTTGCTGTGAAAGTAGCCCAGATTGTATGCTGTTAAACAAACAAGCTGACATAATTTCTAATTTCCTTCTTCTATTGGCTTTTCCCTAAAGCCTCACCAGTACTCCAGAAGGAACCAAGGGAGTTGTCTTTGATCCTATACACCCCTAGTAAGGCATTCCCAGGTTTCTAGATATGGAAAGGTTTGCAAATAAATGAATACATATAACAGTACTTTTATATAGATAACTTTTGGCTGGACTGTTCACCTAGAGGTTAACTTTGGCTCAGGGGCTGTTGTTTAGACCTTAGTAGTTAACATAGCAACAACCAAACATCCTGGTGTTCATGAGAACATTATTCTCAGACTAAATCCAAGTTACTGACAAGAATATGAACTCCATCCCTGTAGGGAGATAGAACATAAGTAAATAAAGGTAGTAGAGAAAGTAAACTTACCCCCTGAAGAGTTGCAGCTGGGTTAATGATAAAAGATTAAGAGCAGGCCTGATGTTACCAGGCCACAGCTGTAGCCCATCAGAAGAGTGTTATAAAAGAGTGGATTGGTTGGCTGAGGGGAGCTGGAGTCAGTGGCTGCTGTGAGGGCAAGGAAGAGTTAGTGCCTGGAGGAGCTGCCTGCAAGAAACATCAAGGAGGTATGAAACTCTAGCAATAGGGAGCCCTTGCAATGTAATGACAATGGAACTCTTACGCTATAATGACAATGTGTCCCAGCCAAAACCAGGACACTGATAAAGAAAGAATTGTCATGATATTTGGATTTTTGGTTCATTCAGATCCCAAAAAAAAGAGACTTTACTGATTGGAAGATGAGCTTATGTTGGTTTTGCTGGCATAGACTGTTCTGCCACTGATCATGTAAATCAACAGGCCTAGTAATACAGCTAAATGATATACGTATAAATATGCGTTGCAGTGTGTTTTTATTTTGCAGGTTATTGTTTGATTTGTTGTTTGGTAGTTTTTTGGGCCCTTTTTCCACCTGCTTTTACAGCGACACAGACTTGTCTTTGTTATTCAATTGAGCCAGGTGTCGTTTATCTCTTTACTACTTAGCTACTTTTCTGCCAAGTTTCAAACCCCTTCCTCCCACATCCAGTTGTTAACCCCTCCTGTCCCAAGCAGTTTTTAACCCTTGTATCCCTTGCCCTTGTGTTCCACCCCCAGTGCTTTTGATTAGTTGAACATTGTGTCCTCCCTTGAGACCTGCCCCCCTTTATAAGCTGCTGTTTGCCCCCAGCTCATGCCTGGGACCCTGAGGCTCGGGGAGTGTAACATCAAATAAAGGAACCCAGTGCCACCCCAGGCCCGTGCTGCTGCTGCGGCCTTTTTGTTCTGCGTTGTGCCTCCACTGGTAACTGGGATTCTGCAGAGCCCCGGAAGAGGGGGACTGTCCTCACCCCACTGTCACTGTCTAGCCGGGACGTGTGACAAATATGTATATTTACATACATGTAGTAGAAGAAAGTACTGGATTTATTGTTGTTTTTCCTTTTGATGATACATTTTAAGAAGAAATTTACAGTCAGATCTATTACCATAGAACTAGTTTGCTTTTTCTGTTTATTTAGTACATTTACAGCTTCTTTATGGAAGCACAAAGAGCTTCTGTACTTGGTATTTATGTCTATGAAGCCACTGTATTGTTAAGTCTGGATCCTTCTCTGTCTTCATTCAGGTGTGTGCCCTAGAGGCGAACTCTTACTTTTTATTTGTAGCATCTCTTATAGCCAGATATTTTTTTAACTGTACCTTGAACAAGGGTCTGTGAAAAAAAATCTCATCTTTGTGTTTTTTCTTGTTATAGTACTAGGAATAACTAGTTATATGTGCTTTAAGGAATTGTCAGAAATATTTGAATTTAGGAGGTAGAAACCTGAATAACATCTTTTGTGCCATAGATTATAATAACTATTTGGTTACCTTTTGTAGTCCCTGGTGTGGTATTTTACTGATCTACACACACTCATTCTATACTGTTACATGAGATTAGGAAGAAATAAACATGCTGGTTCTTCTGTCAGGATTACATAAGAAAAACACAGAATTACTATTTTCAAATCAGCAGAAACTTAACCTCTGCTTGATGAAGTAGAGAACTGTTGATGCAGCTGCTGAACCTGGTTGGTCAGTATGATGTGCCTTCCTCTGCATATGCAACCTAGGAACAAAATGGAGCTCTGCTGGTACGGAGGCTTGGGGTATGCATGAGACAAGATTTCAATCTCATCTTTGCTGTTGAATGTAGGTACATTGAGACTCAAGAGTGAAGTATCTAACTTGCAGTATCAGATAGCTGTGGGATCATGTGAAGTGGGATAAATTCTTAGTGTGTGCCACGAGCCAAGAGGTGTACACAGGAAATTTTGAATATATGAAGAACTGTTTCTTGGTAGAAGTGTGGAGGAATACATGTAATAGGGAATATGGACTGTGCTCTGGAGCATGCTGGCCTTGATTTACTTCTCTTTATGTTCCAGATGAAACAGAAAGGCTCTCTGTAGTGCTGGGTTAAGGATGTTTGCATTGACCTGCTGGAAACATGAGCATGTGAGAATGTAGTTCAAGGGCTCAAGTGTTGATGCAGGTGGTATCAGGAAAAACAATTACATGATGACAGTCCCTAAGCAGGGGTAGAATGGAGCTGGTGAAGGAGGGGAAACTGTACAGAGGAATAATGTCTATTTCCATAAGGGGCTAACTAACAAAAAAACTCATGAGTATGCACCATACCAAAAAAGTGTAAGGCGCCATCTACCTGGTGGGTTAGGATAGGTGTACAAGACTGTAAAG
Organism: Ammospiza caudacuta; assembly: GCF_027887145.1. Classification (NCBI taxonomy): domain Eukaryota; kingdom Metazoa; phylum Chordata; class Aves; order Passeriformes; family Passerellidae; genus Ammospiza; species Ammospiza caudacuta. The sequence goes on along the minus strand of NC_080598.1, from coordinate 40,660,165 downwards.
CTGGCATGCCTCTAGGCATTACCTTTCCTCTCATCCCAGATCCTTAATTTTGTTTGCCTTACCACTTGAATTGCAGAGCATCTTGTTAGGAATTACAGGAACAGAGAGGACTGGACCCCTGTGCTCCATGTTGATACCCTTCCTGCAGCTTTGAATGGGAATAATGATTTAGTTATTGAACTTGTCCTTGAACTTTGGGCATGTTTATACAGAAAGGCACCTTTCATGATTACCACTGTTTACTCAAGCAGCAACACCAACACAGGACTCCTCCAGCAGAGACTGCAACAAGCAACAGCAAACTTGGATAGTGGCCACAGTTCCCATAGGCAGTTATGTCAGGGTATTAATCTCCTTGTGTTCAAATAAATCTGCATAGATAGGGTGTATCTAAATGTCTTCAGGGTGAATCAAGTCCTATTTCAAATTCTGCCACACAAAATAGTACACTCTTCAGTTTTCTTTGCCAGCTGCTTTTCTTTTCCACAGTTATCTCCTGGTCCTGTAGTTGTATTTTGCAGCTGTATAAGTAACTCAAATATGCATTGTCTTATGGTAGTACTTCCTTATTTTTCATTGTATAAATAGCACAGGTGAAGGTAGCGGTGGTACGGCTACAAGGACAGAATCACATTGCTCAGTGACATAATTGTAAATTGATTTACTAAGCAGAGTAAGTAAAGTGAGTCAATTCCAGTGCACACTTGGAATGTATGGTCTGGACTATTGGCCTGGACGCAGGGCCTGGAAGTTGCAACACACACTCTGCTCATTCAAGGTGCCTGATGATTGTGCACATCCCCTTCCAGCGGGTTTGCAAACCGTGCCTTCCACAGTGCCAGCATCAACTGCCAGGGGCCTTCCTAACCACACAGTCCCAAACCAGTCTCTGGGAATCTCTGGTTTCTGGATGCCACTGCCTTGGGCGTGCAACGTTAGGAACAGTCACAGTAAGCTGATTCATCACCTCTTAGATTTTCCTATTCATATGGATTAATCTCGCCAAAGCTGGCCTGTCTTAAGGTCGCATTTATCTGAGCCACGTTTTTGGGTGTGCTTTACGCTCTGACAACTGAACGAAGTTGAAGAATCGTGCAGATAATTTTTAACATGTCTCCCTTACGCCCTGCCAAGCACAGGCTTTGGCTCTTCGGTAATTCCCAGAACGTCAATTCAGATTAAACAGGATGAGAGAAAGTAGGTTGCAGCACCATCTCCTCGGTGTGACTCGGGCCGGGAGGTTACCAGCTCCAGGGTCAGCCGTATAATTTAATCAGATCGGGCCCGATGTCGGCGTTCAGCGGGGAGAACGGGGAAGCAGTGTGCGTCCCCGCCGTTCTCCCCGCTCCGGGAGCGCCCCGCGCCAGCCGCACAGGCCGCGGCGCCTCCTTGCCGCCGGCCGCGGCCGCCCGGGCCCGGGGCGGGGCCGGGGGAGGGCGGTCCCGGCAGCGCCGCTCCCGCCTCCGCTCGGCCTGGGCCCGGCGCGGGGCCGCTGGCGGGCGGGAGAGCGCCATGGCGCTGGGCTCGGCGTGGAAGCAGATGTCGTGGCTGTACTACCAGTACCTGCTGGTCACCGCGCTCTACATGCTGGAGCCCTGGGAGCGCACCGTCTTCAGTATCCTTCTGCGGGCCGGGCCTGGCGGGGCGGGTGTGAGTGCGGGGCCGGGGCTGCCCCGCTCCCTGTCGCGCTGTGTCCGGCGGCGGCTCCGGGGCTGCCCCGAGGCCGCCGGGCGGGTGTGGCGGCTCCGCCGGCCCTGCGCGGAGCTCGGGGAGCGCCAGGGCTGGGGTCGTGCTGGGGGCGCTGCCGCCGGCGGGGCTTGCTGGGGGCGGCGGAGAGTCGGGCCGGGCCGGGGGCAGCCGGCCTGAGGCGCCGAGCGCGGCCAGAGCCCGCGGCGGCCGGAGGAGCGGCAGCCTCCGCCTGGGACCGGGGCTTGACCTCTCCTTGCTAGCGGGGACTCAGCTCCTCACCGTAACAAACTAACATCCTGCCCGGGCTGGGAGTAAACCTCGCTGGGAATAAACCGGCATGTTTCACGTGCTGTGTCCGGGCGTCGGGCAGCCTAGTCAGTTTCTTTCTCCGGCATAAATTTATATCTTTGGACTTAGGGTAGTTGTGGCTTTTCCACTGAAATCCCGACCTTTCTGTTAAGGATAAGTGTCTTAATGATTTCTTTTGTATTTTGCCTAGAGGAAAGTAAATGTGCACGCTGCAAAACCTTGCAAACCTAGGCTTTCATGCTGCTTTGTCACATGGCTTTTATTACATGGCTGTTTAATCCTCGAGCTGATAAGTTTGCTTGGCTGTTTTAGAGTGGAAGAACTTGACAGATGCTTATGTAAAGGCGTCTCTATAAAGACTGTTTATAGGTTTGCTCCTTTACCTGGCCCTTTCGTACAGGCAGTGCATTTTCTTAAGTATTGCTGTGGCGTTACAAGTATTTTTCTCTGGTTTTGTTGATCTTGACTTAAAATGATGTCTCAATATGAGTGACCGTGAGCCATCTCCAGTTAATGCTGAGCGGTAGAGAGAGAAATTAATTAAAACATTAACATAGAGAAGGGTATAAGCAGTAGCAAGAAGCTGCTTTTGCTGAGGTTCTGCTTAGTTTTGTAAAGAAACTCACATTTCTTATGTAAAAGTGGTTGCCCAAGTTATAGCAGTGTGATCAGTCTTTTTTTTCCTGTCTCTAGTCAGTAGAAATGGCGATTACTGGAAAAGAGAAGTAGTATCTGTTAGAGACTTACTGTGCACAATTGTGCAGGTAGGGGCTCTTATGTTGTATTCCGTGTTAACGTACCTTCTTCCTTTTATGCCATGCCTGTATCACTGAGAAAATCTAATTTTTGTTTTTCTTCCAATTATATTAGTCTTGAGTACTTTTTTTTCCTTTTTACTTTGTGCGAAATGTTTAAGTAAATGAAAGCGTGTGCACGTTTACTTTCATAAAGTGTTCATATTGTAATTTCCACATAAGGTACAAATGTAAAGAGTGGCACAAGCATCACTTCTGATGTCAGACCAGCAAAGATGTTTTTTGTCCCCAAGCTGGATGCTTTGGCTGTAGGTGGGTCATGTCTGCTGGTGCTGTATGGATGCAGCGCGGGCACAGTGGCCTTGGGAACTGATGGTGCGTGGCTGTGCTACAGTATCAGAAGTGAGCACTGATATGGAAATGTGGATTTATGACCTGACCTTCATTTTAGTATCTCACTGTATAATCTTCTGGGACTATAAATACACCAGGCAGCTCCAGTAGGTGCACCTCATAGTTGTGCTGTGCCGCGGGTGAGTCGGGCGTGGAGCGCTTGTTACGCCTGTGCTGTGCAGACTTGGTCTCATAGAGCACAGAGCACGCACAGCTCCTCGGGTTTCACCTGTGGAAACTGAGTGCTGCTGTCTGGCCTTATCATGCTTGTTAATCTCCAGTGTGTTTTACAGTGTTTGGGGCTAAGTTTACTGAATCTCTGCAGGTAGTTGGATGGAATCAACAGCTTCTTTTATTAATTTTGTGTTGCCTTGTCAAGGCTGACCTAGAACAGAGGCTAGACAGAGTCAAAGAATAAAGTAGATATTTATTAAAAGGCCTCAATGGATACACCTTGGGCAGTACAAGAGCCCAGCCAGGGCTACACCCAAGATGAACCCAAAATGGCCACAATAGGGACAGCCATTCAAAAGGGAGGTCTCTCACTTTTATAAGTTTTGCTTCATTAGCATATTGGAGTTAATTGTCCAGTTATAGCTTTAGTTTATGAAGTCCCATCCTTCTTGTTTTTCTCTCTTCAGTCCACATTGTTTATGCTCTTGGGCCTGAAATTTGGATCAGTCGTCCTTGGTCCCAAGCTAGAAAAGGAATTGTTTTGTCTAGCTACTCTGTGAAGAGAGCTTACCATCCCTTGATATGAAGCTCAGAACTACACACAAAAGCAGTGCAGAATCTAAAAAATATAAAACCTAAAACCTAAGGCATTTTTCCCCCCCTTCTTTTTTGGGGGGGGGGGCTTTCCTGTCTCTTGTGATGCCAAAATTTGTTTAGATAAAGCTTCAAAAGCCCTAGAGGTTCTCTGAAGTCCAACTGTACATGTACTTTATAAGCTATTGTCTCAGTTCTCTATATACGTTTTACAAAAGCTCCCTGCTATGAGTTCAGCTAATAAAGTGGTTATCTGCAGATTTTTTAGCAGATAGCTTCACATGAAGTTTATTTTGCAGCACAACCTCCTAAAGCCCTAATGAGTGTGTTTATTTAAGTACACACCTTGCCTCAAAACTATGCTGATGCTCTGAGGCATTGTGAGTTAAGTAGTTAGAAAGCATCTTATGCCGTCTGCTTAAAAAGGCAGTCATCCACAAATAAGAATGGTGTTGCTCTTATTTAGTAAAGCTGCTCATATTATTGTAGTTTTGTTTTCTTTTTTATTTTTATGGTGGTTGATTTTTTTTCTGTTTGGCTGAATGAGACTGGCTTCTGCAAGACTTGCTCAACATCTGAGAAGATGAATGTGAAAATGTGCGTTTTCTCAGTGCCCATTTTCTGTTCTCCATCACACTTCACATGCTCTCGTCTGTCCTCCTGTGTCACTGACAAGGCAGTGGGGAACTTGCAAGGCATCCTTTGCGGTTCAGCTGATTGCTTCTCCTGGCATTCGGGTTTTCAGTGTTCAGTAGGTTCTTCTGTGGCTTGTAATTGCTGAATACAGTTGATTGTGTCTGTTTCAGAAACATAATGTTATAAGATAGTAATGACTAAAGTTTTAATGCTGTAGTTTGTGATGTCTTCTGTGGTTTCTGTTTCAAAAGCTTTTTTCCTCAACTGTAGTTCAGATTCCATGCTAGTTTCCATTGTTGGAATGGCACTGTACACAGGCTATGTGTTCATGCCTCAGCACATCATGGCAATATTGCACTACTTTGAAATTGTGCAGTGATGAAGAACATGTTTTCAAGAATAACTGGGCTTTGAAATCTGGTCTACAAAGAAGAATGAACCTCTCAGTTTTACCAAGATTTCTACTGATGTCCGAAAGACACAATTATGACTCTGAAGACTAGGAAATGAGATGTGTAGAGCAGGGACATGAGATGTCCCCTGTGTTGTGTTCATTCCCTTTAATTTTACAAGATATGCCCTTGTATAGTAGTTTTGTCTACTTTAACATTGTGATTGTACTTTGATATCAGTATTTTCTTAACTTTGTGACAGTTTCAATATTGCACTGTGAAAGCTTTTCTTAATTGTACTTTTGAGTAAATCTTAATTGCCTTCTATTTTTAATCAGAAAGTCATCTTATTAAATGGGGCTTAAAGCTTTTGTTATTGTATGGTATGTATTTGCCTAGATATTTCTATTAATGCGTTTTGTAAGAAAATACATCTAGATTCATATTAGAGACATGGATATATTCGTCTAATCCTATTTACAAAAGCTAGTTTGTATGACTGAACTCAGGTGTACTGTTCGCTGTCCAAACTTTGTTCAACAGTATATTTGTGCATATCACCTACATTTGGAATTAGCAGTTATTTCAAGTTTCTGTATTCTACCGGTGGGAGGAGGGAGGGGAGATGAGGCATTGAAGCAGAGTGAAGACTGCATTCATTATGTTTTTTAGTAGTGCTGTGGTTCTGGACTCTGTTTGGGTGGGGGGGAAATGGACTTTTCTTTACTGGCATTGGCCCACATATGGCTTTGGGATAGCACTTTAAACCAACCTTTTTTCTAGCTACCAATTCACTTTTACAGGATGCTTTATTATGTTTCAGGGGCTTTGGTTTCTGCTGGTTTTCACTCAACAGTGTAACTATGTCTAGGTTTTCAAGGGGTTTTCTATTGCTGCTAGTGTTCCAAACATGTTTTCGCTACAAACGACCAAAACATAGGGATTTTCAAGGGACTTGAGTTACAACTACAGCAATAAGTAGCTGAATACTTGGCTGAAGTCCTGTCTTTTTTTTAATAGGGATTTTTTTCAGTTTTGTATTCTGAAATGTAAGAGGGTAACAACTTAACTTTGCTAAGTGGACAATTTTTTTGTTGTTGTTGTTTAAAAAATAAAAGTTAAAAAGCAGAGCTTTGATGCAAAACTTTCTTGGAGAAGTTAATCGGTTTCCAAGTGCTGCTTGCTTTTCTCAGAACTTCCCAAAAGTGACACTTGACCAAAGACCTGTGATTTTAATGGCCCAATAATCAGTACTGTTACATCTTTTATGCAACATTTGTTGACATCAGAAATTGTAGATTTTCAGTATCTGTAGGGATATTGTCTTTCAGATTATTTCATTTTCTCAAACGTGTACTCGTGAGAAGAGAGTGTTTTTCCCTGTATTTAAAAACTTCATATGTATTTGATTAAAAACACTGCTGTTGTTTTGGGAACTAAAAACAGTGAGCCTTAAACTTCTTAGGTGAACCTGGGATTTCCTGAAGTTGGTAGGAGTCTCCCTCTAATTCAGTGCTTTCACTTCTTAATAACTGGCCAACAAAACATGGATGGGTTTCTGGGATTGTGTTTTTTGTTATTTTTTGTGGTGTTTTATTGTGGTTTTATTTAAATGTATCCAGAGTTGTATGTGCGCATTATAAGTGTATACATGGAGATACTGATAAGTTAATGTACTCGTTTTGAAGTAACATAGCATAAATCCAGTCTCTCTGTTAATTAAATCAATACTTGATTGTGATGTTTCCTTGCAAACTACTACCATGGTTGATAACCTCTTTTCCAGCAGTAGATAATGTTATTTGTATGAGGGTGAAAAAACCCCTTCTGTGTGGTGGCATTAGGAATGTTAAGCATGATTTTTTTAATTGTAAAATGTTTTTTAAAAGGCCTTTGGTATAATGACTTTTATTAGCTGCTTTTTGTTGAGAAAAAAAAGAGTAACCATAATTTTCCACTTACTTGCCTTATGTTGACTTGATAGATTCCACACTTAAATTCAATTTGCTAATTTGAGTACAGTCTTTTTCAGTATTTCTTTTAGTATAAATCAAGAATCTATTAGTCTTGGACAGTTCTTTTTAGATTCTGAATACTTTATTAAAGATGGAGTAATTTCATTAATAAAATATGATGTGTTTGCTGAAGTTTAAATTTCTAGAAGAAAGTTTTTGCAGTGTGTCCTTTTGTTTAGGTTGAGCTAGTGAAGAAACAGTTCAACTGGTGATAATTACAAAGCAGAGATTTCTTTTTTAAAGTAGGAGTATTGGTAGGGATTTAATTAATCATTACGTTTGAATAATAATAAATAAATCTGAAGACTACCAAGTTGTTTTCCCACTGCAGTCTGCCTTATTGTCATGTCAGCTATCATATCCTCTATGATAGAACCGTAAGTTTTTTTGTTGTTGTTTTTTTTTTTTTTTTTTTTTTTTTTGTGCAAGCTGGAGTTCAAAGGCAGTTTAAATATCATTTGGAGGCAGCTGGTCAATCATGCGTTTGTTCTAACATGTTGATAAAAATTGAGGCATTAGTAATTTAGGTAAAATTGGAAAAAAAGCAGTTGTGAGAAATGAGGAAAAAGTTACTTGAGAGACATGCAATTGGCTGTCTGTTATTCTTTTAATAGTAATAGCTCTTGGGGTTTAGATTGCATCATTAGAAATAAGCATTTAAAAATGCATTAGGTGTGTCATATGGCAGAACTGATAATTCCAGTTTGTGAGGCAGCAGACTGAGCCGGGTGACTCACTGTGCTGGAGGCCCTGGGGCTCCCAGAGCCAGCTCTGCAGAGGCTCTGCCTCCAGGGCTGGCTACTCTACAATTATTTATTAAAAACCTTTGCAGAAGGAGCTGCTCTAACCAAAACAGGCATTGTATTGCAGAATGTCAGGCTGGAGTCAGAAACAGATCCAGGACCTGTGTAGTGTATGTATGGCTTGAATCAGTTACATCTTTTTATATATATGCACAAACTCTGTTTTATCAGTATGTGTGTGTGTATATATATATGTAAATACTGTTTATTTCTTGTCAAAAATTATTACGTAGCAATTAGTTTGGAGACAGTGAGAGGCAGTGGAGTTTCTTTTCTGGTTTCTTCCCTATGAAGGAAAACACCAGAGAATCCTAAAGTGAGACTTTCTTTACAAAATTTTGTAAGAAATATATTTTGTATATCCATAAATATTAAAAAGAAGTAGGTGTGAAAGGAGCATAGCACTGCAAAGGGGAATCTTGGGTGATAGATGGACATTGTGTAACTGCAGACTGATGTGATTGCCTTGTACCATTCAGGTGAAGAAATGAAGTGTGCATTATAAATGCTGAAGAAGGGGTACTTGCTGTTGACTAACAGCAAATAAAGATTATATTGAGGTGAAGAGTCACAACTTGAAGAGAATTGGGTACCTTAGGCTGTGCACAAAGGTGTGGACAGAGGACATTCTGCTTTGGTAAAATACCAGAGCTGTGGACTCTGGAATTGGCACCCTAATAAAGCTTTTCTGTGCCAGAAATTCCTTGCACCTTCTTGTTTGCTTGTGTCTTCTACAACTGCTATTGTAGGAAGACAGTTTTTCCCCACTTGCTGACTGACATGTTATCTTGTTACCAGTGTGATGCCTTTGTCTTTCTTTTTTTTTCAGACAAAAGGAAGCTGAAGCCTGTATGCATTGTTTTTCTGTTTGATCTGCTAGGTCAGCCTTCAACAGTGGTCATCACCGAACACAATAGCTCCTGTCTTTTCTGCCTTTTGTTTGTGAAGTGATGACTTAAGAAGAAAATCTGGCATCATAGCCCAGAGCTGGATCTGCCCTCTCCTTGTAATGGAAAGAGATGAATATCTAGGTCTGATCTAGATTCCAGTGTAGGATTTGGGCAGAAATCCCTCTGCTTTTCATAACCTTCAGTGCATCACCACATCAATCCATCTTAACTAGCACTGCATGGTGGAACACAAGTTATGAAGAACCCTTTCTGAGAGTTTAGCTGGATAAGAGTTGAACAGGTCTTGATTTAAACCTTAGTGATCCAATTTCTAAAGTAAAAAAATCTTATCACATCATTGGAACTGATCAAAAGTGTTGATCACCTATTGTATGATGTATCTGGTGTTTATTTATGCCTGTATCTGCAGGTGGAATTGTCTCAGCATGTCTTGCATTTTGCATTCTCTGCAATTTGAGATGGATAACATCTCTCAGGCCCAGATTTTACAATGACAAGAAGATGCACTATATAACCCCTATATAAAGATTCACTATATAACCCCTATATAAAAGAACTTCTTTGGGGAAAAAATTGCCATGGCAATGATATTATTTGTCTTTTCTGTGAAATTTGTTTTTGTCTACTGAGGCAGAAAAATCATGTAGCTATGATCACACTGGAATTTAAACTAAATGTCTTCTGGCCAAGGTTTATGTTCCTTTCTTGCCTCTGTAGTGATTGGCTGTTGTCCTCTCTTCCAAGAAAATATTCAAGATGTTCTTCCTGCGCATACTTCAAAAAGGAAGAAACAAATGCCTCAGAACACATATCTCTGTCTTGCTATTAAATACACAGAGATAAGGTTGTGAAATTCTGGAAAATGTCTTTGAATAATATTCTTGCTGGAATAATAGGACTATCTTGTTAGCTCATCTGAGGAGTGATCCACAGGTATGCATGCACTCTGAAGTGGAATACCTAGTTGATACTACTGGCTAGTGCTAGACTGCTCACAGCTTATTATTTTGCTCATGTTATGTTAGCAGCTCAAAGTAAGCATTTTTGAGAGAAAGCCTCCTGTGCCTCATCGCAGGATCCAAGAAGTTTATATACTTAGGTAATACTTCCTGAATTTTAATCAGAATTAGCAAATAGTTCCCAAACTCAGGATAGAATCAGTAGATGGTTTTTTGTTAGACTTGTTTTCAAAAAAATCTTCAAAACCCTTTCTGTGTTGTAGAGTATTTCAGTAGGTTGGACAAAAAAGTAGTGCTCAGCTCAGTGTGACTGAGGATAAAATGTACAGTCTGTTTGTCTTAGACCACAAAGAGGGACTGTTGAACTCTTGATTTTCTAATCAAATGGAAAGGTTGACTTCACTGGAAGGGGATCAAGGGACTATCTGTACCCAGAGGGTAAGTGACAACTTCTGTGGACTGTGAGGCTTTCTGGGTCAGGACACTGCAGGGTCTGCCTGCACAATGTGATGGTGCCTAATGCTGAGATCAGAAGTGCCCTGCAGAAGGACTTATGCCACTTCTCTACATTTCCTTGAAAAGAGAGTTATATTAAGCTATGCTTACATTGAAAAAAGTTCAAGTGTTTGTGAGGAATCATGAAGAACTGGAAGTAAAGCATGGCAGCTGTGGTCTCTGCTTTGTGCTGTGTGGTGAGGCAGACAGCCTGTAGGTATCTGCATGACATGTTGGGTTTCCATGTTGCCTCTGACAATGCCACATGCACATGTGAGCACAAATGTTCTGTCTTGTGCCTTTTGAAAAATCTTAAGGCTTGTTCAAAAGGGTGGCAAGTGTGGTTCAAGTCTTTTGTTCCTCCTTTGCCTTGTGACTGCAATCTGGGGAGCAGGTGCAATTACACTGATTGGTAATCTCTAATTTGACAGATGATGACTCATTCCTTTTGAAACCAGTATATATACATCCCATGATATATCAATAATATGGATATCTCTACTTGCTGCAAGAAGCAGTCTTGCTGGAAAATCCGCTTTTGTCTGATATTTCAGCAACATTGGAACTCCATAAAACTACTGATAAACCATTTGCATTGTGCATTAAAGTGGTTTCAACCACTGTATGCTTTCTTAAATAGTTTCAGGCCTAGACAAGACAGCAGACATGCCAAGGAAACAGGGCTGAGAGAAACAGAAATCCACCCATGTCCATTTTATTTCACCTGCTGAGTTACCAGGTGTGTTTTGACTGTTGGAGACTGGAGTTACCAAGGGTAAAGCATTGAATTACATTAACAAAAGAAAACAAGACCTGGAAAGTATCACTTGTGATACTGTGGTGAGGGTCTGCTGAAGCAGTGGAAATAAGTAAGGACAGGCTATAAATGTGTAAAAATATTGCTTAGGCAACCAGATGGCTTTATAAGATTAGATGACTTGTTACATCAGCAAGGACAGTGGTGGATATTCTCACACACTGCCTTTAGAATGGCTTCTGACACACTCTCCCACAGTGTTTGCATGGGGACCAGAGGAACCATTAATAACATGAAAGGACTGGTGGTTTGAACTGGATGGATCACTGTACTCAGTGCAGTTACTCAATGTTAATTTGTAAAGTGGCTGTAAGCAGAGTACCCTGTAAGGTGATATTGGGGCTGATGTTAAGTATTTTCATAGCTGACCCTAATAATTAGTCAGTGTTCCTCTATGGGGAAGATAGAGCCTGGGTTCAGAATTTGGCTGACAGAAACCTCAAGCTCTTTGACAAGGAGAAGTGCAAAGTTCTCAGCTTTGCTGAGAGAGATCCTTGGAATCAGTGGTGTGTGAGCACGAGCCAGCAGTGAATTCACAATACAATTATGGCAGCTTGCATGCTAGACTATGGTAGGAGAATGTAGCCACCAAATTGAGGAAAATTTTTTGTCCTCATCATGTGCTAAGGCAGCTGCTGCAATACTGTGTCTGATTTTGGGCTCTTTGATTTCAGAAGTATGGTAAGAAACTATCCTGAAGAGACCATAAAGAAAAGGAGGAGTTAGGAACATGTTTCCTAGAGCAGTTGTGAAATCTTTCTCCTTGAAAGTATTCAAGGCTTCCTCTGGACAAAGCCACCTGATTAGAACTAGTGTTGCCATTAGTCCTGCTTTCAGAGGGAGGCTGGACTAGGTGATCTCAGGAAGCACTTTTAAAACAGCTTTTCTGTTGTCCTTTAAAGACAAGGAAGAAGTCAGATGAAGGAGTGTGAGAAAAGTATTTACGTGGCTCATAACAGCAACTGAAGGAGTAGGCATTAGGAGAGTGATACAGAATCCAGTGTTAGAAACTCATAGGATGACAGAGTGAAAGGATAGGGAACGTGCTGAGGTGACACTGGTGACACAATTCCAATGTGATTTTTCAGCAACACCGCATTTTTCTCAATGCTATTTTTAGTCAATGAAACATTATAAGACTGAAACCAACAGAACACGCCCAACTATTTTCTGAGCTTGAAATGAGGAAAAAAAATCAAGACAGGCATCTGCTGCAGTATTTTGCAAGCATGTTTCCTATGAAACTGAACAGCTTGCAAGCTGAGCAGTTATTTACCTTCTCATGAGCTCTGTTTCCAGAACAGGTGTCTCATAGACTTGCCCTGTAGTTTGTTGTTATTTTTGCCTTGGAATATATGTCCTGAGTTGTCTTCTGGGCTTCAACATTGATTCATTCTTACTCATGTTTGAGGACTTTTATATTTGAGACTTAACATGTCATAGTCTTGAATGACTCTGCTGCTGAGAAATCAAAATATTTCCTCTCATTTTCTGTAAAGTATTGTTTCTGGAAGAGAACAAAAAGAAGAATCTAATTCCCACTCATTCAGTTTGAGGCTGTTCCATGTGGACTTGAAAATAGCTTATTTTTGGGAGTTTGTTCTTCTCATGAAAGGTCGAAAACTGTAAACCAGGGAAAACAAGCTTGTTTTTACAGTAAATATTTATGGACTAATTTTTTTCTTTCCTTTTGGTTATTATAGAATTGCTGTTAATGTTCTTTTGTGAATTCCCAAATGATATGTGGTTAAGAATTGTGTAAAAAGAATGCTCTGTTATCTCCCAGCCCTGGATCTTCCTTAGCAAGAAAAAAAGCATCTTGTAAAGAACTCTTTTGTTGTAGGAGTCAGAACACTTTAAAAATGCCACCTAGATGCCTTCTGTCGAAGAGGAGCCCTTTATTTTTTGGCTTTTTGCAGTAGTTGAAAAGAGAGAGAGCTTTTCTTCTTGCTAGAGCTGATTTTTAGCTTCTTTGGACTATAAGGTCTCTGAGATCTTGGCAAACAAGGGAATCCCTATAACCTGAATTCCTCTTGTCTTTATGTCCAGTCTAATGGGTATGGGATGTGATTACCCTTTCTAGCTGAAGTTAATGTCAGCTTTAACTTAGGTGGCTAAAATGCAGTAATATGGTCACTTATCTGGGGGAAACCCAGCTTCCAGTCATTGGCTTTCACATCCAATTAAATTTAGAAGAGTGTCAGGGAGACTGTAGCATCCTTCTTAGCATGTGTCCAGGCTAGGTATCCCCCGACCACACTGTGTGTTTGGCCTCAAGTACATTAGCTTCCAGTTTTTCTTTACAGCTTGATTGAAAATTTTACTCTGGGAATGAGACAGATTTTCCATTGACAACTCAATTGATATACCTCAGGGCACCTTTACCTGATCCCTGCAATGCCCCTGGCAACAGCTCTTAATTCAGTGACTTGTTTTGAATGACAGCACTCAAGGAATTAGAGCTCACCCCTACAGTGTGGTGTGAAGCTTGTGAAAATAGTCCCTGCTCTTCGTTTAATTAGCCTGTTTGTCATACCATCTTGATGTTCTGGTATAACAAGCCAGGATGTCAAGTAGATTAAAACCATCAAACAACTGCTGCGCTTCTAAATGAGCTGTAAGTCTAAGATTTCTAGTCAAAACAACCTTCTCCCAAAGCCTTCAGCAAATGACATCTCTGCAAGAATTATTCTTTAACAAGGATGCTGTCAAGTGAGCCGTGGAGTTTACACTGGTGAAAAGGAACTGGCACCTGTCTGTCTGCAAGTGGCTGATTCCCCAGCTGCTCCCAGCTGTGGGCCTTTGCAGAGCTCTGTTCCAATTAGAGATTCATTTTGGGGACTGCCAGCACAGCAACATGCAGTGCATGGTTTTGAAGAGAAAGGAGACTATTTTCATGATCAGCGGGATCTTCTGTAGCTTTGGAAGCTAAAAAGCTGGAGATCTCTATCCTTAGGGCACATCAACTGGTGACTTCTGATGCAAGGTCCTTGGCTTAGCAGTTCAGCTTTGCATAGGGCTGAGAACTTCAGATAGCCTGAGCTGACTACAGTACAGCAAATGGTTCAGTCTATGGCAGCACAGAGCAGTTCCGTGAATTTTTTTTACCTTATTTCTTATAGTTAGGTAGACTGAATTTCAGTGAAGAATAAAATTAAAATATGCTTTCTGGTGGGAGTCCATTTGCTGTACTTCATAAGGAGTATATCTCTGGCAAACTGCCTAAAAAGCTGCTCTCCATTTAGATTGCACTTCAGGCTGTGCTTAGGGAGTTGTGTGGAAAAGGCTTCTTGCCTTCCCTGGGATGGTGTTCAAGTAGGGCTTACTCCCATAAGCTTTATGATACAGTTTGAGACCTCTCAAAGTCAGATGAAACTCCATTTTATCCTTACTTAATGTCTCCCCCTTTCTTATTGCACTGCCACCTCCATGCTGCACCACAGGTGATGGTGTTACCCCATGCACACCCTGCAGCACAGCCCAGATATGAGGGGTGGGACTGGGGCATGCCCTGCAAAGCTGGGAACAAAGATTCCTACTGCTCATCTTCTGCACATTGATTTCCACTAGTTTTAACACTGAGCTTGGCAGCAGCTGAAGAAGTGGAAGGTAATCAGGGATAACTGAGAAGAAAAAATATCAGATTTTTAATTCCTGCAGACCTGTAGTGGTGCTAAACACAATCTGTTTTGACATAACGAAGGGGCAAAAATTGGGTAATCCAAATTAAGTCCATACCTTTTTCCCTGCTTCTGGTTGGGTAATAGGATGATTCAACCCTGAGTTGGGCCATTTTATTTATACAGAATTGAAAAACTGGTGATAATCTGAAAGATGGGATTACCTGGTATTGAATATTTCTGTCTTCCTGAATGGAAGCTCATAACTATGACAGTACCACTGGAAATTGTTTTGAAATTTTGGTCCTTAGATACTGTTTTCATTATGAGCCACTATACTTGTATACCACTGATAGTTGCAATGATTATCTGTGTCTGAGGTCAACATTTCCTGTTCACAAACTGCTTCTGAGGGGAGATGGCGCCTTCTAGAAGGCATTACTGACTCCTTTTTCCTAGAAGCCCCTTCTGGAGGCCAGACCAATGGGCAGCTGAAGAAATTGTTTAACTGGGTGTGCTGAGTTAGAGCCAACCCTGTGCCGGCCAGTTTCTGCTGAAGGATTTGTGGATTGTTCACAGTGGTCTGATTTGCTTTGGGGACAGAAGGGACTGACATTCTGTTATATAATGACTTATCCCAGACTCTGTGTCTATTTTGTTTTTAACTGTGGTAATTAATTTTTGCATTCTGTGAGAATGCTATTTCTATGCTGAATCTACTGTACACACATCCACATGCTGGCTGTCTTGGGTCTCTTCTTAAGCACAAGAAGCTGAAATAACCCTTTTTCTACAGGATCTTCTTAGTTAGCCACCACCACCTTGCTGTCCCTGGCCAGCCTCAACTCCTGCTTTGTTTTCTAGAATTTGTTATAGATCTATGTATTTGTGGTCAAGCCTGAGCAAGTAGGCACTAATGAGAACCTAGGTGATGGAACAAAGCATGGAAGTGTGTAGCATTGCTTGGTAAGGAGGGGTATTGATGTGAGGAGTAAAAACCTTGGCTCCTGGACTGTAAATTCAGGCAGATAGTATTTGTATAGTGCCTATAATTGTGCTTTTACCACAGCCAGTGAAACCTCAGCAGGAGAATATGGAGCCAAGGTCTGTGCTCTGAGGATGGTGCACCTGAGCGAGGATCACCTGTGCCCACAAATGCACTCAGCTTTTGAGCAGAGGCAGAAGCACACTCCATGTGTATTTTCTTCTTTGTGATGCACAGAGACCAGAAAGGTTATGATTATTTTATGGCTTGTGGGATTAATGAAACCTTTGATAAACATGGTCTTTTTCATCCTCACTTAAAGCTGACTTTCAGTAATTTTTTGTTTGAAATGCAGATTGGCATTGAAAACCTGTTCCAGGGGAACAAACTCATACTTTTAGATGGTTTGTTTCAAGTCAAATCTGGACATAGCTGCAGTACTTAAAAGGTAGGTTTGAAGCTAAGCTAAACATGATATTATCTTTCACATCTTTCTCCTTTTCTTGACCTGGCACACAGTAAAAGGGAGACACAAGAATGACCATGCCTAGGCACAGCACAGAAGAAAATACTCTCATCTCATCACTATCGCTGTTTTGCAAACGATATCCCAGGCACAGTAGTGACAAACTCCTATTTATCTGGTTCCTAATTCCCCTCTGAAATGTGTTACATGCCAAAGTTTATCTGGAGTCTCCAATGCCTCATTTTAGGTCCAAACAGACATTAATTAAAGACATTAAGCTCTCTGCTGCTCCTAAGCTTTTCATACATCACAGCTGGAGTTTGTTTGTATTGCAGCTCAGTGCCAAACAAGGCACACCCAAGTGCAGGCTCTGCACAATCAAAATCTTTAATAAACAGAGTGAGGTTAAGCCGTTCTTAAAAAAAAAAAAAAAAAAAGAAAAGGAAGAAAAAGAAGGAGGAGGGGGAAAGTATTTTCAGTCTTGAAATCCTGTAGGTTTTGTTTGTTTGTTGGAGTTTAATGTCATGGTGTTTTGGAGACAGAATTGATATTTTTATAAAGATGAAAGTTGACAAGACTGCTCTTTCTGTTGTCTTCCTGCTTTTTTTCTGCTGTTGGCCCTCTTTCCCCTCTTTCCTTACTATTTTCACTTTCAGTTTCCATGCTGTTTTAAATTTGTGCTCTTTCTGATTGTATTGAAAGTCTGTTTCCTAATTCATCCCATTTTCTAAGTCTTTGGTTGGTTATACTCTTCCTTATTTTAAGGCTATTAATAACCAAGGATAGTAATACTTATGGATATCCTCTCCATATTTATTACTGTACTGTTCTGGTTTTATTTGGTCTGATTTTTAGCATACCCTGTAACAAATAAAGCCTAGAATTTTTAGCTTTCTCAACATTTCAGTTTACACTTGTGTTGTGTTTGTTTGCTGAAGTCATTTTCATACAGTAGCTGTGGATATTTTGATTAGGAAAGAACTGGAGAGTGCTAGTTACAGATTATTTAGGAGCTCTCCAGATGAGTCAGGGTCCATATGTTGTTTTGGCTTGGTCTGCCATAAAATTACTCCTGATTATTACCTAGTGCTGTCTCCCAGCTACAGCTTCTGGGTATTAACAGAGGTCTAATTATTAATAATTGCTATTATTAACTATAATTATTAATTGTGAGGGGAATTTGACTTAATAATTGGGAATTGTCAGCGAATGCTTGTACCACCAGGTTGCTGGCTAATTTTATCAGAAGTGTTTGGTGTGGGGAAAGAACAAACACCTGCTTTTGTAGTTTTCAAAGGTCCATGTAAATCTTGCCTCCATGATGAAATGTGGCAGAAGTAGGTTGTTTTACTGTGTCAGATGCGTTTGCTGGGCACCCACAGTGTTGCCTGGGTATGCTCCTAACCACACCTCTAATTGCACTGTGGTTATGTCTAATCTGGAAGGTATTTTATCTCCTTGAAGTGTTTCAGCTACTCTTGGGCAATACTCCCACATCATTTATTGCAGACAGGACCAGTGTGTGACGCTGTTCCAGCCTCGTCCAGTGCTGAGGTGACCTTGAGCAGACTGGCCAGTGCAGTCCCCTTTAATTCCCTTTCTTCAGACAGTGTAATGATGGGCTTGCTCAGGGTCTAAGTTAGTCTGGTGTAAGGGGGAAGCAACTCTCACTGCTCTGCACGTTTGTGGGCTTTAAAGTCAATAAGCGCTTTGTTTTGATGAACAGACAAAAGAAAAATGGCAATGTTAGGACAGCAAAATCTGAGTTCCACAGAAAAAGTTACAGTGAACATGGCTTTGCTCTTGTCTCATCCAAGTGCAGAACCATTGTGCAGATCAGCAGCATCTGCTTTGTTGAACTGGACTCTAACCTATCTAACCTATGCCAGTCTAACCTGAGATACCCCCAGTGCTGATTTCATAACATCCCTGCTCCATCTATTCCCCTTTGAATGTGCATTTATTAAATTAATGAGTGGTGATTAATAACAGAGGTGACTCTGAAAAGAGGAGGTTGAATCTACACATGATTTTGGGTGCTTACTGCTTTCTGAATGTAATACTGAGGCATGGTCAGCTCAGTAACGATGAATATCGTGGAGCTTATGTTCTGGAGGCAGATAGACAACATGCAAACACTTGTTCCTTGCCAGCATGATAGCAATAATGGGGTTACAATGTCAGCAATGCTAATTGAAATTAAAACAAAGCCAGGTGTACAAAATACAATGCAATAATCTAGAGCAAATTAAGCTTCATTGTAAACTGTCAATGAATTTAGCTGCAAATTATTCAAAACTTCAAATGATGTGACAGTGGGATTAGTTTGTTTCCATTAGTATATCACTGTGTGTATCAGGCTGGCATGAACAGACTATTTTTTTTTAAAAAACAAGAAACACTTTGCTAAATTTGTCTTTGGTTGTTAATTTGTATCTCTTGAATGAGACCCACCTTTTTTACAAGATGATTGAAAAATATGTATCACCACCTTGTCAGTTTCTCACACTGCCTAATTTTTGCTTTGATTAGATTGTTTATATTCAGACTAATCCCCATTCCTGGGTTATACTAGATGAATAGGAAAATAAAAAGGGAGACAATAATCCACAATCTCTAAATGAGATTTATCGCATATAAGACTTGAAATGTACTGCTGTTGTGGGATACTGAGTTTGTGACAGTTCTCACTCTTTCCTATTTATATAAATTTTCACCTTTTTGGTCCAGTTGCTAACTCAGTTGCCTGAAATAGTGCTACAGGACAGACTCGTGGAAATGCTTAATTTCAGTGTTTCAAGTTTAGCAGCATCATGCTTCTGTCTCAGTCTCAATGACAATTCATAAGGATTCAAACCTTTTAGAACAGAGGGAGGGTGACAGCTGTGACTCATGGCCGGCGTATCTTGACATTTACCCTTGTGAGGAGATTTTTGTGATTCATTTGGGAACGGCCTGAGTTGCCTGATGTGCAATCACTGTACCTCTGAGAGTGAACCTTACCCTTCTCAAAATAGGTTTCTATACAAATTGTTCCTGTGAGAAGTGCCTCAGTGCTTGGGTGACTCAACAATGAAAATAGCAGTGGGGTACAGAGCTGGCTCAACAGTAAGTGCCACAAAGCCTGAATATCTCTCTGCTCATCTTCTGCCTCATGTTATTGCTAGGAAAGAGCTCCCTTGACAAAACTCCAGGAGACACCAGAACTATTACTTTTCAAAAATACATGAGAGGCAGCTACTCACCAATAGATTTATTTAGACCGCAATACTTGTCATTTCTTCAGAGTATTGACATGTCACAGTGAGCAAAATAAGAACTCATCTTTCCAAAGATGTGCCAGGAACAGAAGAGCTCACCCTTAAATGAGCACCTCTTACACTGAAGGTCAACCTTATGTGCCTGAGTCATACAAGAGGTGAAACAGAGCTCTTCCTCATGTTGACATGGGACACTTTTTGACATTATAGCAGAATGGATCTGTTATGATGAAGCAGTGTTCGTGCTAGGCGGTTGTTTGGGCTGAGTGGTTGTTGCAACCACCTAATGCTGGTTTTGCCTTGTTCAGTTCCTGTAGTTCTATTTCCCCCTCCTCCCTTCAACATATTTGATCTGACCTGAGGCTTCTGCTCATTACAGCCTTCTAGGCTTCTGTCTTTGCTTATGAATCAAGCTCCATCACAAATATCTGCAGTTTTAATGCTGTGATGGTAGCACTCCTGACATGTTGTTATAGCAACAGTGCATACTGGATATCTCAGAATATCCCACCTTTATATCCCTGAAATGAAATATTTCATGTTCTATCAGGTACATAGAATCTGTGGTGCTTTAAAGGATATGTTGTAGCACTCATCTCCTTTCTGAGATAACAGCTCCATTTCCTTGCACTTACTCTACACTTCCTGGGTTTCTAATCATCCATAGCATTTGTCCCAGAAACACTGTCAGTGCTGATGTTTCCCTTTTGTACTGGAGCAAGCAGAAATGTGTGCCTGCCTATGGCAAAGGGCGGACAATTGATTTATACAGAGGCAGCAAAGGAGCCACTCCCTCCTGGAATAAATGTGTGCAACAAAGCAAATTAATGTTTGGCATTGAAAATGGGTGAGACCACAGGAAAAGTAGGCTTATTTCAGGGGAGGATGGGTTGCATGGCCCAGAGTTCACAATGTACTGTGAATTACTGGGATGGAGCAGAAGTGATGGCAGGACCTGCAGAGCTCTGAGGGGGGACGATGAGGGGAGGTCATACTGGTCCTTCCTGATTCTTCCCTGTCCTACCGTGAGCGACCTGAGGATTTGTTTCTGCTTGAAGCCTCTTTCTTCCCCTGCAGCTGTCTCAGTCTCCTGGCTGTCAGTGCTGCTCAGCTCAGCCCAACACAGCCCTCTGCTGTGAGCGGGTGGGACGCCTCGCAGCCTGGCTTCGGCTCAGCTGCATGAGCCCGATTTTCAAACAGATTGTAGGGGTGCTGCCCACGTACTTTTCTTTCTTTACTGCAGGGCTGGTATATTGTGTTTACATATTAGTTCAATACTATAAATGTTTATCTTGGATTCTCTAAAACAAGAACTGAAATTAAAAAAAAAATCCATCGATTCTCTCAAAAATTTCACAGATAAACCTTGTCCCTGCTTCAGCCCACCAAGAAGCTGCACAAGGAGAGCCTGAGCCCAGGCTTGTGTGAGCACAGGTAAGGACAGCTCTGACTGGGGCTGTGTGTACAGCTCCCAGCAAAGTGCTCTCAGGGAAAGGAGTGGGAGCTGCAAATGGTGTATTCCCATTTATAGATAAAGTGACTTGAACTGCTGCAGTTTCTGGCTGATGACACCTAATGGCAGTACGACTTTCTCAACAGTTTTACCATTGACAATAGACGGTGTGAATATGTGAATTTACAAAGCCTTTATTTGTGCCTGCCTCTGCATGCTTATTGTCGAGGGGTGATCCCCGCTGTGTGTTTATGGGAGTTTGCTGTAGCTTGTTTCTCATGGTGCCATACGGAGACACCTTTTGTTCTCTCTGGTGGAAAAATATGATGTCTGGATAAGTTAATAGGCTAGAAGGCTTTTGAGTCCTTTGAAAAGTTCATGGATGAATACCTCCTGCATATGTTCTGCTTTTGCATGCTTGTAACACAGAGATTAGAAATCTGTAGCAGAGCAGGGGATGGACTAGATGACCCACAAAGGGTCCCAATCAACCTTAGCACCTCTTTGTGTGAGGCATATTGCTAAAATCAACATAAAGTGATTGGGGGGAGAGGGAGGGAGATCTCATATGCATGCAGGGCTTGGGGAGGAGGGTGAAATCAAAAAGGAGTGAAAGTTCCCTTTGTTTTGTGTGTTGCTTACATTGATGTTATTAAACCAACCAATGTGTGCTCCTTGCAGAAATGAGTGCAGAATGGGAGACCCTGTTGTTAGAAAGAAATGAAGGGCTGGTTTCCAGCAAGGCACATACATAATAGTGCTTTCCCCTCTCCTGAACAACACATACTCTGTGCTTTCTTCCCAGTGCCTGTTTGAGGTGTGCTGAACTATTCTGTAATTCCTTTCAACTTGACATCTTTGAAAGGTCACATCAACAGCAGGCAGTTGTGTGAAACTAGAAGGTTTTGCATAGGATCAGCAGGGGTATTTCAGGCTGGGCTGAAGAACTGTTTGTAGAAATCTGCTTACAAGTTTATATGGAATTTATTTATGTCATTCCTGTGCTAGTATTTTTACTTTCACAAGCATTGCAATTAAAAAAAAAAAAAAAAGTGTAAGTTAAAAAAAAAGAGGCTATCACAAAACCTTCTGCTAATTAAGGGATATTAAAACCTTGAATTATTTACTACCTGGGTAGTAAGTATTTACTCTCCTCACCATGGGCTTTGCTAGACAGAAGGCTGTAATAGCATGCAGTGTCTTCTCTCTGAGTGATGCATGACAGTGTAGTGTGAGCAGCAGTGTGCAGGCTGCATGGGGCCCGTGCACACTGCTGCCTGTCCTGTCACTCAGACACTGCCCACAAAGCCAGGCTCCTCCTCTGGCACACACCCAGGCTAGAGCTCCATCTGTCATCACCTCTCCCAGTACAGGTGCTCAGGAAGTAGATGCTTCCACATCATCTGCTAGGTGCTCTGGATGCATTTCCCTGTGGCGGGGTAGATGCTGGAGCACCTTGGCAGGTCTGTGAGGCTGGACTGAGGGAGGGAGAAGGTGCAGTGTTCAAATGGTGCTTGTGGCTCTAGATGTGTGAGAGTCATGAAGACGTGTCTGAGAAAGGAATTGTGGTTACAGGATCATCGTAGGGACAGCCTGGAGCCACCTCCGCAGTGAAAGAACTTGGCAGAGGTAGCACCCTGAGTATTCCAGCAGTGTAGCAGAGCTCTTGGACTAGAAAAAAACTGGGTAACCAGTAACCACAGAGCTGCAAAGATAGTGAAAGTGAGCTGTCAAATGTGAGGTTCCTGGGATCAGTTAATTAGTACTAACACATGACTGGTGGCACCTTTGAATTTGCATTGCAGATGGATGCTGGGTTTAGGTCCTGCTCTGTGGATAAATCCCTCCTGCTTTTTAGCCTGACCTCTACTTGTGCCTCGTGTTGCCTGCAAGGGTTGGAAGGGCTCTAAGATCTTCAGGCCTCCTCACTGATCTCAGTGGCACTGTACACTTGTATAACAGATGCCATTAGCATGACTCATAAACACTTTGCAGACCCTTGAGCTTATTAATTTATCTAATCTAAATTAGAACTTGGACTTTTAGTCCCTCTAAATTTAGGGGAAGTTTGGATTTTGTCCTGAACTCTGTGGTGATGTGGTCTCATTTCCAATCCCATGATTTAGTGGGCTGGGAGTGCTAATTCTCTATCTCTCAAAACTTTGATTTGTTTTGTGTGCCTGGCAATCTGGGCAATCACTGGATCTATTTGTCTCACAGTCCTTCAAGGTGGTCAGTAATAGATACTTTGGGCAAGATGTAAGAAGCTGTGTAATGAATGGCTGGCTAAGGCTCTTTTTGACCTTTGATTTAAAAGTTTGGAACCTACATAGCTACATAGCCCTTGCTGCTCAGGATGTTCTTCATTGAAATCAGTGGGACCTTGATGGGTCTGTGGCTACGCTCGCTCAGCAGTTCATCCCCAGGACGTGCTTTGCTTGTTCTGTGCCTAAATTATTTCTGCAGCCTGCTGTTAAACATCTAGCATCACTTTGCTTCAGCAACAATGGAGAAAAAATTGTCTGAAAGGTAGTTTATGGTGGGAATGAATCTCAGGCATTGTTGTTTTTATTGCACATCTCTGCTCTGCATATGATTTTCAGCATCTTTATTGGTTTGTTATGTGGTGCAAGTTTCTGTGTGCAAAACACCTGAGGCTCTTGACCCAATAATTGGACAGAGTTTTCTTGTGCATAACAAGAAAATGAAAGAGAGTAATGACTTATTTGTTGCCCTACCACAATTTCATTTTTTACAATGATGATAGGAAATGTCCTGATTCTCTAAAACAAGAACTGAGAGCAGTTTTAGAATGCATCAGACTGCAGTCAACACATGCTATTGTTTCTGCTTTCCTCCCCAAAAAAGTGTAATTCAGCCTCATGCACATTGTTCCAGGACAACTGCTTGTATAAATAGAACCAGTTAACAGCTGAACAATTTCTGGAAAGATTTAGCAAGTAAGATAAACACAAACCACTGATATTAACTCTCTGAATAACCTTATCCTAAGATCTGAATGACTTATGACTTATGTTTCTGCTGTATTATTTTATTTAGGTGAGATCTACTTTTAATGCTTTTTTTAGAGAGTATATTGTCAGAAATTCGACTTATTGTTAATAAATACATGGAAAAAAATGTTTCAACAAAAACCAGATTAAGCCCACTTTCTTGAGAAATGCTATTAACTCCTGTCAACAACTGCTGTGTGTTCATGCAAGATAATAGGTACCCTCCCTGGATTGTTTTTAACTTGCTTTGGATGTACATTTTATGAAATAAGATGGAATTTCAGCTTATGGCTGTAGGACATTATCTTGGTCTTTTTCAGCTCCTTTTTGCATCACTTATAATTTTTGTTGCTTTTATTGGGAGAATGATCAGACCCCTGGTTAGAACCAGACACGCGTTCCTTACCCGTTCCTTACCCACTCGCAGCTTGAGGGGAATCTACCAGTGGTTTTGACAAGAAAAACCATTATTCATCATGCCTCATTTAGCAGGCATCAAATTTTACATTTTCCCTCTGCCAGCTATTCACTCTTCTGCCCCTTCTCATCAGTCAAGTACAATTAATATCACCTTAACTGACTGTTAAGTTTGATTATCCAGTCTAGTACTATTACTAGCTTTGTTTCTTGACATTAGCAAACCATGAGTAATGATTTATAAGCCAGTTAAAATGGTATTACTGGCATGTCCATTTACCTGAGTTTATATTTCTTTTCTTTTAATGCTAAATGCCTTCCAGACTAATTTCATCTTACTGTGCTGTTTTCTTATGCTTTGGCTCCCTACCAGCCTTAGTATTTCTGACTGTCTTTCACTGTGAATTCCTTTCTGCCATCAGCTCTTCTGCACAACTGCACAACCTCTTGCTGACTGCTCTTCAGGGAAAGTGTTTTAATGGGGATATATTGTTTGTTTGGTTTTGTTTTTTCTTCCTTCTAAAAAAATTTCATTATCCTTGCTAGTGCATTTTCCTTGGGTGTTTCCAAAGTAGACTGTGACCTCTAAAATAACATAATCTTTGACATTTAGTCACCATCTTGTATTATCTCAGTTTAACAGAGCTCTTCAGCCAGTGTTCCCCACTGCTCAGAAGCACCAAGGAAGGAGAGCTGTCAGTCTCAAGTAGATGGTTGCTGAGATTATTTTATTTGCTGGACCACCTGCTGGTAGCTGTTACTCTGCTTCTTCAAAAATACATTTTTATTGTGTTTACTCTGAATGCTGCAAATGCTCCTGAGGTATTTGGGTGGCTGTTTGGCACAAATTGGCTCTGTGTGTTACCTGTATTTTAAAAGCAATGATTCTTGCCATGACGTGTCAATACTCAAATGACTCAAAATAATCCAAACCTTTTGTTGCAAATCTAGGAAGAGCTATCTCTGTTTGAATCAGCAGAGTTATTCAGCCCTCCTGGAATGAGTTTGTGTAGTTGTCATGGAGGACTCCCATCAGGGCACTGGAGCTTTGCGTAGATTTATTTGTCTGATACTTCTTCATCTAAACTCCACTTTATCTTCTGCAGCTCGCTTGCTGAGGGCTTGCAGAGTTTCATTTTCCACTGTAGCCCTGGTGGGAGCCCAGCAGGCAGGCAGGAATCCTCTGGCTCACACCTTTCTGTCTTACACAGTTTTTGTGGCTGACCAACTGGCAGAAGTCACCTCCCTGCATTGTTGTTGGTTATATTGTCTCTTTAAAAAAAAAAAACTAAAAAACAACAAAACCCCCCCACTTTTTCATTGTTAATTTGTTCTATCAGGTCTCTTCTTTTGATCTTATAATCACATATAACCACATACTAATGTGTGAAGAAGGCAAATTTAATTTTCTGCATGAAAGTGGTATACTGCAGTACTCATAAAACATGGGAGTGGCAATATCTCACCCTCAAAGAAATCCATGTTCTAGAAACTTAAAAAGAAAGATACGCTCCTGTGTCTGGTTTGGACACGATTTAAACTCTCTACAATGCATCTTGCATGAAATGACTATTTAATCATTCCCTAGTCAAAGTTTCTGAAGCTTTCCTAGAACTGTTGGAAAAGACAGATTATTTTGTGGAGATCTAGCATCTGTATTTCCTCAGCTCATATATCCCTTTGATGGCTACCAAAATTTTTATGACAGTAGTTTTTTACTTACAGGGGAAAGTAATATTCAGAAGGACTTCTAAGATATTGGCTTTAAATGCAACAATTAATATTAATGAATCCCTACAATCGAACATCAAAGTATTCATTAGAAGAAGAATTTGTTCTTTTAGCTTGAACTTAAGCTTTAAGGATGTAGCTGGACTTTCTTTTGTTCTTGTGGCCCAAGGAATATTTAAGTATTCCTTGAAAAAATAGAACAGCTTCTAAACCACCACAGTCTGGTGGTTTTGACACCATCCTGGCCCTGGATGCTGCACACCTATTATGTGAGTTTGGATTCCAAGGGGACATGAGGGAAGTTGTACCAAAATTTCTCTTTGGTGGCCAGGTTCTATAATAAAAGGTTAGCTCCTTAAAGCAGGGGAGAGCTGAAGGTTGTGCATCCAGAGCAGACAGGGGCAATGCTCTTTACAGCAGGTCTCTGCTTTAACACCTGCAATTCTCTTTTGTATCTCCCACCTCATGACTCCTGCTTGCATGTCAGTGCCCTGAACAAGGCAGAAGCTGTGGGGCTGAGGAACAGCACTGCTGTGCTTGAGCAGCACCTGGGCTAAGCACCTCCTGTTTAGACAGAGTTTGACATTTAGTGATGAACTGTTTGAGCCAATATAAAACACAGGGCAGACCTGTGACTGTGTGTTCTGGGGTAATGTGCAGGCACATGGTTCTGTTGAGCCTGTCATCAACAATAGCTGTGGATTTGCCAGGGAGGTGTGGGGCCCTGCAGGGTCCCATTAAAGCTTCACAGAATCATCAAGGTTCTGAAAGAGACCTTCAAGGTCATCCAGTTCCTGAGTAGCACATTCTTGGTTATGTGTTGGCACTGGTCAGTCATCCATGCTGCAGCTGCTTCTGCCCAGGCCACCTGGGCACCGATTAAGGACTCCTGGTTCTGCAAGCTGGCAGAGTACCCAGGAGGGCTGAGAAACCAAGTACTGTATTTCCCAAACTCTTTGGTGAGTCAAGCTTGGAGACTCTTATCACTTGTATATTTTAATTTCATAAGTTTCTGGAGGCTAGAGGGAGGATCAGAATCTCACTGTATTAGATGTTACACAGAGATGTAGAAAGAGTCTTGCCCTGAAGGACTTTAAATCTACATACAAGAAGATTAAAGATTAGAGAAACGGAAATATCATCAGGAACAATAATCAGATAATAAGTGGTAAATGTTGCATTAGTTCCACATTAGATTTTCCCCTTGTTTTTGTGTTAGATTCCTTTACTCTTACCACCAAAGGTAAGAGGTAAAGAAAGAGGAACTGATGCTTTCCACTCCTTTTCATATATTTCACCTATGGCGAAAGAGCAACTGGCATTTTTGTTGGTCTCTGGTTATTATGTTTAGGCTTGGGCTTTTTTTAAAAATAACATTTATTACTAAAAATATTACCATCAATTTTTTTTGCTATTATAGTGTGCAAAGTCTGCAGAGATAAGGGCCATATTGAAAAGATGTTCTATAAGCAGAGGAATAAATCCACCTCTAGTTGGTTTAGCAGCCCTTATTCTGCTGCTTACAAGAAAATGAAGATACTTTTAAAAGAAAAATAAAATTTCAATAATCAAAGTATCATCTCCTTGAGCCCTAGCCCTCTTAAGGGACAGCAGAATATTGCTGTCATTAAAAGTCTGTGTTTTCCAGCTTCATAGCTATGGAATGATTTTTATGCACAGACTAGTCAATATGCTTCTACGAAGATTTTATTTCACTTAAGTACAGCAATCAGCTGTCAATACTGAAGCCCTGTATGAAAGGCAGTCAATTTTCTTCCTATGTTCAGCTCTATCATGCTGCCCAGAGCTCCAGCAGATTGCACTCTTTGGCACACCTGTGAACTCAGTGGAATGCAGTACATATGACAGGAGGCTTCAGTTAAGTTACATCAGCATCTGGCACTTGCCATGATGAGATGTAGGAGGATTGCAAGAAATCATGGTCCCATTGAAATCAGCAGTGACACCGGCTGTACTCAAGTGAGGACAGGATTTCAGGATATGTATTGGTAAGGGCAAGTCCCTGGCTTCTCTTAATGGTTCCACTTGCACAAATTGTCTTTTATGTCCTATGTGGAGAGGATCTTAAACATAATTTCAGCTTATTATTGCTCAGTGTTCTGCTGGGGAGTAAATCTAACCAATTTATATGATGACAAAGTCTCAAACATTGAAGAGGATCAGAGCATGATTTTCAAAAAGTTAAAGGAAAGAAAAGCTTTCCTTCAAAAGGTCGAATGTCTCAGAGGCTCAGTCATACAAATCGTTTTTCTGAGACAAGTTGAATACAGTGTCAGAACCAAAACTTTTGCCTCTCACGTTCGTAAAGAACTGCTTCAGTACAGGGCCCTACATTTCCTCCCGTTTCTCTTGCCGCAGCCCCGTGCTCCTCATCCTGGGGCAGAATTTTCCCCGGCCCACGTGGCTGTGGGGAACTCGCGTGTTCGCGGTGACCTCCCGGCTCCCTCCTCAGCAGGCCGCGGCTGCGGGAGCGCCGCTCTCGGGGGCAGGGAGGCGCTGTGAGGGCCCGCTGCTCCCACCGCCGGCAGCAGATGGCGCTGCAGCACCGCTCCCGCCGCGCTCCCTTCCCACTGAAACCCTTTCCTGATTCTAAACATCAGCTCCTGCGAGTGCCGCGTCTGCTCCAAACCTGGGCATCGCTCAGCCCAATCTCCTTGTTTCCTTTTCTTTTTGAAATAGCTCTCCTCCTCCTGTATTTCCTTGGTCAGTGTGGAGGATGTGACAGGCATCAGAGACCTGGGTTACTGGTAGCCGCAGTATCTCATTTATCCCTATTCTGTTCCTATAATTCCCCATCTCCCTCCCTCCTCCTTATATGCTCCCATTTCTTAACTTATATTTTCAAATGTAGTTTAAGAATATAATAGAAAAGCCCTTTAAACCTGCTCTAAACAGATCTGCTTAAAACAATTTGCTGTATTTTCCAATTAAAAAATGGATTGGATAGGTTCAAAAGAAAGAAATCAATAATCTCCAGCACAGAGGACAATAAAAGCAGGCTTTTCAGTACAACACAGAACAGTGCTGTACAAGGGCCATGTAGAGAGACTTTTCAAGCATCTTCCATTTTGCAACCTAAGTGCTTGAGCTTTGTCTTGAAATGCTTCTGCAGCTCTCTTCCCGATTCTGCCTGAAGCCAATTCTGATGACCACGTGAATGAGGGTGGAGGCCTTCATTTGAATCCCTTCTATTCCCTGCCTCTCACCATATGATCGCTGCTGGTGTGAGATACCAGGCTTCAGTGCTGTAGTGAGATGCTGTGGTAGGAGAGATGTTGATTTGTCTTTGGTTCAGACCAACATGGGCATAGAGGTTTTCCTTCTGCAGGTGGATGTGGCCCTGGATCCAGCTGATTAAGAGGCAGGTTGAAGGCTTATGTGGTGGTTGTTGGGAGCCTTCTGCTGGGAGCATGGCTAAACCTCTCCCCAGTGATCTCTGGCTCCTGGTCTGGCTGTGGGCATGGGACACAGGCCAGCCTGTTCTCCCTGGAGACTCCTGGAAGCAGGCAGTGGGCAGCTGTGGGGGAGGAGAGGGCTGTCTGAGGTCTGGCAAGATCTCTCCGGTCTGTTCTCAGTAGATTTACTGCAGCTGTGGGTAAATCAAAGGATGATGCTGATGATGATGCACAGCGGAGTTTAAGACCATTCTCTGATCCTGTTCAGTCTGAGGATGAGGTTGCACTCTGGAGAAGGGGCTGTAATAACAATGTACCTAAGAATCTAAACCTGTGAGTGACAAGCCTGATCTTCAGCTGTCCATTTGGGTTTCTTTAAGGCTTTGCTTTTGTGTGTGTAATCCAAATCTGTCTATACCTACAGCAAAAAAGCATGTAGAATGAGAAATGTGGAGTTTAGAGGATTTGAATCTATCTATGCCAGATCCAGGAGAAATATCAAAGCTCAGTGGAAATGAGAGATTCATTCCACCAAATTTGTTTCCTTGGTCCTTGAAATTTTACATCCATTTAGGGTGAAACTTTGCAAAACATGGTATAGGTGTCTGTTTAGCTCTAAAACATCAATCAACACAAGAGTATTTTCTCATTACTGCTGACTGAGGTTTCACATGACGTTAGATAAAGTGGATAGGAGAGAGCCTTTGAAATGGTCTCAGCACAGAAGTTTGGTAAAATGTATTGCAATATGACCATTATACTAAAGAGGAGGAAAAAAAAAGTGAAATTTTCTATGACAGAGACTCTGTGTGAGCTTGAGATGCCCTCAGAATTACCCAGGCAAAATTCAGCTGAACTGTATATTTCAAAACCTGAGACAGGAGAAAGAGCAGCACAGATTAGTCTCTCATTTGTAGGAAAATAGTTAAAATGACAACAAAGACAAGAAAACGTACATTTCAATTTCAATACATCTGTTTGAATTATGGTTATTTCGTACATTTGAGAATAAATTGCATTTGAAATGGAATCTTTCTAATGACTTATCTTTCAGGCAGGTATTGTGCACACCTTTTTAATGCATTTTACATGTTTGGAGGGGGGAAGAAAAAAGATGAATTATGAAGAAGTTAAGAGGAAAATAATTTCAGGAGGTAATGGATGAGCTCTGTCTGGAAGATTAATCAAGGCAGTTGCAAGAGAGTGCCAAAAGCATAACTGAAGTAGAACTAAATATCTGATTGTAATTAAAACTTTAGCCTTCTAATGGCTCCATGAAAGATATTTTAATAAACGTGAAATGCACTTTCTAAATGGCACGCTAACTTTTAATGACTTGGGTGTTTTGTTTGATTAGTAACCTGGACTGTTAAATTAAAGCCAACTGCAAATGCATGATAAAATATTGATGGTTTCAGGCAAATGAATTGGGGGAGTTATGCTTGACAGATTTTTGGTATCATTAAGGATTTTAACTGGTGGAAAATATATATTGCTGGTGCTTAAAGATAGTTAAAGAGAGTCTCGTCATTTATATGTCCTAGTTTTAATTTTGCAGTAATAATGGGAAAAAAAATCTGAATTATTCACAGATGGTTGGCCAAGAGAGGTCACTTAATTTAAAGAGTGTTATTTTAATTACACCTGTTTCTCATTTCCGGTATAGAAAATTAAATATTTGGTGCTATTTGGTTATTTCTTTTCTTTGAATGCCTGGAGCTTTCTTGAGGCTTCTGTGTGTTTTGTATGTGTGTTAAAGAAGGAAGAGTGACATGGTAGAAAGAGTTTTATTGTTTCCAGTATAAGCAGCTTTATTGGAAGTTAGTTAAATTAAAAAAACATAATGGTGTCTGCAGGTTCAGAAATAACACATGGGATTTCCAAAGGAAATGGGGATGATCCCAGAACTCAGCCTCTTTTGAAAGCAGATTTACTGTATTATCAAATTTCAGCAGCCTTTCTGATATCTTCACATAACTGAAAAAGAGAGTTGGAGGATTGTGGGGAAACTGCTGGAATTTTGCCTGGCTCCTATTAATTTGCATCAGCAGAGAACAAGTTCTTCTACCTGAGATGTGCTCTGATTTTATTGTAATGCCTTAGACTTTGCACAGATTTTATTTCTGCTGTACTGTACTCTATTCTCTTCTCTATACTCTATGCAAAGAGCAGAGATCAAAATAAGGCTCAGCATCCAGAGCAGGGTTAATAGAGCAGCACTTGAGAGGAGTTAGAACAGGTGAGATCTCACTGGAGAGGAAGGGAGCACGATATCTTTTCATGTGCCAGAGTGGTATCTGGAGTGAAATCGTATTTCCACTGAGCTGAAAGGATGCCTGGTAAGGGATGTTTGACTGGGTGTTTCCCAAAGCTCTGCATCACCTCTATGTGTCCCGGTCTCCTTCCCTCTTTCTGGTTTCTGCTCCCCATGCCCAGGCAGCTGCTGGCTGTTCTTTGGCTATTGCCATGGCACTGTTCTTCTGGCCCTAGGAACGAATCTCTCAGGCTCTATGGCAGAACCTCTACTTCATTTTCTCCTTCTGAGTTTCCTCTTATAGGCAGTGGCTTGCAGCAAAGCAGCACGAGGCAAAAGGCAAGTCTTTGGATGCTGAAAATAGACCTAGAGTCAGGAAAATATTAAGGGAGGAGAGACTTGGGCCAAAGTCACATGTGAGTACCTCAGTGGCATCTCATGGAAAAGTGACTGTCCCTCTGGCTTCCCAAGGATCCCAGATCTGGGTTAGGACCAAATTCAGTCCCTGATGAGAGAGAGGGAAGGTGGGAACACAGCAGGTACTGTCCTCTTCTGAGAGTCTTGGGGAAGACATTCAAAGAGAAATGGTGTAAGCCAAGGCAAAAAAAGGCTGCTGCCATCTAAACCAGAATCTGCAATCATGGGAGCATTTGAGATGTCTAAAAATGCCACGTGGAAGTACCACAGCTGAGGTACTGCTTAGAGGAAAGCTCCAGGACTAAATCCAGTTTGAACCTATATCTGGGAAGCAGGAACTTGCCACAACCTGTAGGTAATGTCCAGTGGTCATGTAGTCGTAGGCAGAGGGCCATGAACTGGTTTGCAGTCTTTTGGCCAGTATAGTTTATCCTGTGGAGGAAGGACTTTGTTGCTGAGAGAAGAGAAAGTCACCATATACACTGAGAACAAGCCCTGGAGACCCTGACTGCTGTTGTGTATCTGATGACAGCTTGTTACCTGCTGCTGGTACCAGCTGCTATTGGAGAAACCTTCAGACTGCAAAACTGTGCTGGTAGTTCTGAATTTCATGTTATGTTCCACTTCCTTTGTTTCTCCATGGACATGAGACATCACCCAACACACCAGACACCTCAAATTAATTTTATGCCTGTGAATATTTCAACCAGAGCATTTTCAGAATTCAGTACCTTGGATTGCAAACTCATCAGGCTCATCTTCTCGTTCAGTCATGTGCAGTACTGAGCACACTATTGGTGCACAACTGATAAATTCTAAGCCCCTGGAGACTCCCACTGGTCAAAGAAAAGTGTATCCATGTTCAATAAAATATTCTGTCACTCTCTTGCTGTTTGCAGCTCTCTCAGATTTATATATTCAGCTGATGATGAGCTATTCAGTCTAATGGGTGTGATGTGTCTTTCCAGTTGGATGGGATGACCACAAATGTTATTAAATTCCACCAGTCTGCTGATGGAAGACAAAATCTGTTCCCACACAATATCAGTAGTACCAGCATAGGAGATAATACAATATTTATTTATGTACAGGAGGCCGTAGATAAATTTCCCATATTGTGAGCCTTGCGGAATGCTGAATGCTCATAAATGATGTACCAACTTTATCCTGGCAGAACTGGTAGACATAAACATGATGATGTTTCTGACTGGCTCAGTTTTACTGTCATCCAAATGGCCTAGTATATAATGTAAAAGCACGTCTGAGTCAGCGAATGCCCATTTTTGAGTGTAGCCAGATGGATTTCTACTGTGCAGGCCCTTGTCTGATGTCTAAATTTGTCTCCCACACACTCTCTGTATCAGCATGCTTGGAAGAAAAGCTTTATTTAAGCTGGTTATGGAGGCTCCATGCTTGTGTTTACAATTTTTCTGATGTTCAGCCAAAATGCTGGCTTTATTCCTCACCAGGTGGAAAGAAACACTTTAAAAATTATTTCTCTAAAAAACCACAGACTATGGAGTGGAGTTCCTACTCTTTGGTTTCAGCTGGGGTGATGTAGGCACTGTGGCCTTCTCTGATTTCCTAGCATCAGGGAGGTGGTTTTCTCCAGCTCTGCTCTTTGAGTAGCTCATCTGGATTTTTTTAAAACCACCCAGGCAAGTGTTTTTGTCGTTAGGTACCTACCCACCTCCCTCTCAAGGATGGTGGGGACCCTTAAATCCAGCTGGGAGGAAGCTGAGATGTTTGAGGGTTAAGCAAGGATATCATCAGAGCAACCTTTGACTGAGGAACTTTAGAACCTCTCAAGCTAAGGAAAATTAAATTCACAGGTGAGATTATTAAACTCAGAGCTTTTTTCTAAAGTGCCATATTGAAATCTTGATCAGATTTAAAATCCATAATGTTTATTCTGAGTAGTTCTTGCCCTGTTCTTTTAGCCATACTTTTCTTTTTCTAGATCCCCCTGTCTTTCCTTTAATCCAGTTACACATTTTTATTTTTCTGTGCTAAATCCATTTGTTACAGATGAGGAAAAGAACATGGTAAGTCACCAGTCCTGACTTATCCTCTTTACCATTGGGTTTTCTTTTCTGCCTGATCTGGATGCACTGTCACATATTGTTCTCAATTTCTGGAAAAGCAGAATGAAATAGACCCTCATTCAGTCACATCATAGTCTACCTGAAGTGGTTATAGGATATGGTGCCAGTACTGTTAATATTTTGCTTTGTTGAGCATTTCATTCAGTCTGCCACTTTGCTATGGAATTTGTATGAATTTCTGACTGTGATCTTTCATCCATTTTTCCTATTTCTCTCACCTATTCCTACATATGTTTCTTTCCAGTTAGATTCTTCTTCATTTTCAAATGGATGAAAATTTCCCTTTTAGATAGAATATTTTTTTCCTCTTCTCATTTTCGGGCTTTTCTCTTTCTCTTCCTGACGACTCGTTGCCAATATGTTTCATCAGCTTGACCTTGCTTGTTATCATATGGATGCAGCAGTTCTCTCTTCCTGTTCTCCAAAGTCCTTCCACACGTACTTTGCTGCTGGATGCATTTTCATCCCTTCTGCATCCCTGGCATGAGAGGATTTGGTCAGGCCCTGCAGCCCTTACCTCAAGGATAAAAAAAGGCTGGAGCGGGGGTGGGTGGTAGGGGGTGAGGTTGGATCAAAGATCTCATCTGAGCCTTGGGGGAGGTTCTGGGGAGTGCCAGCCTCTGTGAGCAGAGGCCTGCAAGGAGAGATGCCAGGATTTACTGTGCTGGGTATATGATAGGGAGAGCTGAATTCCCTGCCTGTCTTTAGCCCTTAGGGACACCCAAGCATGCCAAAACAGGGCAAGAGTGCTGTATTTTAATACATGTGAGTGATGGTGATGTGACAAGCATCACATCTGCTCATTTTGTTTTGCCCTGACTAGAAATTCTGACAAGACTTAAAGCCAGAAACCCAAGTCTAAGTTTGTGATGGGATCTTTACTGTTAGTGCTTTTTAAACATCATAGTTTGGGTGTAGTAGCACAAATTGTTGCTGTCCTTCCTGGGTTGCATTGATGCACTGATAGACCCATATTACTGTCCAAGCTAATCAGTGCCCAAGATAATATAAAAATTTTAGTATTGTATACTATATTGTAATATATATTATGAACCCTGGCTTGCAGTGTAAAGCTACTCTTCTGCTTTCATTTGGTGGGACTGTGAAGCCTCAAATAGTTCCTCTTGAGCCTCTGCCAGAATCTTTTTGCTTTACATTAGCTGAGGGTAAATTCACAAAACACATGGATGAAAGATTTTATATGGTGACTATTCTCATGATGAGACAATTCCTAAGAGACAATATAATTCAAGTAGCTACATTTCGAAAGCGGCCACCAAATTTTGATATGTACCACTGGGTTTTGAGGATTGAAATTAAGAGTGTTCACTGGGGAAACCTCAGTTACCCACCTTGCACAGTGGCAGCCACTTACCTATAGAAATAGAAGATTGCTTCTGCCAGTGAAAACATCTGGAGACAGTGAGAGGGCAATATCTGAGGCCAGGAAAGAGCCTATAATGACTGCTAATGAAGCCAGAGAGAGACTTCTGCAATGAGCTCTAACCTCCCGTCACCCCGGTCCGTGCTGCGTGACTAGAACTAGAAAATACACTTCAGTATCTTGTCCAAACTGTTCTGTAATGTTTGGACTGAAGCTGCTTTGAAGGTGTGATCCTTTGTGAGATTTTTTTTGTTAAAGTAGAATGAAAAATGTTCTGTCACGTTCCAGGTTACAAACTGGAGCTGGAGTAATAAAAGGTCACTTTGCCATTCAGCATCCATTTCCTATTCCTTTGAAGTCCAGCATTTACTGGCAAGTAAACCATGATACTTCAAAAGTTTCACAGCAGTGTGGTGAGGCAGAGACATAAGTACATGAGTAAAATAACTGATTATCTGGTAGTGCTTTTGCTGCTCAACAAAATAGGGCCTACCCTGGTTTTTTCCACATCTGTGCTCTGTGCACTCTTCCAAGTTATCTCTGGCCATCTGTCCTATATCTTTTATACAAGGATAAATATCTTTGAAGTGTGTGGAGAAGGGGAAAAAGCACCTTCTTTTGACATCTCCTTTGCTTTGCTGCTTTCATTTATTTAGGAGAACTTAAAATTATTTTATCACATATTCTCTATCCCTTTCCTCTTTGCCTCTCTCTTTTCTCAGCTTTTTGTACTCTGAAAAGAAATACCTAGGAAAAGGTGTTAGCTGTCCACAAGCAAAAGGAAAGACTACATGAAGCTGCAGTGTTTCTTACAAGGTAATTTCTTTTGCCAAGCTCCCCTTGTAATCAGAGAGACCCATCTGGAAACAAGCAAACTAGATTTCCCTGGTTCAGCCAGGAAGGCAAATGCCATTGAAATGAGCGCAGAGCCTTTTCTCGGGGGTGATTTCGTGCACCGTGCCACGCTGCGAGGCCGCCCCGGGCAGGGGCGATGCGAGCCGCGGGCTGCAGGGGGCAGTCCCGCACAACTCAAGCCGCTCCGCGGCCCTGAAACAGCTCCTGACAACAAAGGCCAGAACTGTGCTCTGGGCACTGTCGGGCTGTGTTCTAGCGCAAGGAGCTCTGACATTGCATTGTTGTGCAAACCCCCCCTCGTAGCTGCTCCTGTGTGCCCATGGGGTGCCCTGGAGTGCCTGTTGTCTCACCAGCAGTTGGTGTTGCTGCTGGAGAGCCTGTGTGGGGCTGAAGTGCTGCCTTAGACACTGTCTGTCTGTCCTGCCGGGCTCCTGGCCCGTGCTTCATGCTGTGCCCTCAGGTGGCCTGGCCAGCTGGGGTTTTGTTTCCTGCAGTCACAGCCAACCTGGAAGGTATTTGGCAAATGGACTTAGAGTAAGCACAAGTTCTGGAAACAGTTGCGTTGGGTCCCAAAGAGTGGTCAAAACCTGTTGGTACAGGGGGACACTGGTGCAAGGGCAAAGGCCTGAGAGCTGGTGGGGAAAAGGGGCAGCAGCTGTGACAGCATTTGGGTTTTCTGTTTCAGTCCCTAGCGCACTTAATGCAAGACAGTGAAGTGTCTGCTCCTGCTCCAGGTTTGCAATGGGATGATTGAGTAGTGCTCAGGGACAAAGTGGCTGTGTCAAAGGCAGGGCAGCCATCTGTGCTAGTTTCAGCTGAGGCAGAGTTAACTTTCTTCACAGTGGCTCTGTTTTGGATTTGTGCTGAACAAAGGGTTGGTAACACAGAGATGGTTTTGTTATTGCTGAGCTGGCCTTACACGGAGCCAAGGCCTTTCCTGCCATGCTGGTGAGGGGCTGGGTGTACATGGCAGGTAAGGAGGAGACAGAGCTGGGACAGGTGACAGAAACTGACCAAAAGGATATTCCATAGCATAAAACATCATGCTCAATATGGAAGGGAGAGACATTTGGAGTGATGCAATTTGGCTTCCCAAGTCAATGTTATGTGTGATGGGGCCCTGCTCTCCTGGAGAAGGCCTCTCTGCCCATGCCTGTGGGCAGTAGTGAATAAATTCCTTGTTTTTCTTTGCTTGTCTGCACAGCTTTTGCTCTTCCTGTTAAACTGTCTTTATCTCAATCCACAAGTCTCCTAGCTTTTCCCCTTCCAATTCTCTACGTGTTCTTGCAGGTGAGGGAGTGAACAAGTGACTGCATAGGGCTTGGTTGCTGGCTGGGGTTAAACCATGAGACCATCCCAGTGCTCTCCAGAGACTCAAGTGGAAATAGGCAGAAGACTTGTTGAGATCCTACTCCTCTAATTCCCTTGTGCAGGCTTGTTGAGGACCTTCTCACTTGTTCAGATTCTGCCTCTGCATGCGGACTGCAGGCATTTCTCCTGAGCTGTTGCCCACTTGGCAGCATGGTCCTTGGGTCATTTGTTTTGCTTGCCTTTGCTCCTGAGTGCTGCAGGTGTTTCTGGTGGGTGCTGGGCACACAGCTCACCATCACTCCTGCTGGTGGACAGAAGATGAAGTGGTCAGATTTGAATTGTCCATAGAAGTCCCCTTCATATTTCCTAACAGTGACACCAGAAAAGCTCTGCATGAGACTAAAGAGCCTTTCTGATGGCAGTGGAGACAATGTTGGTAAGAAGGGTCTTCTGAACCTGAGCAAGTTGAATGGTGAGAAGAGGAGGGCTCGGTGCCTGCTGAGTGCTTCCCACCTGTGTGGGGGAAGTAGAGGGGAACTCCCCATAGCAGCCCTTGTGCTGCGAGGTCATTGAGCAGTGGAATTTATTGCACTCATCTGATGGTGAGGCTCTCTCTTGCCCAACAGAGTGCAGAGATTGATCAAAACTTGTCCTGTGGTTACAGCATGTAAAAAATATCTCCAGTGTAGATATTTGGCATCATATGATACTTGTTTTAGCAGAAGTGTTATGCTCTTGTCAGATTTGGTTAAAACTGCATAACAGGTTTGGCATTATTGGAAACAAGTAGAACTTGGAAATTCAGGCAGTGCAGTCAAATCAACTACCTCACTTCAGTAAGTTGGATTAAAAATCAATAAGTGATGTTTTTATTAAGACCCTTTAGGTGCAATGCAACCCAAAATATTGGCAAAGATGAAACCACGGTGATAGGAGACTAATAGGTTTCTCTCTGATTATTTGCAATAATCAAGCAGTGCAGAAAAGATTGGTGCAGTTTTTCTATGACAAAGAGCTTGTCTATTGAATAACAAAGGAACACTATTTTATTTGTAAATAGGAGGAAATGGTTTCATCTGTTTCTTGTGTGTGGAAAGATAAAAAAGTAAGACCATTAGAACTAGAATAACTAGTTTATCATCCATAGGCAAGCTAGGCTGCACTGACACAATCTGTGAGGAGCCCACTGTTCTCATCTAAATTTTTCTCAAGTCGTTGGAAGTTCCTATAAAGGGGAAAGGATTAAATCT
This sequence comes from Ammospiza caudacuta, assembly GCF_027887145.1. Taxonomy (NCBI): domain Eukaryota; kingdom Metazoa; phylum Chordata; class Aves; order Passeriformes; family Passerellidae; genus Ammospiza; species Ammospiza caudacuta. The sequence continues at coordinate 40,621,285 of NC_080598.1, read as the reverse complement.
CCAAAGTTAGATTCAATAATGAGACATTGATATTACTTTAAACTTCGCAATTTAAAAAGAAAAAAAAAACTTTTAGAAAGGCTCTGTAATTTCAAACCCTGTGTTTTGGGAAGCATGTGGGATGCCTCATCTAACAAAGTCCTCTCCTTGCCCCCATCAGTGAGAGGCTCTGTCCCCATCCCAGGACCAGGTGCTGTCCCTGTGTCCCCCTGCTGCCCCTGCTCCTCGCTGGGAGGAGCAGCTTGCCCCTCCAGCACGGTTCTGCAGTGCTCCTCCAGGGAAGCATCACTTTGCCCCTGGTGGTGTTTCTGCTTCAGGTTTTAGAAATTGCTACTGTCCCTGCACAAGGCTGCCAAAGTTTCTGTTTTGCCTGCCCTAGATACAATTTTATTATTAATCACATCAAGGAAAGCTCAGAGGTTTTTAGGGCTAGAAGAGACTATTACTGTAATCTAGTTTGGAAAACATCTTCCACTGTGGTGTTGGGTTTTGTCAAAAAGAAAAATATTATTTGTTTTCCTTTTCCCCTTGGCCTTAAAGTATAATTTAAGTTCTTATAAACCAAACAGAATGATAGAATAATCATTATCAGTATTTTAAAAAAGGTTTTTCATTTACTGAATCCATTTCTCAAAATTATTTTCAAGTATTGGAATAAAAATCTACCCTGGTTTTAAATGGAGGAAAGCCCCCCTACCCTTTCTGGTTAAAACACCGAAAAACTCTGATGCCACAAGGAAGTCCAAGGATTGGGTGGACACAGCACAGCAGGATCTGTCCAGGGAAGTTGAGGAGGGTTTTATCTGAATCTGAATAACAGGCTGAAGTGGGCCATAGAGAAATTCTGCTCACATTTCTGACAGAAGCAAAACTTTCAGCTATTCTTGATGTTCAACTCTCAGGACTTGTTTAATATTCAGCACTGGTTTCATCATCAAAGAAATTGAGGCAAAATTAAAAATTCTTTTCCTGGGTCTGTTATTTTCACAGCTTCTACTTCCTTTCAATTTTGATACTGCCATCCATTTTGATAAAAGAAAATGATATGTGAGGAACAAGGCAGGCAGGAAGAAGACAGAATGAGAAGTGCTTTTCAACGCTGACTTCACCTCTGCAGAAGTTTATAATAAGGTGTCTGCAGATCACTCCTGCTGAAAGCTCTCACAAATAACACCCTGTTAAATTCACCCTGGAAAGTGAATTTAACCAGTCCAGCTACCCATGACTGCTGGGGAGCGCCATGGCACACTCTGATCTCTTAACAGTTGGTCTCTCTTGTTTAGTGCTGTGCAATTTCTTTCTGCTCTTTTCTCTTGAGCACTTATGACTTCTGTGTTGTTTTTGTGTGTATCTTGTCTCCTCCCTTCCTGAAAGCTTTTTGTTGGGAGAAAAGGCTTCCAGAAGCTTGTTAGGCTTATTGGTCTGGATTGACTCCTGGGGCTGGCTCTCAGGATCCAGAAGAAAGCACTTTTCAAGGCACCTGGTTTATAAAATATCCTCTCTGTCATTTTTTCCCCAAATGACTGGGTGAAGGAGGAGCTTGGCCTGTGTGGCTGAAGGTGCATGAAGGTGGTCTGGGCTTTGGGGGGAAACCCCTGAAGCTCTGTATGAGGGTCAGTCCCTGCTCCCTAGTGTGACCTTGAGCAAGTCATTTGGTCTGTTCCTATGTGCCGTGGCTAAGAGCTGCACAAAGGATGTGACACAACTCTGAACTATTCACTCAGACAGCATTTGTGCTGCTGTCCCTGGGGAAACACCTCCACTGCACCAGCCTGGACAACGCTGGTAGCAGCATAGCTGAAGCTTGGTGTGCATGGATTTCTCTATTGGGGTGAAACTGGGAGGTTTTCTGTGACAGAAGGAAAATTGAATGAATTTGTGCTAGTGCTCTAGACTCCAGTAGGCTGTTAAGTACAAAAATCAATGTTAATGTAACATTACAGCTGAACTATTAAACCTGTTAGTTAACCTGTGGAGCTCAGCCTGTAATCTCACAGCCCATTTTTGAACTGCACATAGGCCAGTGTCTAAAACACTACTTGCACAGAAAAATGGTAAGGTACTTAGCTTTTCTGTAATTTCAAAAGAGTTTTGCAAAACACAAAGTAAAATTTGCTTAAGAACAAATTAAATATGTGGGAAGTTTCATTCTAGGGACTAAAGTTTTTAAAAAGTTCCCATGTTTTCCAGAATATATAAAGCTGGCCTTTGTCTGTTAGGTATTTGTTCACACTAGTGTTTCTCAAAGCCCTCCAGCAGAAGGGGACAGATCTCTGAATAGATCTTTGGATGAGATGCTGTTTAGATTAAGAATGTCCTTCTGTGGTCATACATGAATGGATATGATGGGATGCTGGTCCCAGCCAGGCCTCCAGGCATCACTGCATTTGCTGGGGTTGCTGTTGGAGTCACTCCTGTTGCTGGCAGTTAAAAGTTGGTTCTGTAATTGTAATGCCTATTCATACTCCATATGACTCTCAGCAGTTTTGCAAATTCTCTTCCTTACATGGCACCACTCTTTGCATAAGGAAAAAATGGTTTAATTGACATAGTCTCCAGGGGAGTGGCAAACAAAACCTGCAGCCTGATTGTTTTTCCTGTCATTACCTATTTTTTTGAGAACTCTGTGTCACTTTGCTCATATAACCTGATACTTTATTGCAATTAATAGACATGAATTTACTAGTAGCAGAACATAGTGGGCATTTGTTGCTGTAGTGGCCCTTGTCTTCTCTTGCCCTAATAACTCACACAACTCATTCAACCCCATCTGAAGCTGTGGATTCTCTGAGACTGCAGATGAGATAAAAGGCTGTGTAGCAGCTCAGAAGGGTGTGCTGTATCCCCTTTAATGTGATCCATTGTGGGAATCAGCCCAGATGCACTTTCCTGTGGTTTAAAAAGGAAGGATTTTTAAAGCTGTGTAGCCATTATCATAGCTCATATATACAGCAGGGTCAAGCTAAAGTTGTCATGGGGATTGCATCTGAAATCCTAGTGGCACTGAAGTCTGCCAGAGTTCTGACAGCCCCATTAATTGAGTTTCTGTGACTGGTAAGCCTTCTTTCCTAATGTTATTTTTATTTCCACACAGAGAAATCAGAATGCAGTGGAGTTTACAGAAGGGGACTGAAATGTCAGTGCCCCCATGCCATTCAAACAGCTTTGATGGGGTGGGCAGAGAGGGTGAGGGCAGATCCTCCATCCTGGCTCTTAGCTGTCATGGGCTGGGAGACTGCTGGCATTGCTCCAAGGTGCCCAGTGCCATCAGGGGAGCTGCTGTGTGGGAGCTGGAGGTGCAGCCTAGAGGTCATGGTCCCATTCTTCCCTTTGCTGGGATGTGTGGGGATGCAGAGCCCTGGGGTTTGGAACCTATCCTTCCTGCTACCATGGCTCTTTTTGGGGTGTTCTGGTTTGGACTTTAACATGTGGGGACAGGCTGTGCAGCCCTCAGGGTTAAGGACTGCATTAGCTGGCTGCTGGGTACCCAAGGGGAGGCTCCAGCTCTGAAGGGAATGTTGTACAGTGGCTTCCTGTTTCTTTCTTCCTTGAATTTAAACTCCTTAAAAACAAAACCCTTCACTTCTCAAATAAGCTCTTTACTTTTGCCTTTCAACCCTAAATAGCTTAGCATATAAGTAGCTTCTTTTGGGGGGGGAAAAAAAAAGTTCAACGCTGTCTGTGTTTCTGTGATCAGATGCTCAGAATGAATTTCCGTCTAATCCTAGTTTTGAAATTGATTCAGCACAATGACCTTGGGCAAGTTACTTAACCTCTCAATGACCCAGTTTTTCCATTTGTAAAATAGAGAGCAGAATACCCCTGTGAGCTGGGTAAACACCTGCAGAAGCCTAATTTAGATATGCCTGTTTTAGAGGCCTTTGAACTCAGGTTGGAAGCATGATGGAAGAGCAGAACCTGCTTCTCGGTATGGAGTTGAATCTCCCAATGCACTCTGTGGCCCTGGTGCACAGGCCAGCCCAACCAGAGCCTTTCTGTAGCCATTAAACATACTGCCAACAGCAGGTTCATGCTTGCTAGGGATGGTGTTGGAGCATCTTAGTCCCACCTCTGCTTGGAGAGGCAGTGGAGCAGCCTTGTGCTGCCCCAGCTGGGTGCTGGCTTAAGGAGGAATGGCTGAGGAGGAATCTCAGGTGTTCTTGACCCTCCTGGTTTCCAGACCTATTTGGTTTGAAGCATGACATGTGCAGACTGGATGAATTCTGGAAGCCAAGTGGGAGTGTTGGCATGCCCGTTTGCATACTAATACAACCAGAATGCCATTATTTTTCCAGCTTCCACAGCTGTGTTATGACTGTACTGGAGCTGAATTCTAACAACCAGCCAAAAGGTTTGTTTGCGTATATATGTGCACTGAGATTTTGCAAGCAAAACTGGAAAGCTTTCTAGTTGTTGAAGTTGGGTTTTTTTTAAACCCAGCACACTTTTGTGCTTACATTAAAAATTATAGATCAGCTGTATTTTAACAACTGTCTGTTCCCTGAATTTATGCAGTTGATGGCCTCAGAGCTCAGTTTGAAAGGTTTCCCCCTCTGTATTGCAGCTGGGACTTCTTCCACAGATTCTCTCTTTTTTTTTAAACAGAAACAGTGTTTTATCTTTGTATCTTTGTCTTGTATAAAGGATGAAAATCTATAGTAATCCTTTCCTATGCAGACTGCTCTATTTTTCCAGTAAAACACTCTTGCAAATAAGTCTGCAGATCTTTCAACACAATGCCTGAAGCATCACACATCATAAATCCTTCCCTAGTCTCAGTTTTCTGTAACCTTCCTCATTCCTCACAATGACACACACTTTCTCTCATTCATCTTTTATTACAATTCAATATTGTGCTTGAATATAATTAGGTTTTATGCAGTGTACCCTTCCCCCCATCCTTGTTTTTTTTTTTTCTTGAAAAAGAAAAAACTACTTGTTCCCATGCACATTTTATCTAGAAATTGACTTCAGTGCTATAGGTTCCAATATATTTGCACAACAGGTAGGGAAAGGTATTGGGGAAAGAAAAGAAATATTTTTAACATCATAAACCTCTAGCAAAAATATGTATGTAATAGAATCTGGTACTGTGGTATTACACACATTACAACTGTCACTGTGACTTACAGCCTTAGTTTAGCTGAAAGAAAATCTATAACCCTAGAAATGCAACAATGTCCAAGTCACAGTTCAGAGTAATAAATGTTTTTCACAGAATAGTGTAATCCATATTTCCAAAGCTGATACAACAAAGGCATTTCTACTAGAAATCTTTCAATTTCATGGGCGGAGGCTCAGAGAGGGACTGAGAAAGGTTAGTAGAAATGATAAGCAATAAAATGCCTGTGTTCAGAAGTATTGGCCCTTTGGCTACTGCCTTTGGTAGATCGTTCTTGCCCTCAAATTACATCTTAATAAAGTATTGTCTGTCTTGGGATAGCAGTACAAAAAATAATCAACTTTTAAAGTTGCTGCTGCGATTTCAGGGTGGTGAGGACATTGGGTTGCAGGCGGCTGTGCACGAGCACCTTGGTGTGTCCCGCGTCATGGCAATCCTGCACGGTAAGCACTGCTCCTTCTGGGGCACATGATGCAAAGTGTGCTCTAGTGATGATATGGGCTGTTGTGTCTGGCCAGGGCTCTTGGACTTGCTCCTCTTGTCTCAGTGCTGGGAGCTGCCAGTGCCTCCTTGGGGTCCCAAGAATGCAATCTGTCTGTGCACCCACTGCCAAGCCCTTCACCTCTGTGCTGGGATGAGCCAATGGCTCGATGGGTGCATTCAAATTCTTCACTTGGGAACTTGAACTGTGAAGTCTTAACCCAAATATTAATTTTTGATTCATCTCAGCTATCTTTTCTCTCGGAAAAGTTTTCTCAGCAGAAGGTAGTGAGAGTCCTTGTGCCCCTGGCTTCAGTTTGACTTTGTGTGTGGGAAGAGAACTTGACCATGTGCCAGAACAGTGAGGCTATCCTGGCAGGCCTTCCTGCCGGTGACAGCAAATAAATATATTGCGCTACACATTTCCTCTCTCAGAAGGGTATAGTTTGAGTAGCTAAGTACCTTGTGTTTTGGGCTCCCAAGACCTTCATTTGTTTCTGCCTTCAAACTTCCTGGCAAGCTTGCTTATGCCTATTAATTTTCCAAAGTCCATGAAAGCAAAAAAAGAGCAAATTGCATTAAAGTAATCTGTAATCATTTGAGTTAGCGTATGAGTGAAATACTCTCATAGCTGAGCAGTTAAAATGGAAATGCAGTATTGGGATGCTGTATGTGCCATAGTTTATTGCCCACTATGTGTGTTGCAGAATATCAGGTTCGTTCCACTCAAGGTTATCAACATGCTCATGTTTGGTTTCATGTTTATTTTTTTCTTTAAAAAAAAGCAAAGTAAATGAGACAATGGTAATAGGAAAAAACATCTGCCTTATCAGGTGCTTTTTTGTTTATTCTCTTTCTTGGTGGGGCTGAGAATATATGCTGGCACCCAGGACTTCTGACCAGGGTGTGTTTCACAGCAAACATGTGGGTGGCATGGAAAGGCCAGTAGGTTGGTCTGTGCTGAAGAACCAATGTTTTAATCAGAAATGCAGAAGCTCAGCATATCTAGTTGTGTTACCATCTTGAAGTATTGCAAGTGCTTGGTATATATAGCACTAATATTGTCCCTACTATGCTGAGACATCATGCTTATTTTAATGCACAGTACTAAAAATTTCAACTTCACATAAATTAGCTTTATTAGCTACTTTACTTAGTCATCATTCCTATTACTGCTTCATTAGACAACTGATTCATAATCATTGACTTATGAAGAACAGATTGCAGAGTTTTCTCCTTTCTGCAATTGCAAACTCTCTTTCTCTCAGAGTTTGCTCCCCACCTTCCCGGGTTTCAGTGTGCATTCAGACCCATGCAACACTAGTACTACACACAACACCAGTCCATTTTGAATCCTGATGTGGGACAGTCTGAAATGCTCTGTCCTTGTAAAGCTGTGTTTCTCTCAGACCTACAGCAGGATACTCTACAACATTGATTGGAGTGTCTGACTCACAAGGATGAGCTAATTTTGTTGGCAAGTTCCTGCTTTCTTGAGCCAGTATAATTATGTTTTTTCTGGTGTTTGGGTGGTTGTGACAGGAGTCTGAAATATTGCATGTGTGTAAAATAGTGCATAAAAATATCCTTACAAAGTGGTGAGGTTTTGTAGAGCTTATGTGCCCTTGGTGCACAGGACAGCAGACACTCTGAGGGCTTTTTTCCATCTCACCAAGGTGAAGAAGCAGTTATCATCTGGTGTTTGTGTCAGGAGGCTACATGTCTCTGAGACCCAATTGTTACATCCACTGAGGTGTACCCTTATAGTTGGGTGCAGGATGTGGCCTTTCTGCTGAAACACAGCTACCAAGCAACTGGGTTCTCAAAAAAGGTGTATCATGCCTGCTCATTTGGGTGTTACACTTCTCGTAGCCTTCGGGAACTACTTAAAGCATGAAGTTGGATATTTTGAAAGGAGAAAGTAGGAATGTCTTTGTGGAGGAAAATTGACTTCTCTTTATATTGCTTTTATTTGCTGCTAGCCTTTGTTATTTGATTGTTCTGTTAGCCCTGGAGTTTCTGTAGTGACCCCCAGCTCCATGACCACCTATGTGTCACACCAGCAGCTCATGAGATTCTTGCTTGGAAAGATGGGGCTCTTACCAGTTCTTGCAAGGAAAGCTGTGCTTTTCCTTCAGAATTCTTGGAAGGAATTTCCCCCATCATCAGGCTATTCTTCCACAGTGAAATGGGAAAATGTTGCTGTAAGACCATTATATATAGTGGGAAAGGATTCTGCTGCAGAGACATGAACATTGCATAGCATTGCAACTCATCACATCTCTGATGAGAGACTCTGGCTGTGTGAAAAGGTTTGTGCTGGTTTCCCTTGCTGTAATGAAGAGAAAATTTGAAAATCCCAAATGCCTTGTAGAATTCCTATGACCTTTTGGTAACTTTTTAGACACATGCACTTGCTAAGCTCTAATATGCATGTGGTCACTGAACTGGCACTCCTCAAAATTAAATAGACCTAATGCAAATTACTAATAATCTGAGAAAGCTTTGTGCTAAAGAGGCTGTAGTAAAATTTCACAGGAGAATCCTCTTCTGCAGGCGACATTAAATGGCCTTGTTAGACATTTGAGTATTGAGTGTCATTATGTAGTGATTTGAGAAGGACAGAATAAAATCATAAAACTGCTAGTAAGATTCTCACAGCAGATCTATTATAGCTAGTCTCACTCATAATAATTTAGAGTTTTAATTTTCTCAAGCGTCCCACAGGTTTACTATATCCAGCCAAATGCTTCACGGACAAGTTGGCAGAATGGAAGCTTTTTATGACCTGTCCCCATTGGTTGCTTTTAAAGCTTCACCCCCTCTTCCTCCATACTTGTGTGCCACACTCATGCACATGTGCATGCATGTCCACACACACACAAAGGAAGTCTCAGAGAGACACAGGAGTTTGTCAAGTCCTGCACAGTTCTCAGCTTAATTCACGCTGTTCAGAAGCCATCAGCATCTCAGTGCAGGGGCTTTTTTCCCTTTGATTTTAAAACTAAGGGAAATATGAAAAACTGAAACCAAAGGCAGATTAATTGATACAGAAGGTCAGAGTCAGGGGGTTCCTGATTTGAATAGTCTCCTTGAAAAACAACCCCTCTCTGGGTCTCTGGGTTTTACTCATCAGTCAATATCCATCTGTTTGAAAAGTGAAGAACCTGCTGGAAAGCTGGTAAGACCCCTGGCAGAGAGTGCAAATACCTCAGATCTGGGGACTTGTATCAGCAAGCAAGGGGAAAAATACATTTTCTACCTAACTGGCACAATGCAGCCTAAGTTATCCATGCTGGTTTGGATCCATTGCTGACAAACGGGGACAGGAGGGTGCGTGTCTCGGTTTCGGCTGTAGGGATGCAGTCAGTTGGTGCCCCTTGGGCTGGGAAGGGATGCTGGGGATTTCCTAACCCCCCTGACCCCTCCCATGAGCAGAGCTGGCCACAGGAGTGGAGAGATGGGAATCTTGAGCTGGAGATTTTAAACGGAAGTGCTGAAATTATCTTCAACATCTGCAAAAACTCTTTGACAGAGCCTCTTGCAGCAAAGTCCCCAGAACATGAATTTTGACAAGGAAAGAGCCCATTATTATCAGTGATGTTTCAACCATTATTTTATGAATATATTCAATGACAAGAACTAGCTTGTTTCCAAGACAACAAAATTCAAACCCAATCCATGATTGCTCTAAAGGAGGCCTCCTGTCATTTCGTTCCTTTGAAGAAACTCACAATTTGATGGGCAAAATGCCAGAAATAATTAGACAGAATAGCACCATAAACCCCAATGGAAGCAAAATATCTGCTGTAAGAATTTCCCACCAGAAATCCTGAAAATCAAATCAAAGCCTGGATAAAATCTTTTCTGTTGAGTGTAAGAATGAATGTAAGAATGAAAAAAAAAAAGAGGGTGGGAGAAGACAATCCAGTTTTTTTACCTCATCAAAGGGAATACTAAAAACTGTCTTTGTGACTTGCTTGTGTCTTCTTGTGAAATAATAAGTGGGCAGGGCAATCAAATTTAAAGCAGTATTCCCCAAAGCAAGGTCAAAACTGCTAGAAATGTTCATTTCATTTTTATTTGCTTTCCCTGCAAGGTACACACTGTGGCTATAATTTCCCATTCTTTATGGGGAGATCAAAAGATTTGTGCTGTGCTGTGTAGGAATCAATTCAGTCATCCTGGCAGCACGCCAATCTTTATTACATTATTTGTTAACCCGCGTTATTGCAGAATGGAATAACTGTTCCTGGGATAAAGCAGGGAGTTCTTGCTTCCTTGACCTTGATTTCCACGCTCGTGCCTTGTCCCCTCAGCACCCACATGCAGATAATGATTGTCTGTGTTAGAGTGAATGAAATATCGCTGTGGATCCTGTGCCGAAGCGAATCACTGAATTGGTGGCGTGTAAGTGAACCAGATCCTTCACTGTTTGCCTCTGCTTTTGCAGCAAACTCAGTCTCAGGTGTTTCTTACAGCGGGACTCGCCTGCTTTACCGGCAGTAAAACCAGCCCACGTGAGAAGAATTGTATTTGCTCTTTCCTTCCCAATAGGCCCTCTCTGTAATCTTCAAAGCCAAATGCATCAGTCAAACCATCCTTCTTGGAATATTTCTGATTTTTTTTAAAGAATGTTTTTCATTAAATTGGTGAGCAGTAAAGTATTTTGGGGACAGGCATTAAGGACATGCTTAAACCAAGTTTGTGAGTTCTCTCTAAGTAAGCATCACATGTACAGGGTTCACATGTGCCAGTTCTGCACTGGGAATGTTTCACTTACATTTTCTTAACAGAAAAAAGTAAGCTTTGCTTAGTCACGTTTTTCACATGGAGAAAATGGAGGGCCGGTTCTGAACTGGTGTAATTCAGCATGTACTTGATTTCAATCAAATCAGGTAGCTTTTAGATTGAATCAAAACCCATCTGCATCCTAAAAAATACTGCAATGGCCAGTGCTAATGGAAGTTTGTGGACATTGAGCCCCACTGCTCCTCTGACCTCAGACTTCCTGGACAGGTGCATTTTCTATCTACACAGAACTTTCTGACTGAAAGAGCCACGCTTGAAGTCATGTTTTTTGTGGTCATGCCAGGGGACAGAGCATGGCAGGGGAGAAGGAGAAGCCTGGAATGAGATCCTTAGGAGTCTAAGACAGATCTGAGGTTTAATTTCAGTGAAGGGCAGGGAATGCTATGTTGATATGCAGTCTGCACTGTGAAGTGTCAAACTGGGTTGAAATCCTCCCTGGCTGATGTAATTCAGTATAAAAAAAAAATCAGATTTCAGTCAGGAAATGTTAGTGAGGGAGACAGAAGAGGAACAAAACGTGCAGATTATTTTCCAAAATGCTCTCAACTGCTAAAAAGCAGATTTTTAATCCTATTTCAAAATAGAAACTTTTGTTGAAATCTTAGGATTTCTTATAGAACAAGTGTTCTTCATGACAACAAATTCCAGTCACTAAGTTGAGACCAAAGTTGATGGCATTAGTTGATGCCAAAAAAGTGCAAAACACACAAAAATGGAGAGTGTGGAGTGAACCAGGCTCTGAGACCAGGGAGTTGGTACAGGCTCAGAAACAGAGAAGAAGAGACATCTGTCTTTTATTGTCCCTCCCCTAAGAACCAATGGTGGCTGGGGAAGTCTGGAGCCAGCTGCAGGGAGAGCCAGTGAAGGCCAGGGCTGCAAGTCTGGGCAGATGCAGTGGCAGTGTGTGGCACAAGAACAGGAACAGAGCTCTAGAGACCTTTCAGGTTTTCTCCATTTGAGACTTCTCTGGAGGCTCTGTGCTTGGCCAGGTGCAGAAGCTGGAGGCAGTCACCTCCCTGCTTGTCAGGTCACCAGGGAAGGGCTCAGCTGTGCTGCCAGGTCATCCTCCTGAGCCAATCCTGCAAACCCCGAGAGCATCAGGCTGGAACCCAGGCGCTGTTTTCCAGTGTGATAGTCCCTGCCCCTTCCTCAGGAGTTTGGGCTGTGCTGCTTGCACTGAGTGGAGCAGGGAATACAGAAAACATATTTAGCCAGACTTTACAATGGGCAGGACTGGGAAAAAAAAATATCTACCTTTGCTGAAATGCTCTGTATGCTGCTTTGCAGAGGGATTTTTTTTTCCATTCTGCTCTTCCATATTTTGATGCTATAATCTGAAAATACCTCTGTCTCACAGTAGGTTGAGACAAAGGTGTTTACAGAAGCACTAAGCCTGAGAATTCAGCCACCCAGCATCAAAATAGGAAACTTAAATTCATAAGCTCCCTCCTTTAAACTGATGGAAATGGATCCAAACAAAACAAACCAAAACAAAAGCAGTAGGTAAACATGTTGGAATGTACAATGGATAATGGATATTGAGGGATGATCTAGTCATGCATGCTAAACAGATACACTTATGAGTTTAAATTTAATTAGCATCTGGAAATTAACAAGGCTAGAAAGAAGGGCAATGTGTTTTTAAGTGAAGGCGATGAATAGGTACTGTTAGGTGCATATAGATAAATGAGGATTTAATTTGTAAGACATAATGAGCCAGGTGCCTATAAAATAATTTGTGGGGTTTTTTTTCTGCTGGATATCACAAAACATAATGGTGTAACACTTCAAGGTCAGTCTATATCCACCTGTTCATTTGTTTTGGGGGAAAATATTTTTAAGGATAACTAAATGAAATTTACTTTCTTTGTAGAAAACTGTTTGGTGTTTTGATTTTTTTTTCTTAATTATGCATCATTGCTAATTTTACATTCAAAACCCAGTCAGCCTTTATTGAAGAAGGCTTTAGTTGCTGCTCTGATTTTAATTTTTCAATCTGTACATTGACTGAGACAGGTTTCTGTGGAGAAATGCTAGTCCAGACTGTATCCCTTAAGTGTGCATATGGGGATGCATTTCTGGAAGAAATGATATTTCATAATGCTGGAATCGGAAAACATTGTTTTTAAACCAGAATATCACTTTAAAAAGCAAAGCATTGGTTTAAAACCAGAACTTCTTTAAATAAAAACAGTTAAATTGAATACTGTATGATGCTGTGAATTATGTTTTCCCTGTCACCTACAGGATTTTCATCCATCTCCTTAAGCATTGCAGCAGAGACTACTACCACTTGAACTGAAAACTAATGATAGCAGGAGATCCTGTTATCCCAGTGATGGATAGGGCTGTAAAAGTTACCTGTTGGATCTTGGTGATGTTCAGCAGAGTGAGGAAAGGTTATGGCAACCCCCCCCCCCTTTTTTTTTTTTTTTCATATTTCTGGGAGTGCTTCTGCTGTCTCGGGGCGTTGGTGGGGTGTAAGCTGCACAGATCTTGTAGCTGGGTAACAATCAGCCTCTTTGTCTCCATTCTGATTTTCCAAGTGCTGTAGCAATTTCTTGGATTTCCAGCATTGTAGTGCTTCCTTGTTGCTTATGGATTTGCTTGTGGAGCTGCTATTCCTCAGAAAGTGGAAGCCAGAGAAGAGAGGATTCTCTTTTCAGCTGTTAACCAAGCAAACCACAAGTGAAATTTTATGAAAGAAAGTAAAGGCATTTTTCTTCAAACCAAGTGTCATGGGTCTGCTGTGAGTAATAGCTGCATGCAAATTTATTCAGGAGGAACAATTTCTCTCTCTCTTTCTGTCCCTCTCTTTTATAAGGAAAGGTGTTAAATACCCTATATAAGCATTGCTCCCAGTATGTCATGCAATCAGTAACTAGCTTCACCTTGAACAGGAATGCAAGGGATTCTACCAGGAATGCAAAGGATTTGAGGAGGATTAGTATTTTGATCAACTTTTGAACATACAGTTTTGGATTAAAACACCAGTGATGAACTTATCTGCTTTAAATGGGCTTGTGGTAGATGGGGAAGACTGAACACCCACTTACTGACAGTTCTTTGCATTGTGATAAATTTAATGTGGCAGTAAAGCAGGGTTTATGTTTGTATGAATGCCTTTTACAACCAGCAGTTTCCATCCACTTAATAATGACCCTGCTTTCCTCAGGAGAGCGGAGCCATTACCAAGCTGTTGGAATGGCTTCCGCAGCTCTTCCCGCCGCACGAAACGGCCTGGCCCATCTGGGAGTGCGCCACAAGGCACCTGCTGCCTCCAGTCTTGTTTCTGAGGATCAGACCCATTGAGGCTGATTGCACGAGGCCTCTTACTTTGCTTGTGTTTTAGGAGAAAGATGAATAAGAGCCAGGCTTCCCACTAGGCGTGCAACTTAGCAAAACCAGTCGCTAATTAAATACCCAAAAGTTGCGTGCGCCAAAAGCTGTGTACAAACATCTCTCTTGCATCAAGTATTTAAGTTCAGTAAAGGATTTGTCATAAATTATAACTTGAAACGTATGGTTAAATTGATATTGCTTTGTGTTCTTTTGGATACAAAGAGTATCACCTAGACTTGCTAGGGTTAATACAAGTGGGGAGGGGTTGGACATAGTCTGTGGTTTAGCCCATGAGATATTTGCTTTATTTCACCTTTTTCTGTCTTTGTTTGAGAAACCCAGAGTTTCAGGACAAGCTCCGGGCTGGCAGGTCAATTCTTGTGTTTGGAAATTATTTACAGCTTAAGCTCTGTCAAGCCACTGTTGTTTGGCCAGATCCTGCCACTCAGGGAAGCTCAGACCACCTCCTCCCGACCCCAGGCCAGCCCACCAGGCTCTGCTCACCCATGCAGAGGCACACAGAGCTGCTGCAGCCCTGGAGCCCCTGCCTTCACGTCTCCTGGCAGGGGGTGTTTGCAAGGCCACCTGAGTTCTCCTCCCAGCTAATGAGCTGCTCATTCTTTTGTCATCAGGTTGGCTCCAGAGAAATGCTCTGGGGAGGGATTTGCTGGAGGACCTTTCCAGGCTTGTCTGCCTGTGGAAAAATCTGATTACAGGAAAAGGGAAAAATTTCTCAGGGTGGTTCTACAGGCTCTTGAATACTTTGTGTTTGCTCATCAAGGCAGTATCTGCCAATTTATTCAAGGGCCTGACCCAGGAAAAGAGTTTGTGGCCAAGAGTTGTGAAATGGGAGTGACTGTGGACTCCTTGGCCGGATGTACAGCCTCTGCTGGCATCACGAGCACCTGCAGCATCACAGGTGGCCTCTGACAGTGTTGGGAGAGACTGAGAGCTGAGCTGGGGGAGCAAGGCACCCAGAAATATGTTTTTTTTAAAGCCACATTGCTTTCCTGCAAGTGTGATTCATTTCCTTATGCCTTACAGAGTGGGAGAGGGCATGTTAGGTGCTAAGGTCTGCTTTGCACTTCCCTTACACTCTTGAAAAGGGTATTTTAAAGCCAGAGCTTTGCAAATTATCTCTGTTTTTTTCCCTCCTTTTAGTGGCATTACCTCTAAACATGTGTCTAGCCAGAGGGCTTCCTGCACTCTTCCTCTGCCATATGGAGCAGAAACATTTCAGTCTGCCTTTTGCAAATTGATGTTGTAGAAAAGGTTTCTTACTCACTGTTCATACCATTCTCACTACTGCCTATCACCCCTGGTCGCCTTCCTTCTAAATAAAGATTTTATCTACAAGGTGTAGCTTACAAGATTATGTGTATGAATTGTTATACGTGGTCCTGAACACTGTCATGCAGACCTTCAGGTCTGGCAAAAATAGAGAGAGGAGTGTACTGAGTTTTGTCACTGTAGGGGAATACTGACTGAATTATTAACGAATATTTAATAGTTCTATAGGGAGGCAGAGTGGTGTAAATGGACACAAAGAAAACTAGCATTATCCTAGTCTCTGAAAGAAGCAGTATGGTAAGAGGAAATAATGAGCTAGTAAATTGAACTTAATTGCAGGCAAGTTCCTAGAGATTTTCAGAGCTGAGATCAAAAAGTATATGGGGAAGTGTGCTTTGATAAAAGTTTCCAGTGTGCCTTCAGAGGAAATAAGCCTTGTGTGGCAAGGCTCGAAAAGTTATTTTGTGAAGCTTACTGAGAGGCAAAAAGTGTGAAGAAAAGGAAAATAAAACAAATTTTGTATTAGGTCAAATAACAGTAGCTAGAGTTGAGAAAAGAGACCCATTTCTGAAGGTACAAGATCCATGTGATAACCACAGATAAGTAGTAGAATAAGAGTGAGTAAAGAAGTTATGAAAGAAAATAAAAGGATAATCATTAAAAAAGTAATTTTCTGTTTAGTGTGCTAAGGGTAGGTTCTAAAGTGCTTTGTGCTAGTTTGTCCTCTCCATATTGGTGGCGAGTGGAAAGTCATTTTTAAAGGGAAAGCTGCCAGATCAACACAGAGTACCTTTGGAAATTCTGGAAGTCATATCTGCATCCTGTGAACTGAAAACACATCTCATTTTGCCAGAAACATGATGGTAACCTAGGAAAATGACAAGAAAGAAGGATTTAGATTAGCCTACCTGTACAGGCATACTGAAAATGCAGCAGGGCAACTCTACCTTAAAAAAACAAATTGTCTTTCTCAAAAAAACCCTTCAACCCAACCGAAAAAAAAACCCCTCAAGCAGAAATGAAGGGCAAAATGTAATGGGTAGGACAACATGGAGGGAAGTTCTAGAGTTATGAGACATTTATCAGATGGCTGCTGAAACAAATTCAATACTTCTGTTTTCTACTCAAAATTTACAAATAAATTATAAAAAGCATGGCTAGATAACATTATACTGAAGTATGTTATAATATAATAAAAGACATCAAAGTCTTTTACCTGACATTAGAGTTGCCCTACACTAGAGCTGATCCATGGAAACCAACAGAACTTGCATAAATCCCCCTCCAAAATGTTGTGTCCTAGTACTAGATTAATCAGGTTGATTCTAATTATTGTGGTTTTCCATTTTTCCATATCAGAAACTGTTTAAAGCCAGGGATATTACTACAGCCATGAATGTTCATAATTACAGGCTTAATCAAATTGCTGATGGACTTCAAATCTTATTCCTACCCATTTGATTTCTTTGTTTGTATCTCCATCCACAGATCATGTTCATAACAAAGACCTATTAGAAAACATTGGAGAGGGAACTAGAAGGAGTTTGGATTGATCTGTAAATTAATTGCAGTTCTGGACAGTGCATGTTTAGAGGCAGGCAGATTAAATGTGTGTTGCTTGCAAACTACCACTCTTCACGTTCTCTTTCATACCAAGGCATTGCTGTGGTGAGGGAAACTTGCCACTCCACTGGTGGCCAGGACCTACCAGTCCCTTCCTGGCTTCTTAAGGCTGTTGGGAGATACTTCATCTGACTCTGGCAGCATGATCAGTGCAGGAGTGATGATAGGGAGACATGCATTCCAACCAAATCACCTGATTTACTACACTGGAATGGCTGTACACTGCACACACTCCCTGGAGCAATTATTCAGGATCCTCATCATCTGCAGTGAGTGTGTTAAGCCTTTCTGAGTTTTATTTGGGCCATGTTTTAGCAGGGGAAGCTATCCATCACTGCTTTGATTGTCTGTGCCTTACAGTGGCCATGAATTTGTATGTCCATCATCTGTGCTCTCTGAAGCTGTGGTGGGATTTGCCTAAATCTGTGTGAACAAGAGACCTGGGTGAAGTATTATGTGCCTTACACAGTCACTAAAAAGAAATAAGTACAGCTTCAGCCATAACATATAAAAACTGACCAGGAAAGAGGATTGGTGGTGACATAGCACTATTCTAGCTCTGCAGCCAAATCAGTGGTGTAGGAGTACGTTTATGAATATGATTCCCTCTGTTTTGGTTCTGTGTCTGTGGAGCAACATCCATACAAGTATAGCTGAAACCCAGCAGAATATGATGCTTGGCAAAGCTACCTGCTGGGGAAAAGCAGTGAGTAATACAGACTCTGTAGTGGCATGAACGCCACTGCCTCTCCTTCAAATCTGAACAATATTTTGACCTTCTCATCACATAACTTTCATTGATTTCCTTTTTAGATTTTTCTCCAATTTTTGTTACTTGAGTTATATCTGTGGCGAGAAGATCAGAGCAGAACTCATGATAATGATTTAAACTGGAAATTAAAATGTTTTGATGGATGAACATCTAAGTTGAAATGCAAATTGATTTTGCAAGCTGGGGCATTCATGTCCCTACTAATTCCTTAGACAATTAGAAAACTAGCGTAATTCCATAGTTATATTTATGGCTATGTAATGGGTTATACACTTTTCTAAGATGTCTAAAACATCATTAGGAAAGTCAGCATTTCTGTAGAGTGGAGAAAGATGAATAAGAAAGGAAATGTGCCTGTAATTTAGGTTATGTGTTTATATTGGACTTGGTTTTTGGTAGTTGCTAAGAGCTCATGGAGCTTTTTGAAGCCAATGGGAGATGATAGTGCTCAGCAGTGCGGTAGCTTCGTTTGAGTAACCTGTGAACCTTTCAGGCAGGAAATAAAAGAAACTTCTTGTTTTGTACAGCTCCTAAATGAATTGTGTGCTTATTTTTTTAACGGGACTAGAGAACAAGGATTTAAACAGGCTCAAAAAAAGATTAGACACTCTTTCAGAGGGGTAGATCAGTTGCTGGTGGTCAAGCTGAACAGTGAGATGAATGCCACTCAACGCAGCTCCCACCCATCCCAGGAGCAGAGGTGCTGGTTGGGATCCAGCAGCTGCCCCAGCCCCATCAGCTCCCTGCTGTCCTGAGGACCCAGCCTGTCAGTGGTGCTCATGTCTGCCTGCATGCTTCCCCCACTGCTCTGCCCCACAGGAGGGGCTCAGTCCCCATCAGGCACAGTGGAATTCACCATGGGGAGGGCAGAGCTCAGGCAGGAGTGAAAGCAGGAAGCTTCAGACTGCTCATTTAAGCACTGTTGTAATAAAGGCTGCAAACAGCTGTAAAGCTGGGCTCTACTGCTTGACCCAACATTACTGTTAACTCTGACAAAGAAAACTGTTGCTCAGTTCTCTTATACTTGGTAATTAGTTAATGCAAGAGTTATTAAAAAAAAACAACTTTGTATTAAAATATCTCTGGATATATGTTAGAAATTTATTTGAATTTTTTTTTTAGGGGGGAAAAAAGGGAAAGGTTAAAGGTTGAGCAAAGATGTAGAGGATATCTGCATTGGCATAGGTACTGCAAGTCCTGAAAAATTAAACCCTGCCCTTTATCATTACCTGGGTTTTAAATTATTTATGATGGCTTTATGGAAGGATATGTCTTTATAGACAAGGGATTGTCCCTCATATTTTGTCTACAACAAAGAAAAAAACCTTTCTGTAAGTCACAATTTTTATGTTGTTGCTATAAAATTCTATACAGATGTCATATTTTAATTTTAATTGACTTTTGACTCAATGAGACATAAAACCTCAAAATGGAAGATACTTTCTGGAGCTTGGTGTCTGAGGTGAGTGTATTGTGCAAATTGCATGAGCATCTACAGCATCTGGGTTGAGCCAGAGTACCTTTGATAATATGTACATGCCCGCACTTCAGTTTTCAAATAATTTGAGTTGTCCACCTGAGTGCCCACCCAGCCCACCTGGCACTTGTTCCTCAGTACAGAAAGGTGGGATTTCAGTGGCACTGAGATGTTTTTCATGTCTGCTGGTTAGCTTACAGGGGCACAGGATTGGAGTGACGGGGCCAGCTGGTGTTTAAAGCCCGTGAAGCTGCAGCGTGGCGCTGGGGCAGCCCTGTGCTGAAGGAGCCGCGTTTGCTGTGGCACATTTGTGTCCCAGTCATTGCATGCTTGCACACAGCAGCCTGCTAGTGCACATCCCAGCCTCTGAGAGACACAGCCTGCTCATGTGTGGGCAGCTCCCACTGGGCAGTTTGCTCCAGGTTTCTGTCTCGAGCTTTATCTTTATACGTCCATGGGCTTCAGAAACCAACTGGCCCTTTTCTTGTAGCAGCAAGCTCTGGTCCCTCTCCTGGGAATGCTTTTGGCTGCAAACTCAACCAATTTGAGTCTGCCTTACAGCACGGATGTTTTCTAACTCTATGGGGGCTTGTTTGTCTTTAGCTTTTTGCCTCCTCCAGCATTCAGAAATAATTAACAAGTAATGAACAGAAAATAAAAGGTCCTTGAACAGCACAGCAGATGGGGTAGACGACAGCATTTCTTTTCCTGGTTCTTCTTTAATTTTATGATGATGGGGGAGCTGTGCTGTCTCTTTCCCTCCCAGTCTTTATCTGCCTTATTTGTGCTGAATATCCCATGTTAGGACCTGCCTCTAATGTATCAACACAGTGTCTAGATCAAATGAGCTCCAATTTGTAATAGAGTTTTCAGTCTCTGCTGATGAATGTACTGGATTCACAGGCTGCACCTGTGCTATCCTGAAAGAGTGATCTTGATGGAAGATGATCTTGGCAGAGCTGGCCAAGCAGACAGACGTATTTCTAGCATGCTTGTTCATGCAGAGGAGACATCTGGCTTCCTGGCTTTCATAGTACCTGATCTATTAACCCCTACTCCACCTCTGAAATTAAATTGATAATGAGGAGCTGAACAACAGTGTCTTTTTATGGACCTTCTGTAACTAATGTGGGGTACTGTAAATGGTAGATAATCAACTGGTTGATGATTACATGGGTGCATCTGTCTGAAAGCTGCTGATATTGCTGAGAAGATTCTGAAAGGATGTTTCAAATATAGAAGTTTTACTGTTATTGTAGCAGAATAAGGGTTGCTGAATTCCTGCTGAATGTCAGGATGGGCATTAGAACTGCAAGAGGTGAGGATGGCTTTAGTTACACTTAGCTTTAACTCATTTAACTCAGAGGGCAAACCAAAAGCAAATGTCATAACTGTGTTTCTTGACACAAGGGAAAGCATCTGTGCATGCAAGTCACTCTGCTCCCCTTTGCTTGAATTCTCACTTTGAGGGCCTAATCCTGCAACCCTTCATTACACTGATAACCTTTCTGTGTTGAGGTGCCATCACATACAGAGGATTTGCAGATGCACAGCTTTTGTTCACACTTAGAGCACTGCAAGCATTCCCTTCTTTTTGTACCACTGGTGACAAGAAGATTGCTCTGATTCACCTATCACCAGTTGTGAGGTAAGCTGAAACCCCATGTCCCACAGGGCAGCACTTCCATAGCACGCTGGCTTTCTCCTTACCATGTTCATTCTTCATTATATGGCTGCTGCACTCTTTTACTATCCACTGGAAAGATTTCTTCTCCCTTGTGGTTTCTTGCTATCTACAGGACTTTCTCTTGAGCTGCATGCAGTTCATTTTTAATAAGGAGTAACATATACTGAAAGCACTTATAAATGTTCCAAGCCTGTGATTCTTAATTATGTTGTGTGTATTTTGTGAAATATTGCTATCCTTCACACCCTTTCTGCTTGCAGAACTGTAGTGTATTATGTGGTAACAATAAATGTTAAATAACCTGCCTGCCACCCAACTGCACTTTGTGGCACTTGTATAATTACAGAGGCTTTCAGAAATCACCTTGTAAGGCTCTGATTTGCTGGCAACATGTGAACATTTCACTGTAAACACTCTTTCACTACATGAGATTTCATTACCAGAAGTTTCTGCTCTAATATCCTCTTTCCTTGGAGAATCAGGGCCAACACTACAGTAACCACATTGTTAGCAAGAGCAATGTGAGATTAAGACTGTGGGCTCCATTGATCTGAGAGCTTCAGAGTAAGGGTGCTAAATGTACTCTAATAAGCTCATGTTGGCTCTGTGCATAATGACTGCACAGAAGCATTTGAGTTATGTTGCCTCCAGCATAGTAAAAAAAACCCAGCAAATTGTAAGATTGATATCAGATTATCTGCCATTTATTTATCCCTGTTATATGTGGGTAAGCTACTAATCTCCTGGGGGTGTCTTCCCTGCAGAGGGTGTGTGTGCAGCTGCCACTCTGCCTGTGCAGGGCCTTCACCTGCCCAGCACCTTAGTGGGCTGTTACACTTAGAGCCAGTGCTCAGGCTGGAAAACAAACGCATTTTATGGCTTGAAAGATGCAAATGTATATCAAACACCAGGCATGCACCCACCTAGTGTGTGAAAAGCACAGAACCTCACAGCTCCCCGTGCACCTTGCAGGCAGCTTTACCAGGGAGCTGGGAGATGCAGACAGTGCTGAGTGCCAAAGCCAGGTTTGCATGGGCTTTAATGAAATGCTGTATGCAACAGCCCAGTGTTGGGTCCACTGGGCGCTGCCTCTTTTACAGAGCTACCAAAACCAGATCTCTCCTCTGCTAATAACACTCTATTAGCATCCTTGTTACTCCAACATGTGCACCTTTGTAATTAACAGCTCTCAGATGCCATATTTTTTTCATTGATGTTCCACTCCCTTGTACTTTTGCTTTGTTTCCTTTTGTGAGTCGGTGAGGCAGTGCTGAGTTTGGTACTCGCTTCCCTTGACAGTAAGCATTAAACTGTTGCAAATGTCTCCCTCAGACTGTTAATTATCTTGGAATAATTCATTAGTGAATGCACTTGCTTTATGCCAGCTAAATTTCATTGGTGAAACCCAGTCTGAGCTGCTCTGCTCTGTTCCTGTAGCTGCCTGCAGGACCACTGTCCCGTTTGGTGGCAGGAGCAGTTTTCCAGGGGCTGTGTCGGAGGCACCGTGGTGCAGAGCGGGCAGGGCGCTGCTGTCCCCGTGGGCTTTGGGGCAGGCTGGGAGTGCTCCCTGCACTCCTCTGGGGCTGCCTGAACCAGGCACGCTGGGCTGGGACTCACTGCTACCATGGCTCAGTTTCTGCCCTTTAATTGCTCCAGTGAGTTTGTGTATTTGGCCTGACTATACTTAAAGCAACACAGTTCTTTGAATAGGCTCGAGTGAAAGCTACTGCTAACTCTGGATCAACACAGGCTGGAGTGCAGATTCTCATGGGACCACGTTCCTATTTCAAGGGCTGAATTCTGGGCTTTCTGGTTTGATCTCAGCATCATCTGTAGCCTTCATATCCATTTCTTGATTTTCTACTTTTTAAAAAATTTTTTAATTTTTTTTTTTTTTTGCTTGATTCCACATCTCCAGAAGGTACTAAACTGACACTGCCTGGAGTTAATTTCAGATCTGTTCTGATCTGAATGGGAGTCACTTTGAGGACCTTCTTGAGTCAGAGAAGGAAGAGCTGTGGCAGGTGGTCTGTGAGAAAGAGACTGGGACAAGAAGTTCTGAGAGGTTTGAGACTGTGACTCAGCCTCCACAGGTGGCCTTGCACAGAGCTTTGCAGCCACCCTCCCTTTGGAAACATATTTTGATTATGCAGGGCAGTGGGGTGCAGCCTTCCTGCATCCTCTTTGACTTTCTCCTCCCCTTCTTTCTCTCTGTCCTCCCAGGACACTGCCAATGACTCAGCCTGGTTCCTGCAGCAGGGCTGCTTTCCTGCAAGTCAGAGGTGGGCATGCAATCTGTTTCTCTAGATGCCATGCTGGCTTTTAAGGGAGCCTCTCTTCTCATCAAACTCCTCACAATCAGATGTGGTGGGTTCAAAAATTCTTTGTGACGCCTTGGAACCTCTCCCCTTCCTTCACCTCAGAGCCATCCAATCTTTCTGCAGCCTGCTATCAAACTGCAGTGCTACAAAGAGAGGGAAAAGGGTGGGATGTGTTGTACATACAATTGCAGCTCAGCTTTTATCCTATATATGTATACATTGTTTTCACCTCTGTGTGAATGAGGGAGTTCTAATGAAACCTAAAAATACAAGGAACGTTGACCTTCAAGAGATGTTTCCTATTCCAGTCGTTCAGCTCAGTCTGTGGTTGCTGCGGCTTTTCCTGACTGCAGAGAGAGAGGCTGGAATGAGCAATCAGCTTGTTTATGGCAGCTTTTAGTGCTTCCCTGGTATAATAAAAGAGGCTTTCGCAGAAGGGATTTAGTTCTTGTGTACTTCAGTGTTTTCTGCTCCATTTTGCTCCATAAAAGCCAGGCTCTTGTTTACAAGAATTAGCAGCTTCCCGAGGTTTCTGCTGATTTTGAGGAATCAACCCCTTGCAGTTATGTGACACCAGCATGCAGCTCCCACTCCAGCCGGTGCTTGCAGAACGACTGTTCCCTACGTGCGCTTCAGCACTCGGATTAAACACCTGCACAAAACAATTGGCACAACCCAAAGGGCTGTTAGAGCTCCGTATCCTGTTTGGGAATCACTTCAAGTGAAATTAATGATTCTTCTCTGTGTGCAGGCTTTTAAAAAAGAAATCTGTTTTTATAGGTGCAATTAATCCAAAGCGGTTGGTGTGCACTCTGTGCTGCTACACGTCAATAAGACAGCAACTTTGTGACTTTTAATTCCATAAGATGTGTACTATTCAAGACAACCACATTTTAGACAACAAAATCCTTGCACAGGTGGTAACAGTGACGTGTGCATATCCCCCTGACCATTTACCTTTTCTCCATTTTGGAATGAGAGGGAGAATGTCATTTAAAAGGCATTTATGCATGTGGTCCCCACATGACACAGATATTAGAGCTAAATTATTTTCATGGCAGAGATTCAAAAACTGAAAATTTCCAGTAGGCTTTGTGTGCTGATTCACAAAGTGCTGCCAGCACTTGAGATATTATCACGAGCCTTGTGATAGTTAATGTTCTGTCCTAAAGCTTCAGGTTTTCTCTACATGCGATTTTTTTGAATCTTAAGTTTCCTATCAAAAAAGAAAAGCCCATTTCTCTCCTAGCTACAGAGAACATCTTGAAATACCATTTCCCCTCCTAAGAGCCAAAAAACATCAGGAGGAAGGTAAAGTTTTCCAAGGCTTTTTTTTTCTTCCCCAGTTTTTGGAGTTTTTGATTCCCATTTAGCTCTTACTTGTTTGCATCTTGTGGATTTCAAGTGACTGCATTTGGTGCCAGAAATGACCAATCTACATTGTGCTTGTGGTTTTATTCTTCAGATGAAGACAGAAACACTTTCTTATGGCAGATAAATTTTGCATGAAGAGATGCTATTTTACTACAAATAATTGCTGTCCTGTAGGTTTGCTTCATCACACCCCCCTTCACATTGAACCAGTGCTTATCCCAGGATCTTATAAATGCATAGTAGCAATTAAGTTTCTTTTGTTCTTTCATGTAATTTAGCAAATAATAGTGTCCAGAAAGAGACGAGCCAGATGTCTTGTAGAGAGTTCTACCTGTGTCAAACAGCTAAGATCAGAATAATGGATCCTGGTGGAACAACTTTTCTTACTTATATGTGGTCCTACATGGACAGTAGCATTTTCATCCTATACTATAACAGAAAAAAATCTATTGTTCCATTTTTAGCTGAAATCCGAGTTCTGCATTTTTACTGTTCTCTCTTGCGGTTCTGATTCAACTGTTCTAAACAGAACTGTGTAACTAAAAGACAATTATAGTTGAATGTTTAAAGTAAGAATGAATTGATGGACGCTACATTGTGTTTTAGAGTCAAGCTATTGAAATCCAAGGCCACTCACTTGTGAAGAAGCAAACCTGTCTGTCATCTGTTACCCAAATTTTTTCTCTTTTAGCCCAGTCTTTTAGCCCGGGCATTTTGCCCCATTTACACTAAGCTGGACTGTGCAGTCTGTCACTGCACTAGACATGCTGCTGCAGCCACAAAATATTTATACACATGTAGTCACACAACCTGTCTGAGGCAAGGTTTCCATGAGGAAAGGCCTGTAGATGGTGCTGTAATATAACTGAAAATAAAATAGATTTACTCTGCGGCTGGATGGAGTTGTCTTAGTCCTCAGAAGCTGAACTCAGATCTATTTTACTTAATTTCATACCAGCAGGATTTTGAGTTCTAAGTAACCACAGCAAACTCAGTTCACTGGAGATGGAGTGGTACAGGAACCTGCAGCTGGGCTCAGGTGCCCTGGCACACCACCTTCCCCATCTTCCTCATGCTTTGTTCAGCCTGGGCTCCACCTCACCAGGCTGGCACCGTGGAGGTACTGCAGGAAATTGTGCCATTGACTGATCTGCATACCTACGTCTTGGAAAGGGCTGCATGTCCTAAAAACCCAGAGCTCTTGCATAAGGATGGACTTTTTCCAGGAGAGGGAAATGGTCAAAAGAACAGAGATAAAATTATTTGGGTTACCCACCAGCCTCAATTTTTACCAACTCGTCCCTCCTAAGAAGCCTCCCAGCTCTAACCTACAGCTTACCTTGGGTCAGCAGTGGATGTCCTGACTGCAGGAGCTGGGGAGTGCCAACTTCAGCAGTTAAGCAGATTTTAGGAGAAATAATTTTGCTGAAGAGTTGACTCTGTGTAGTTATGAGCTACCCTCAGTAACTGCAGGCTTGGTGTCTCCCTCCCCAACTGTGAGTTATTATTGGATTCTTTACTCTCTTTCATAAACTGCTGATTGGTGGCAGATTGTTTAGCAGCTGCCACCTGCTATAGTGCTTGTTGAATAAATTTCCCTTTTTAGTTCTAGAATAGCCTTGGTCTGCTAACAGCTCTGGAGGCATTTCAGGAGGAAAGGGACAGGGATAATGTTGGGTTTTTTTTTTTTGGCAGGGTTCAATGCTGGTCCAGTGCAATTCTTCTGGGAATCTTGAGCCCCAAAAAGTAAAACATTTTTAAGTGTGAATAACCTCCTCTCTATCCAGGGGGGATTTAGACATGTACCTCAATTCTACAATTTTTTTCCAGGGTGTAAGTGCTTTCCTGACCTGCAGTTTCTGATAATCTGGAGTCATGCTTCAGTGCCCCACTGAAACAGGGCTTTTGTGAATCTTCAATGGGCATTAGAGGTTGTTCTGGGATTGAGATGATACTTGAATCCAGAGAGACTACATAATGCCTTGTAATTTAAGGAGAAAATGTAGAGAAGACTTGTCTTTTGAGAATATTTATTTTGGGATAGTAAAGTTGTGGAATAGATTCTAGAGGGGATTGCTCTGCAGTCCCATCTTGGTACAGGGAGAATTCCTGTGAACCCTGGTCTTCATGATCACCTCAGTGGGAACAAAGCTAATTATCGTCTCTATCTGCCAAGCCCATTTATCAGGACAGATCCTGGTGACTTAGAGTGCAAAGAGAAATAGGGAGGATGCAGCAGCAGCAGGTGTATTACAAATGCTCTGTGTACAGGGGAGTGGCAGGGTATGGGATGGTTGAGGAGACAGTCATTTTTTCTCCTGTTTCTCAGTAAGTCTTGCCCAACAGGGTAATATCTTCCAGCAGATTCACCGCACTCAAAGCAGCTCTGGACCCCCGTCTTCCACGAGAAATTAAAGCAGTTCAAGTAAGAAATTTGAATTTTTCCTGCATAAAGTCCAAGAGGAAGGAAAATATTAGCTTGCAGCTTTCTGTGTGTAGGTGATTGGCCAGTTTCTTCCTCTTTGCTGATTGTCTGTGGTAGAAACTGAGGATGTTTAAATCAAGTACGTGGGTGGTGCAAGCAACTGATGGATTCCTCTCTTGTAACAGCTGTTGTCTCTTTTGTCAGGGAGCTTTTTTAAAAACAAGAATAGGAGGGGGTAGTGCCCATTTTTCTGGCCAGAATCCAATTTGGATAATTGCATTCTGCCTACCTAAAATTCTAATGGTATGTTTATGCTTCCCATCTCCATAATGCCTGAGGAGCCTTTGCTTGAAACTTGTTGTTTAAATACAAAGTTATTAGTTGAGTGATCAACATTAATTTTATTCTGTATCTCAATCAACAAATAATGGTTCTTATTCAGGTAACACAGACCTTTCATAAAAATACTATTTTGGTGGATCCACACTAATATTATATTTTAATATTTTTAATATTATTTCAAGGTGAGTGTCTCTAATGCCTGGGTTTTCAAAGATAGGAACACCCACTGATGTAACTTGTAGTTATTACTGCGTGCCAATCTGAAAGTCAGGCCATTCACATGTAATTGCTCAAACCCACCATGAACTGTCTTGGATTAGTGTGGTACAACTGTCCCACATTTTTAGTTAAGCTGTTTTTTAAACCCTATATATTGCAATTTACTGAAGTAGTGCCTAAACAAATATCCAAATGGAATTTAATCAGTTGTTCAATGTCTTGATCAAGATCACTGATTTTAAATCTCTCTGGACTTCCAGGAAGGTGCATGGAGCCGTGCTCAGACTCACAGACTGGATGGTTTATATATGAATTTAAACATAAATGAAGTTGCACTGAGCATATCTTCATTTTGATGTGGGTATATGGAAGGAAATGCAAATGCAAATTTAAAGTTTGCAGGCAGATTTGACACTGATTTAAAGCTTAGGTCCAGAGCAATATATGGAACTTAGTTTTAACAAGTCTCTCTAATCCTGTTGGGGCACTTGTTGGATGAACCATGCCTAGACTCGTCCTCCAGGAGTAGATTCAGGTTGCAAACCTCAATGAAACATTCTTCAGAACAGCTTCTGTAGAAGATCATTCTTACACCCACTGAAGTCTCCACCAATCTAGGAAGTCCCTGCTGAGCTGCAGATCTGTCTCAAAGGGCCTGACAAGTCCTGTCCTTATCCTGCTCCTGCAGCTGAAGCTTGCTTGGTGCCTATCTTGCAGCGTGGCTCTGCGCTGTCCCTCTTGGCACTTGGAGAGTCTGTCCTCTTGCATCTCTTGCCCTGTAGGGTCAGTGCTAGACACATTCACGTCCTTCTCCAGCAGTGGGCGGATTGCAGAGCGTGGAGTTGCTCTTCCCAACCCATTTCCAGACTTTCAGCCTCCTCATGCTGGCTGAGATTCAGGCAGTTGGAAAAGCAATCTGCATAAAAGAGTGAGGAAGCCTTTTTAAAGCTGTCATCCTCATTCATCGATCAAAGATTATGATCCTACTTTCTCATTGTTTTATGGAGAGCATTTGTTTGTTTACTACTTTGGCAGCTCTGGGTACATAAGCAATGCATATACTATAAATATCCCCATTATCCAAGGGCCCAGCTCGGTGAGCACTGCCAGGCTCTGCTCTCACTGCCATCAAGTTGATAGAAGCACTCCAGACAATAAGCACTGAACTCAACAGGGTATTCATATTTCCATCTTTTTCTGCATGAAAGGCAAAAAGGTGAAATCTGTCCCACTCAGACACCTAAGAGAGAAGCCAGCCATCCACTGCTGAAACGTGTTGGTGAGGGGCACATGGGAGGCAGTGCCAAGCAAGGGCACGGAGATCAGTGCATGTGGCAGTGGCAGCACTGGGTGGTGTAGGAAGAGAAGTCACTATCTTAGTCAAAAAATACACTATGAGGAGCATGAAAACAGCTGAAACAAAGCTCAGAATGGAGGCAAGGAAGAGGGCAAGGACATTGGCAGAGAGACGCCTGAAGAGCTGGGTGAGAAAGGCTGGCTGATAGTGCAGAAGAGAAT
Organism: Ammospiza caudacuta; assembly: GCF_027887145.1. Classification (NCBI taxonomy): domain Eukaryota; kingdom Metazoa; phylum Chordata; class Aves; order Passeriformes; family Passerellidae; genus Ammospiza; species Ammospiza caudacuta. Next base: position 40,592,481 of record NC_080598.1, on the reverse strand, counting down.
GGTGAGTGAGAGAGGAGGTGATGGGAGGAGGAAATGAATATCCAGTGCTTTCTTCTTTGCAGGCTGCACCCTGTCCTAGGGAGTGTGAAGTCCAGGGTGGTGCCCCTTTCATGGTGATGACCATTTCATGGGGCTGCCAAGGCCAGTGCTGGATTCTTTGAAATCATTCAAACTCAGAAAAACTTGGTTCTTTTTCACACCTTGTATTCTTTGTCAGAGAGATTTTTCAGATGGACGTTTTGTTGTTGCATGAAGAAATAAAACCATGCATCGTGGCCACAAAGATTAGTAGTCAGACCTGTTTATGCACACAGCCATCCAACTGCTGTTATTTGCATCCATATAAACAGAAGCTATGCTAAATTCTGGCCAAAAATCAAACCCATTGTGAGCTGCCTAGAAGGCTTTAGCAGATGGGAACCATATAAATAAAATGTGATGTCGTTATTAACTGGTCCAGCAGTTCAGTGCATTTCTAACAAAGATTATTTGTAATGGCATGAAGACTCTTCTGTCTTGAAGGATGAGTTTATCTGCCAGACTGAGGCATTTAAAAACAAAATGTACAGTCTTCCTCTTCGGAGGCAGTGATGCTTTGAACCCCATTGCTTCCCACAGTGTATGAAAAAGGGAATTGCTGCACAGTTTGGATTAACTTCTGTGCCAGTTACATTAGAAAATTCATGTTACAATTCTGTATGGCTGCTTTAATTTACTTCTATCCTAGTTCAGTACCTAGCCCCAGTCATGACAGACTGTTCTTTGCTCCTTTGAGACAGAGCTCATTTCAAATGAGGGAAAGTTTAGTTGACAGTGATCTGCTTGACTCTTTACAGCAACACTATGTCCTATATCAGAACAAAATAGAGACATGTGAACCCAGTGAGCAGAAAGAAATAAATCCATTTCCTCAGTGTGATCCATGTTTCCTGTCCAGTTCTAAAATCCCAGTTAGGAAATACCTCACAGGCTCTTCCTGGAGTGTTGACCAGCCCTTTAAAGTGAGCTGAGATAATGACTGATACCTCCCAAACAGCTGTTTTCAGTTCTGTCACGTATCACAACTCCCTCTTCTTCAGTTCAGACCTTACATGTTTTCCCCAGGCTTTCTCTTTCTTATTCATGAGGTGGTTGCTGCTCTCCACATTGTTTTCTCAATCTCACTAGCAGGAAAGAGAGCAGTTTTCTAGGATTTTAACCCATTTTATTGGCTGAGCATTGTTGTTCTTTGTCCTCCATTCCCATTTTTTACCAAAGGCAATGCTTCCCATGCTGATGAGACCCTGGTTGTGCCAGGTGGCTGCTGCACAATTCTACCATTTCAAGCAGCTGAGTTGCCTTTCTGGAAGATTTCACAGTTCAGTTTTGTTGATAGATTCATCTTGTCAAAATACAGATTGAGAAAGTCAATCAGGAATGGCAGGCTGTAGAGGGAAGCCAGTATAGGGGCTGAGTTACTCTTGCCATGTTGCCACTGGTTCTCAGGGATTGCTGGTGTTGTGCCTGGAAGAGTGGCACTTCCAGATTTTAAAAAGCCATTTTTATGGCTAACATTAGACAACAACTGAGAAATACAGGTGTGCTCCCATGTGATGACTGTGAACTAAATGATAGCAATGTGTGAGCTCAGGGGAAAACACTGCTGGGGGTGGGTGAGGAAAGCACCACCTTGGGCTCTGCTGTTCTAATGTCTCTATAAAGAGTGAGTGTCAGCTCATCAGAAGAACTCCTACCAGCTCTTGAACCACTGCCTTATCAGTCCAGAAATGAACTTCATCCAGTCATCTCTGTATGCTCTCCATGTATTTACACATGCCTTTCTCATGGAGCTTAATGTATATAAAGGTCAAATACTGGGGGAGTGGGTGTGTAGAGACAGCAGAGCAGGACCCAGACTTGGAAAAGTCTGTGTTGCATAAATTGCCATATCCTTTAGCCTGCAACTTGATTGGTTTTATCTTTTTTCCAAAAGTGCCTCAGAAATACAGCCACAAAGACCAGAGCTTCAGTGCTAATAAGAAAGCGGAGCTGACTCAGTGCTACTAAAGGTGACTGATGTAGTTAGGGATCTGTTTATGGGTTACTTTCCCAGACACAGGGATATTAAAGCCCATCCTCACAGGCTGCCTGCTGTCTCCTGCAGGGCTGTGGAAGGCATCTTGGCACAGGGTCAGCACAACCACTGCCCCTGATGCTGGGATAGCAGCCCGAGTGTGGGCACACACACACACACACACACACCTGGGCTAGAAAGGTGAAGAATATTTTTAAGACATTATTTTTATGGTAATCTATTTCAATGGTTAATTTAGTTTAGGACACTGATTTATAACAAGTTTATAGATCTTCTTTACTATTCTTTGTTGAATTATGGAGGTGGCATGTGTGAAATGGAAGTACTTGGCCTATTGTTCTGCTTCTCACGCAACCAGTATAGTTGAGACAATAAAAAGATCTATAAAATTAATATATACAGAGAGAAAGGGACAGAGAGAATATGTAATGCTCTAGAGCCTGATATCACATTTATCTCTCCCAGAGAGGTTAAGACTCAGAATTTACATGTAGAAATACCAGAAAGATCTTACCCTCTTATGTGGAGAGAAATGACTTCTAAGCATCCAGGCTATCATCTCCTTTATTTATAAAGCCAAATTTCATGGTGTAATTTTTTGTGGGTTTTTTAGGCTAGAACCATATTGCTTTGCTTACAGCTTGGAGCTAGGCCATCTATTGCTGAGGGCTCCCGGACCTGGAGCTATTAGGCAGGCTTTTATGGAGACATAGCTACACTAAGATTTCAATTCCCCATTTTCTTTATACCAGTACATTATATCATATTTAAATGTACCTGCATGTGAACACATGCACATCGTAATGGGCAAATATTTATACATCTCTCAACAAACCCTATATGCTCACACTTATTAAATGTGATAATAGCATTTTTATCTTACCTATGCTAAACTGTGTTCAGTGCATACTGCTGACTACAGAGGCACTTGACTCCCTATTCTACCTCCTCTGAGGCTCTTTCTGCTATTTCAGGCCATTGAGAAGTGATTCATTTAAGGTCTGGTATCTGGTATCTCAGGTGTTTTAACTGGTTTTCCTTTCATATTTATAATAAAGTAGTGTTTCCTGGTATCCTTACTTTTGTGTATCATTGTATGACTGGGATATCAGGACATTTTTACCTACTTTTGCTTTAAAGGTTTCTTTAGTAATTATCTTGTATGAGAAAGTAAGGAGATGAAAGCAGGTATAAAATACACAAAATAGTACAAAGCACATGCTTGTTTCATTAACACAGTGTCTTTGAGTGACTGATTGTTGGTTTGCTCTTGTAGCAGCAGCAATAGCAGTGCTCCTTCTTCTCCCTTGGTCAGAGGTATGCTAGGATAATTCTTAATCAAAGCTTTAACATGACCTTGCAATGAAATATGACCAAGGCAATTAATCCATATTTAAATGGTGACTCCACTTCAGAGCCCTGGTATCTTGTCCAAGATGTGCAAATCTCTCCAATGATGTATTTGCTAACTGCTGCTATTTTAAACTGTCCTCTTTGCCCAATCTCTCCTCTTTGATTAGTTTTCAATATGTTAAATTGGGTAAACAAATAGGTAGTGGATTGATAGTTGTGAAACTGGTTGATGTCTTGTCCTTTTCTTTTATGTTCCTAAAGGACAGCAGTCTTTTAAATAAACCTATTAATGTACCATCATTCCTTCTACAGAGTATAAATATATGGTAATATGAGGTCTGTTTTCTTGTCACCACACATCACCACTTCTATTTGAAGAAAACAGAATAAATGCACCAAATATAATATTACAGTCAAATGGAAAGAAAATTCCTGGTTTCTACTGTCAAAAAGAAAAAGCAGAACAATAATTTGAATAGAATTGCAGTTTATCCTCTTTGGTGTTAAAGAATACCAATTTATTTTAGAAACTACAAATAATTTAAAGATTTCAACAGTTTTAATGAAGTTTAAGAGTTCTAAGATGGGTATTTTTTCTCCATTTGGTGTATCCTTCATCCTGTGTAATAGAAACCAGTGCTGTCCACATAGTCTAGGTTGAAGGTTACCAACACTGACAAATTATCAAAGTGCTTCTGTTATTTTAATTAACAATCTCCTAGAGGTTTTTCTCTCCAGAAACATAAATAATAACCCTGCAAAGGCCTTATTTTTGGAAATATACCCTAGGAAAGAGAAAGGGGCTTATTTTCCTGACAAAGCCAAAAAGTTGGAGAGAAAGACCAAATAACAGAATCTGGCTTAGTGCCCAGCAAATTACTGGAGAAGACTATTTGGTAATAAGAAAGAAAATGCACTTGGGCTCTGCATCGTTCACAGATACAGATTGGAACAGCCAAGAATGGTTCTTTTTTTGAAGGAGGGGTTGTTCACTAACTGTTCTGTGAGGATATTTACTAGAGCAGACAACTAGAGCTAATAGCCATAAAACAGAACTGCCTAATAATTTTTTAAGCCAAGTCCGCTTATTATTTCCATCAGACATTGAAATTCAGATATTTGCAGTAGTAACATCACAGACTACAGGTGTAAGTAAGGCAATGTTCAAGTAATGCAAAGTTTTATCTGAGGCTAAATACCTGCAGATAGTATCACATTGGTACAACACCCTTGGATTGTCTTTGCCTGGAATATTTAATTAATTCTATTTGCAAACACCTGTCAACACAACAGTTGTGGCTTACTTTTTGAACATATTGTGTCCCATACATTCAAGGAAACATTTTATTTTCTTTTTGAAGCTGCTAATTGTTGAATGCTAAAAAGAACAGCTGTAGTCACATCGTGTCAGGAGGGATAGAGTTTCTGCTATATTCTGCATATATCAAATTACAGCCTCTGGTAAGGCTTGTAATACCTGACAGGTGATGGTAGGAAGTTTAAGAATAACCAACTAGCTAAATGCCCCACCCAATGATTTGGTTTGTTGGCCTTGCATCATGGCAATATGTTGGTGCAAGTGGCTGGAATCTGGGCAGAATCATTCAATTATCAGAAGGCTGGAGGCTCTCCCTGTTGCAGAGCCTGTGCTAAGTAAAATAAGGGCTTTCTGTTCAGAGAATGGACAGCATCTGAGTTTTCTGCATCCTGGCTGAAGTGGAGGTGAGCTCCTACAATTTTGTGAAGCATTAACACAAGCTAAACTTTCAAGAGTGCTCAAGCCTTCATATGAGTGCCTCCAGTTGCTGTGAGGGTCTGCAGTCTGCAGGGGATGTGTGCCTGGGCAGCTGAAGGTACACATGTGTGTTTATGTGTCTACTGACCCCACTCACCACAGGAATGGAACTTTAAACTAAGGCTTGAATCAGCTGTTGCAAGGAGTCCTCAGGGAAGATGAAAAGCTCATGTCAGCTGAGATCTTTGCACTCAGGTGTGTCTTTCAAAATGATATGTACTTGTCTGCCCTCTCTTGCTTTTGTATCCTTTTGCTTCTGAAAGTGTCAAAGGCTATTATTTTATCCTCTGTTAAAGTTTTTGCATGTGCACTGCAAAGAAGATGGCAAAAAGTAAATTGGTTTCACTCTGTCAAGGAAAATGGATTTAAAATATCTATTAGGACTGAAGAGCACTTATGTAAGCCTCTTAGATGTTTCATTTTGTAAACAGCTTGATCCAGAAGGGCAAGTGACAAGTCTTAATCAGCTCTCTTCTGCAAACCCTTTACAGAGGAGCATGCAAGAGTTACAGTCATTTTTTCTTTAGTTCTGGCATCTGTCCTAAGCTGCCTTTGGTGTGGTGTCCCAGGTAGCTGTCTATCCCTACCTAGCCATGAGAAGAGCTGCCAAAAAGTCTTCCCTCTGGCTAGGTCAGGAGCTTTTTTCATTTAGAGTCTGTTATGCCAGTTGTGTACTATGATAACAAACACTGTGAGCTAATCACTGCCCACTTAAGCAGAAAACCACTCATTCTTGTTCCTATCTGAATGATACCAGAGCATTCCTTTCTTGCCTGCTGCAACTTTCCTTTGCAGAAACAGATACAAATGTCTTTCAGGTTGGATGAATGGTGCCCACAACATGTTTCTTTTGATAGACCATCTTTGCAGCTGAAATTCGTGCCTATTGTTTCAAATTTCTCCACAGTCTTCTCTGTAGAATTCTTTGCAGAAGCCTTTAGACAAAAACTTTGGGCCTGCAAGGGGCAAATAATGTGAGACATGTTTCTAATGAGCAATAATTACAGGTTTAAATAGCTGGCACAATCAGTGTTCAGTGATTTCATTATTAGATGGCACTGTAATTTATGCTAATCCTGATAACGGTTCCGGATGACAGAGGTCCAGACATAGGCGATTGCACTGCAATTATTTACACCCTGTATTTCTGAAACAATAGATATGGTAATTTGGAAATCAGATGACTGTGATTTCATTTATTCTGGTAGGAAACACATGTAACAAGTTGTGTCAACAACCATAAAATTAAATAGGATTATTTGATTTCCAGTTCTAGGTTTATTCCTTGTTAGCTTTCACTGCCCTAGACAACCCACGAATCAAAGGAAGTTTATTTGGGGAGACCTGAAATTTTAAAATTTTCTACCCTTTTGCAAGTCTTGCATTTGGATATATGTTCTCAGTGCAAGAGAAAGGGGTGGGTTGAACTTCATGAGTCTGCTTTCATGTAGCTATCACCTTTGTAATTGCTGCAAACAAAGCCAAACCTTTCAATCCACTCCAGCCATTCCTAAGGGACTGGGGTACTCCACTGGGCTCTTGTAAGTAAGCCATCTGAATTTCCAGATCAAATCATGCCAGTGTGGTGGGTTGGTGGCAGGACATCAGGGGGGTATATCAGAGGTGTTTTAGAGGGCAAAAGAAATGGAGGCTGGAGTAATTTCAGTGTGCAGAACACCAAGAAAGCCTTTAGCAGGAGAACCTGTGCTTCAGTCTCAGGTTCATTCCTCAGCACCTCGTTGTGCCAAACAAGTCAATTAGACTGTTCATGTGTTTAAAGCCCGTGCTACGTGCTTCACGTGACTGGAAGATCAGGTCTCTGGGGTAAATAAGTGAGGTAATAGTCTGTTGATTGTTGGAAGTTCCTGGAACAATCAGGACTCTGGTCTTTCTGCCAAAGTATTATTCACTGCAATTAGGACAATGAGCAGGACTAAAATTCCATTCAGTGCACCTCTCATCTGTTCCTCTGGTCAACTTGTGCAGTCTTTCTTAACATTTCAAATTTGAAAATTGCTGTTGGTATTGGTGAAATAGATGTGAGTGTTTTAGGAAGGAATTTTTAAATCCAAAATATGGTCTGGATACTAATGACCAGTCTGTATAGCTTGTATTTATTTTGTGTGATAGTTGGGATTTTGCTGCAGGAGGGGGTAAGAGAAGGCATGCAAATACTGTAGCTATGCATGGGAAAGAGACAGTGAGTGCTGAGGAGCTCATCAGTTTGCAATATTTTTATCCTGGTGCATCTTGAATAGTCTCTACCATCATATATTTTTTGTGATGTGATAGAAGGTCTGGGTTGGCCCTTGTCATACACAGGTGGTTGGCAGTGCCACTAGAATGGGGGTGTCAGGGTAGCTTTGCCAGCAACCCAGCAGTGTCTGGGCTAACAGCACTCCTGTATCTGTCTGTCTGTCTGCTCACTAGTGCTCTTGCTGGCTTTCTTTTGCTCACATACAGCCTCCTGATGCTGCCCTCCCCAACCTCCTTGGGCAAGTAGCAAGGTGAGGCTGGTCTGAGTGCCAGCCTCACTTAGGAGGCTTGGCTGCTCCTGGGAAGCTGAGGATTGCTTTTGTGAAAGCTCTGTGTCCATGTAACTGCCAGCTCCCAGCAGAAAGGATGGAAAATGGCTGCTGAACCACCCAGAGTAATCCACATGTCTGAGAGTGGACAGTTAGAGAGGCTTGGAAAATCATATCCACAGGCTTTGGTAAAACTTATCTGAACTGCTCAAGGTGTTTAAGCTGAGACATCTCACAAGAAAGGCTCTTGCTGTGGTTTTGACACTTGCTACTTTCAGCATAGCTTGGATTTCTGATAAGACATTCTTTGTGGTATATAATTTTCTTTTTCTGACCATAGCTTGTCCCGGAAGGACACAAGAACAGCAGCTGCAAAACAGACAGGTGAAGCTAGAAAATCCTCTTACCCTAGCTTTTTATTCCTGCTAGCTTTATTATTTTAGTGTTTTGGACAGGTGAAGCTATAGCTTGATTCCCTCTTTATATGAAGAAATTTGCTTATGTGTTTAGTAGAAATACAAATTGCTAGAGGAAGAAACCTGATGGCAGAATACAATGTGTTGTCAGTGCCAGGATGGTAGCTGTCAAAAGCAGACTTCATTGTAATCAGCTTGTCTTATGCTTTATATGCAACCCCCATTAACATTCCAGCTTTGACTGGTATGATACCAAACTATGCTTGGAAAAGGAACCATGCTTAGAAAAGGAACTTTACTGATCACTTTCAGCAAAGTTTCTTCATTTACAAGCTTAATTTATAAATACAGAAGTTCCACAGAGCTGCATCTTCATTTTACAAGATAATATTCTGTGTTTATGTGCTGAAACCGGTGCATGTAAACCACTTCATGTTGGAGACCTACAGCATGCAACCCAAAGTAAAAGGGTCTGCTTTTGTCATTGTTAAGATAAACAATGACTTAACTGGTGGAAACATCTCCATTCTGGAGTTGTTTTATGTGGAAGTTACAAATTGCTTTCTTGCTGTGTAATATAAATGGTTTTTCCAAATGCTAATGTTGTGCTATTGATATTTAAGATCACCTCATTAATCATCCTGGGGAGTAATAAAGTTATCTAAGTTCATGGACTCGCTTCCTAAAGTGGATATTAATAAAGAGCAGAGAAGAAACAACATTTTAAAATACAATATTAGTAAACCTTTAGACAGGAGTAAAGATTAATTTGAAAGGACTAGGTACATAATAAAAATGTTTCCTAATGTTGTGGAAATGATCTGGTCAAGTGTGCAGTGTGGGGAACAGAAAAGAAACTGTATGGATTGTAAGTGATGGTGAGTGTCATGCAGAAGAATACACTAAAATGTCAGTAGATTATTTTAGTTGTGCTGCTTTTGGAGAACCAAGATGGAAAGCAGGATTAGGCTGGCCTCTTGAGCAGTGAGTAAAAAATGTGAAAAGCAACTAATTTTCTTAAAAGGAAAGGTATAAATCTTACCCTTGCTGTCTCTGCAATTTATGTAAACTCTGGCAGGAAAAAGAAGAAAAGAAAGGCAGCTCAAGGAGGTCTAAGCTTACTCAAGCTGAAGGAGACAAGGTGGTTGCCAGGGTTGGAAAGAGGAGCTGATCTCACAGGGAAGCACAGGAGACAGTCAAGAGGCTGTGGAAGCACACGGAGATGTGGTGGGGAGAAGCAGTAATTTTTCAGTGTTTGCCTTTGTCCCTCATGTCACATAATGGTGCAAAAATAAACATGTTTGCCATAGACAGTGGTCAGACTTTCCATGTGCATCAGCTTCACTTGGTGTAAGTGCAAACAGCTGGGATGGGGAACTGGGAGTATGTGTAGATATTTAGGGATGTTCAAGACCTTATGAGAAGGAGAAAGATAAAGTCTATATTAAGAATGGAATAAGTTGTTTGCTTTTCACCCTGAACACCTTTGCGATCTATGACATTAGTAATATTGCCTTATAATCTCATTTACAAGGTTTCCTCAAAGATAAAATAACAAAGACTACCAAGAGTAGACCCTTCAGAAATGAAGAGCAATCAGCTGAAGCTAAAAGGCTTTTTTAAACCTCTGAAACAGTTTCATGTGGTGCATTTCTGGCTGTTTGAATGATGGAAAGGATTTCTTTTTGTTCTCACAGTATCTGGAAATGAGTCACGAAAATGCATAATGCATTTCATATTAACATTATATGAAAAAAAGTATAATATGAAGGTTTAAATGAGCACTCAGGTGGAAGTCATCAAAAATGCATGTTTATATATTTTGGGTTAATTTTATTAAGAAAGGACAACTTTGCTCAGGTGCCATCTGCAACGGATGAGGTAGAAGGAAAAAGCAAAAATAAATATTTTGTCTCTTTTTTTGGATCATTTCACGAGAGAAGAGCTGCTATTTTTGAAAGAATATCTAAGTCTCCATGTCTGAAATGCACCTCAGAACCCAAGCTACTTCTGCTGTGGGCAGCCTAGGGACTAGTTTGATCTATTTCTGATGTTTCTTTAGGGCTCAGATGCTGGATTTGGCACTGGAAGACATTGGACAGGATTTGAGGAAGGTTTGGCAAAAACCCCTCATCAATACAGTACCTGGGCCAGCTTTTGGTGCAGCTTAACCTGGCACTGCTTCAGTTTGCTTCCACTGACATCAGGTGCTGATTTTGCTCATGCACAGTGTGTGCAAGAACAGATCTGAGCTTATCTGAGCTTTACATTCAAGTTTTTTTTACCCAAAGGGGAAATTTGGCTATTGGGTGAGCAGAACCCACCACCCTGCTGCTTTGGCCTTCCTGTGGACAGCATTTTCAGGACAAGAAACTGAAACAAAAGGATGCTAATAATTCAGAGCAGAACTCACTCATGCTCTTCTGTAGTGGACTTGAAAGATTGTATGAAGTGGCAGAAATTGTTGGAGTTTACTTTTGATCCTTGACTTTTCCAACTCTTTGCAGTGTTACATATTGTACTTCTCTCATCTCTTTGAATGAAGACAGCTCTGTTGTGGATTCTGACTTCCTCACATGCAACTCCTTCTCCCATCCACAGTCTTGCCTGGATTGTAGACATTTTGAGCAAGGAATATCTTTTCATCATGTGCCCTTAAGTGTCTGTCACAATAGGATGCTTCCACCTGACTCTGGTATCCAGAAGTTACAACAGTGCAAATAAAATGTAATAGCAGGAGCTGCAATACTCAATTATCCACCACTGCTACCTGAAGGAGCTCTGGAAATAAGGCCAGGATGTACCAAATCCTGGCCTTGGGCAGCCCCAGGATACCATTGTTGATGCCAGAAGTGTTGCACAGTGCAAAGGAAAGCTTAATACATGAGGCATCTGTCATAGAGGAAGAAAGGGAGAATGAGATGAAATGTTTATGATTGTTGTGTAAATAAAAAGAAAAAAAATGAAGGTGTGGTATAGGATTAGAATAAGTAAATACAATGCCATATTTGTGAATAGTGTACAAACAAAAGTTAACAATTGATTCTATTTAGAGACTTTGACTTTTTAAAGAGAGAACATTCATATGTTTATGTTGTTTTAATCACTGGTTTAGAGCAATTCAACAGGAAATCAAAAATGCATTTTATATTATTTTTTTAAAGTGAAAAATGTATTTCTCCTGCATTTTTTTCTCCTGGCTGTCTTTAAGAACCCTGATAGAAGTTCAGAGCTGCAGACTGGCTCACAAGCAAGAGACCACTGCTGCTTTAACAGCAATTTAATTTTAATACAACCTATTTTTGACGCAAGATGCACTGAATGGCTCAGAGAATTAGTAAAAAAATTCCTTTGAAGTCTTTAATTTCTTTATTTCAGTATCTAATAGGGCCCAGTTTTATAGAGATGGAGGTTTGTGTACTTCATTTAAAAAAACCCCAAACCCTGTAATTAGCATTAATTATCCTTTCTGGAGAGGTCTTTGGAAGAAAGCCAAGGATTAGCTGAAAAGAGGAGCTGACATGCCTTCTCCTCAGGGGCTGCCCGGGTTCAGCTTGGAGAGATTCTGTGCAATGCTACACTGGGCACTCCCTGCAGGAGCTGGATCTTTCAGTAAAGCAGCTACTTGTTAACATCTGGGCTTTTGTTTGTTGGGTTTTTTCCCTCCATAACAATCAGCTGGACTGGAGGCTCTTCAGTGTGGAGAGCAGGACTTTCTAACTTCCTACAGTAAGGTATTCCTCCTACTCCGTTGTTATGTCCGTCTATAAAATTACCTACGTGGGCCTTACAGTATTTATTTAAAATTTTATTTCCTGTGTATGAGACACAGGAATATGTTCATATGTCAGAATCTGTTCATATGACAGAAGTCATGTGAATGTGATGTGATTTTAAGGATATAATAATTTAGGATTGTCTGCCTCTGGGAAATGCATTTAACTAGATTCTTGCCCCTTGAAACATTCTTGCCCCTTCTGTTAACTTTTGAGAGTCTTAATTACACCTTCTGCTCTATTAAGTTGTATTATTAGTCACTCTATTAAGGTTACATCAGAAAACAAAACCGTTCAGGATTGCACAGAAGAGTGCCCAAAGCAGAGATGTGGCAGAAGCACTGAAGCAATCTACTTAAGGCTTACTATGTGAAAAGTTATTTTGAATTATTTGTGGGATTCTTAAATTAGGTTAGAGTGATTTGTATTGTATGAACTCTTCTTAATGAAGAAAAGATTCCCCTTTGCTCTGTAATAGTAGCTCTATTCTGGAAACCTGGTGACATTCTCACTGCAGAGCAGCTAGAAGCACTTCAAAGACTGAGAAATGAAACTTGTAAAAGGCTCTGTGTGCATGTGTGCATCATCTGTGCTTGACTTGAAGTCTTGTACTTACTGTGTGTCTCAGCAAATAAATCACATTGAGTGACAGCACAGATCAAAAGTAGTTGTTTGCAAGGCTTCTGCACCATATCTTCTCCAATCTCCATTCTCACTTGACAGAGGAGAGGGACTGCCCTAAGCTCTAATGCAGTTCATGGCTGAAAATTAATTCCCTTTACCACTTTTATTCACATCACTTCATCAACTTTTGTATCGCAAATACTGGAGTGTAAACAATTCTCTAGATCATAAGTATTCCTTATGTTTTCCCTTCTCCCTGGAGGAATATTTTGCTTTTGTTATTTAGGCAACTAGAAAATCTCTATACTGGCTTTTAAAGGGCAGAAACATTGAAACTGGGCTTCAAACACAGTTGTTTATGTAAAATGTTATGGTAAGCCTACCCCTGCTGTCTGTGTTGCCTCAATAAAGTGCCTCTAAAATAATGCTTTGGTGAGTGGGGAAAGCATTATCTGCAAATCCTGCTGCAAGAGGACTTGGAGGGTTCAAGAGGAGCCTTTAGGAATGGTGTCCCCAAATGAATTATTCTCCTGAGCTGAGGATTGCATTTTACTACCTCTTAAATGGATTTTTTTACCTCTGATCACCTTCCTTGAGCATATGGAGTCCCTCTTTCCCTAATTGGTTCTTTGATTTTTGTCTTGAGTCCCTGCTGTGGAAAGGTCTAAAATGACAGCAGCTCCAAATGAGAAGGCATCTTTAAGACCAATATTGACAGACTTTGTAGGACAAGGCTCCAGTGATATCACTCACCCAAATTTTTCATCTGGAGCTATTTGAGTAGTCATTTCCTTGCTGGTGGTTGTTTGTTGGTTGTTTTTTTTTGACTCTTCCTTCCTACCACCATCACCTTTCTCCTGGCTTCTGTACATTTACTCATAAAATCAAAGAGCAGCTCTATACCTCTCTACTTATATGGCCATGCTATTTTAAAATTTTATGTTGGTTAAATGCTGTTTGATAAATACTATGAGAACAGCACTGTTTCTTTGCCTGATACAAATATCTGGATATCCATTTTGCCATCAGTAACAAGATTACCTTTGGGGGTGATTTCTCTTACCCACCTGCAGGACTTCTACACTACTGGAATGATTGTACTTGATGGTCTTAGAGGTCTTTTCCAACCTAGATGATTGCATAGTTCTGTTCTATATTTACTGCTAAAAATAGGGGTTTCTGTTTACTGCGAAGTGACTCCTTGCCTCTAGGTGAGTACCCTTTTCTTTGATACCTATGCTAAATTTATAACGCTGTCTTAAAACACACTGCAATTTGCCTGAGGCATTTCTGGAAGCTTTGCTAGAGCTTAGTTTAGTTTGACCAACAGAATGGCTAAAACTTACTTGGAATTCTATCTACATATATCTTAGTGTGTGCTGCTCTGTGGTGTCCTTCATCAAAGTACTGCATTTAAAACCTGGATTCCCATCGCATGTTAGGTAGCTCTGATCTCAGTAGGGAATTTGTGTTATTTTAATATGAAGCTATTTTTTTTCAAGAGTGGATTTCTAATTGTAGAATGGCTCATAAATTGTCTTGTCTTAAGTAATGTTTATTTAGCAGCAAAGAAAATGGAGTAAGAGTAGTTGTTAAATGGTGACTGTGGCTGTGAGTTTGTCAAAAGGAGAGAGGCAGAAGAAGCATAGGGGTGTGAAAGCTAGTACATACCTTTAGGCAATTTTTTAGTCTAACTGCATAGGTTTCATATGGTCTTGGTTTTCATCTCACAGTTTTCAGTAATTCCAGTAGGTAAAAATTGTTCTAGCCCAGATTGTTTTGCTCCTAGAAAAGTGAATGTACAAGTTGTACTAGATATAATCAACATGGGGAAGTGAAAAGTATCTGGAAATAGGAATTATTCATGCTGGTAGTCCCATTTTTCCTTGATTAAATGGGTTGTGAAACTGCACGATGCAGCAAAGGATTTCATGTGTTGTGGCAAAAGAAGCTGGCAGGCGTGCTGCCCTCCTGTACTAAGGCTGCTTCTGAAGATCATCCTTGGCTCCTTGCAGGTGCCACATTCTCATCATCTGAGCAGAGGATTTGTGGCAAAAGGGTGTGATCAAAGCCTTGAGCTATCAGGAAGCCAAACTCTGTCAGTGTACGTGGTCCTCTGGAACTCAGTGTCAGGTGAGGATGGGTGCAGCTGCTGCAGTGACAGATGTGAGGGCCAGCAGGGTTCTGCCAAGATGAACACAGGCTCTCTGTGTAAGATGTTAGTTGTTATATGCTCTTCACCTCACTAGATCTGGATGTGAAATTCCTCCAGCTGAATGCCTGTAATGGTTCTCCTGAGCAGATCTTTCATGCTAGCCTACTTCATAGCAGTACCAGCGAGTCCTGACAGAGACTCCTTCAATTCCTGCCTGCACTGAGTGCAAACCTTTCCTGCAGTAGTTCAATAAATAGATATTTACCTAAGGGTTACTGGAAAGTCCCCGTGTGAACTGCTGGGAACTGGTGCATTTTGTGTAGAGCACCAACAGTGTCAGTACCAGCTTCCTTGCTTTCTCTGCAGGGATGCCCTTGCTTTAGAGGTCCTGTAACATTCAGACCTCCAGATGGATCAGTCATCAGCCTGTCGAAGTTTCCATCGAGACAGAGAGTTTGCTGACTATTGTCACACCTGTGCCCTTTTGATGGCCTCTGTAACACCTTTGAGTGGGTGACTTGGGCCTGAATAATTTACTTTCCTTTTTCTGCTTCACAGAAGTTTTCCTTCAAATAGGTGTTTATCTAACTCACATATAAGAAGGAAGTTTATTAAAGATTGGGTTTGTGTAGTGGCATGGAATTCAAGTTTATAAATATTTCAACAGACACTTATCTCCTTTGATGCTGTGCTGGTGAGTTGCAAAGTTGGCCTATGGCTGCTATGTGTGAAGCCTGAGGGAGGAAATCTTGTTTCTCAGGAAGGGCGAGAATGAAATTGGATGAGGTGTGACTTCAGGTAAATGGAATAGCTTTTGGTAAGGAGAACACCAGTATAAAATGTTCATATAGATTAAGTCAAGACACGTAGGAAAAGCAGTGACATTTTTAAGGTGGTTTAGTGTCAAACTTTTGTAAAAATACACAGTGAACCCAGGTATGTATGGTATCACCTTTGACTGTCAGTGGCTTGCTGTCTATCCTGGGCAGAATTCATATGTATAAAAATGCCAGAGTGCTATATCCTGTGGTAGCAAAAAAGGATGGCATGGTTCAATGTTATATGCATTTCTGAAACACTCTGTAATAGCATTAAGTGACCTGAAAGCCAGTCTGTGATATCTGTCAGGATGCAGAATGTATTTTGGTAGCTTTTTCCCTCCAATGTTGTGCCTGGAGGTCCTACCACTTAGTATTTTGTTGGTTCCATATGTAAATCAAAAGGCCAAAAAGTAAAATAGGAGGAGATATTTCCTGTCTCAAGGGGACAGAAAACCTTTCCACATTTGTCAAAATAAGTGGATTGCAGACCATGCATCCTAGATAACTTTCTGGTTAAGTCATGAAATACTATTTTTCAAATACTGACTTCCACTTCCGTGGCTCTTTTGGAGTATGAATTGTTGGGGTAAGTTTGAGGGGCCTTTTTTCTTTGAAAGGAAACACAGCCAATGTAATGAAGCAGTTATTTGTAGTGAATGCAATCTGCATGGCTGAAAGGCAGCAGATTAAGACCTGAAGTTTCAGTTTACTTTTCTTTTGGAAGCTTGCTGGTTTGGTCTTTCACCCATGTACTGTGCTATTTCAGCTCTCAGGATGCTTTCAGAATCCAAGAACTTGCCAGTATAGCAACTCTGCTTTCCTCCTTTGTGACATGACTTCATAAACTTCAGATTTAGTTTCAATATTTCCATTTTGGCTTCTTCAGGAGGAATAAGCAGTGGTTCAGGTGTTCAGTTGGTGAAATTAGTTCATTAATTTCCACCTAAAGATTAAATGGGAGTGAATGTCCATGTTTCCCAAGAGCATGAGATAATTTGGTCAATAGACAGAGGGTTTGGCTAATAACTGAGCTTGTGGTGAACAGAAATAAACTGTGGTAAGATGCCTTAGAGCTATGGAAGCTATTAAGCCAAAATTATTATTAGGTTTTCCTGTTGGATCATCAAAATCCCCTAAGAAAAAACTGGTGCTCTTGAGACCCATCAGGAAAACTGTGAATTAAAGTCTGTATTTACTGCATGGCTCTGCAGGATTTTGGGGAATGGAAAGTATTAGCATTGTATTCATTGCTACAGTAGGAAAACAATGAAAATATTCAGGCAAAGAATGAGAAAATAGGAGGAACTTGGTTTCAGTCATGGGTTTTCAGAAGTTAGTCACAGATGATAAAAAAGTTCTTTAGCATATCAAACTGAATGCTTGGCAACTGTTGGTCTTGAGCAATTCTGAATTTTCAGACAGTGCTGAAGATGCATCTGAGACCAACACTTCCTTTGAAGAGTCTCAATTTCCTTTGGCTGTTGGAAGAAACCAAATATTTGGTTTCAGTAGCTTCAGTGCCTGTTCTGTGTAGGCCGAGCAAAGTCCCAATTCCCTGAGTTGTACTTTGCTGGCAGCAACACTTTGATGTTTCCTCAGAAGAGGTAAGGAAAAGTCTGCCTAAAACTCACTTTTGTTCCTGGCAGACATCAGTGCAAATATCTGAGTATTTTACTTTCTGTCAAAAAGTGTGGGCTGAATTGTCATCCCCCTAGAATAAATCAAGTCTGTATATGCTATCATAAAAAGAACTGAAGGAATTTTTGGTTCTTGGCAGAAAGCCAAGCAAAAGGTGCCTGAATCTTTCTTTTACTTTAACAGTTCTCATTCCATGCCACTTGTTTAAGATAAACTCCCCATTTTTTTTTTTGTTATTGGCCAAAAGTCTATAGTTTGGTTTTCAAATATATGATTTGTTGCGAAGCTTCTTTATTTATCTTGCAGTCTTCTTTTCTTCAGTTATGCAGTAAACATTTCATTACAACTATCACTGAAAGTTTTCTGCTTTATTTTAGTCTTGGGTATCTGTGTGGAAGAACCCATGACAAATATTTTATGTAGTGTCTAATACCCAGTGCATTATCCTGCATTGTCACATGCTAGGATTTACTTGTTTCAAAAAGCCCACCTCTCCATTTGACTGCAATTCACATTTTCTAATATAGATTTTAATTTCATCATAGAAGTCCTTCATTTCCCAGGTACGCAGTTTACTTGGTTTCTCTTGACAGGTTTTTCTCTGTTCACCCCAATCTGAGGTGGAAAAGAGCAATACCTCAGAAGGTGGATGTGAGCTAGACTACCTGTTTCTGTAGTTATAAAGGTAGTTCTGATTTCCTTCTCTGTTTTAGCTTGTATCAGTAGGGACTCCAAAACCACAACTATTATGAAGTCCAAATCTAATGCACCATAGAAAATACTTTAATTGCCTTTATCTAAGCTTTCATCCTTCAACTCCACACTGTTATCTCCTGGGGTTTTGTGATAACTGGCTTCCTATTCTTCCTTCCCCTGCCTCTCACCTATCTTGATTTAGAGAGAAACACTTCTTACCTTTATCTTTTCTGTAAAATTTTTCCTATCCATTGTCTAAATACATTTCTGTTTTCCTTTTAAGATAATGTCCTTAATACATAAACTACATTTTAATTTTTTTAAAATAATCTGATGTTTTGGAGTTTTATTCCTGCCATCATTGATTACATCAACTCCACCTTCACCTGTATATTTGTGCATGTACCTGCATCTGTTCTCACCTGCACAAGATCAGATTCATGTCGTAAATCAGCAGACCTATGTATCAGGTCTGGAGACATTTTTCTTTCCTGAGCTAATGACCTGATTTTAAAATGACTGTTCTGATAAAAGATGTATTGTGTAAGTAATGCAGATAAATAAGCTATTTGATAGTGGGATGTGGGCTACTGGTCAGTTAAGTTTTGAAGTTGCAATGTTTTGTTTACATTTGTTGGAATGACCTAGACCTAGGATATAATATAATTTTCCTCTCAAATCTTTGACATTATGGAGCTTTGGGGACACTCTCTGTGCTGTATATTTCCATTAGGCACACAGCAGGAATATTTTTATGTCAGAGTCTCTTTATTTTTAGGAGATGAGCAGAAGTAGTAGTAATGTGTGGAAGAAGGCCAGGTGACAAGAATAAAAGCCAGGGTCATGACAGAGTGTACCAGTTTGAAGCAGGAGCTAAACATCTTGTTTGGGACTAAACTACCCCTTTAACACTCCAGTAAGGAGCTATGAACCCAATGAGGAAAGGACATATTTTCTGAACCCCTCACCCCCAGCTGGCTCTCAGCTGACTTACACAGATCATCAGCTTCAGAAAATGCTTTTTAACTTGATGTCAGTGTTTCTTTTTCCAGGTTCCAAGCCAAACCATAGAAAGACGTTTGGGACCCCAAGGTTTTTTGCTTGTCTGGGAATTTCTGGTTATTTGAATTTGTCTGTTCTTTCTCCTTCCCCCTTATAGAAAAGGCTCCTTCCTTTGGAGGGAAAACAATCCTGAGCATAGGGGGATGAAGTGGTCAGACAGAAAAAACTGTTGTGCTGCTGTGCGGGTAATTCCAAAGGCTGTCTATGTTTCCAACTTAAAAAAAAAAAAATCATAAACTGGGCTCACTTTCAGACTTTCTTTAACCATAATTTAGTGCTGACATGATTTCTTCCTTATTTCCAACCAGTAAAATGTCTCCTGTTGACTCTGTCCTCATCAATGATTTGTTTGGCTGCAGTTTGAAGATACTGAATTGGTAATTTTTCTTATACATGTATCCTTCCTTCTGAGCCTTTACATTTGCATTCATTCTTAAACAGTTTCTGCCTAATTAAATCAGACCTATTCAAACTCTGACAGGGAAGAGCAAAGGTCAAAAAATGTCAGACACCCTTAACAACCTCTATT
Source organism: Ammospiza caudacuta (assembly GCF_027887145.1). NCBI lineage: Eukaryota > Metazoa > Chordata > Aves > Passeriformes > Passerellidae > Ammospiza > Ammospiza caudacuta. The sequence continues at coordinate 40,573,017 of NC_080598.1, read as the reverse complement.
AAATCTTGCTAAACTGAAGGTGCTCTTACTTTCAGTCCAGAAATGGCATCTTAGATTGCAATAATTGATGTGACCTCCAAATACTTACAGATTATCAAGAATTCCACTGAGCACAATAGGAAAGAATGGGATAAATGTGCTTAACAGAAACTGCTCCTTAGCCCAAGTCCCCATACAACACTGGGAAGAGAAGTATTTTATCATGCTGTGCTGATTTGAATGTAAAGAGTGCTAGAAATGATGTCCACCAAATTTACCAAATCTTCTCTGGGATTTATTTTTAAGCTAGAGAGAGAGAAAGAAGAAAGCACTTTTCAGCATCCAGTCAACATATCAAAATTGTGCTCTGTGTATTTGGAAGGATTTGATGCTCTGTGAGGGGAGTTAAGCTGCTTGGACCTGAAATGCAGCTAGAAGGAAGCTCTGAGCCTTTATTTAATTTTAATTGGCATAGGCTGTCCTGTGTGTTAAAAATAGCAAGTTAGGCACATTGAAGGCTCTTGCATCACCATCTGGTATGGCTACTTTCCTGGTAAGTCTGAGATTTGGGATTCATGTTGCATATAATTTTGCATTTAGAGAGGCAAAGATTTTGCCCCTGGAAATGGTGCCCATGCCCATAAAGAGCACAGAAAAAGGAATAGAGTTTTGTAGTGGCTGGAATTTGAGGACGTACTTCAGCCAGGAATGAAGTAGACAACCTGATTCTCTTTCTTTTACCCTCATTTTCCCAAGTCCTAAGGTATTTAGTGAGTTGAAGTGCATTTACACCTGCTGCCCTGCTTTACTGGCAGCTCCTCTTGCTGGTTGTCACTAGAAGCAGCAGAATTTGCAGCAGGGTCAAAATAAGTCTCTAAAACCAAGTGAGGTGATCACCATGGATATGTGAGCAGATGCTCCAGGGCCCAGCCAGCTGAAGTGAGAGCCCAAGAACTCCTCCTTCTTTTGAGAGCACAAAAGCTCATTTCATTTCCAAAACACACCCATAATAAACATTGTTTTCATTGTTTAAAATGTAAATGAATGTGATGAGATCTTGGAAATGACAAGAGCAGCACTGTGATTGATGAGCTCTAGTCTGCAGAAGTAGTTATGGTTTGAAGCTGATTAGAGGTTTAGAAGTGGAGACTTTTGTGACTTCTATTTTCTCTCCTTTTTTTAAACTTGAAATTTACTAATAGACAGTTTTACAGAGTAAGAATTGTATTCCTATGATGTGAGCAATGAAAATCCAGAACTTAGACAATTTAGGCTTCAGAAAACAGCAGAACAAATCTTTCTGGAACACAGAGTTGCTTTTCAGATCTTTGAAGGCACACCATGGCACTAAGGCAATACATTCTTTGTGATTCTCAAGACTGTCAGGAAGAGCTAGAACATCACTAGTGAATTCAGGAAGAGTGGTGATAAATTCAGGTGGTCTGTGGTACTTTTATTAACACCCTCCTTGGTGTTTCTACTAGATGGCGATGATCTGGAGGAATCCCTGGGAACGGGTTAAATTACCCAGACATTGGAATCCTTTTCCACTTGAAACAGTGACAGCAGAGAAAGGAAAGGCTCAATACATCTAAAAAACTAGTTTTTAGCCCATGCATCAGTGATGTGTGAGAATGATTGGAGTAAAATAGAAATGTTTTCTGACAGGAAGGAATGGATTGGTTATGTGCAGAAGTAAATCAGCTGCATAGAAGTTGAGTATATGGAGAGAATCAGCTATGTGGAAAGCAACACTCCCTAAATGACCTTTAGATCCTCATAGCTAAAGGTTCATCAGTTTGAAATTACTGTCTTGGATGAAAATGGCAAACTTAGCATGGATGAAAATGGCAAACTTAGCATGAGCCTCTGAAAATATAAGAGTATTTAAAAGTAGCTTTCTGAGCACTTGGATAGAGGGCTGTTAGTAAAGAGAAAACCAGCTTGATAAAGGAGAAATAAAGCTGCCTCATCCAAGCATGTATAATAGCTATTGCTATTCAATACGGCTGAAAGGTTTTTCCTGCAGCTAATGGAAAATTCAGCTTCTCGGGTGTCACTAATTTTGATAGAGATTTCAGTGTCTTCAGTTGTTTCACACTGAAATGGGATGTGCAAATATTCTTTCATGGTCTCTTGTTTTCCTGTGTGTTAAATCCAAAATTACTGACCCTTGGTGCCAGAACCATGTTGCTGATAGCTGCTTAAAAGGTTGCCTGTGGAAAACCTAATTTCTATCTCGACTTCAGAGTCCCATCGTGTAATTTAATGTGTTGTCCTCCTATAGACATCCTTGGCAAAAGTAATCATTATGGGACTCTAGATTTTTTGGTTAAAACAAACAAAAAGTCTAAACACACAACTTATTGCCTTTTCTATTCTTATCATCCTGTGTTTTCTGTAACATTTTTTGTATTCCATTTGATTATAAATGAAATTATAGGTGCCATGTAGTAGTAACTGGCTAAGGCTCATTGGCACATGTGATTTCCATCCTTGTGTCTACTGGTCCTCTGAAATAAATACAATTTCAGTAGCATTGGGAACTTTAATACTCTTAGTCTGGACCCAAGTGTCCATATGTTATGAAGGATAATGAAGTCCAAATATTTATTATAAGGTGTCAAAACATGAATGTTGTGGGATGCTTAGAACCAGTGTAACCTCTTGGAAGCCACTGGCATGATTCTAACTTTCATGGGGTGTATCTGACTTATTAGCCAATACTTGCAAAGAGAGGGCTATGACAATGAACTTCAGACCCCTTTGTAATACTTGTGTTTGAACTCTGCACTCTGGAGAAGTGTGGGTTTATTTAAAATTTTTGACTCCATTATCTTTTATTTGTGCACTTCAGATACAGCATTAATATTAAATGCTTGCACTTCATCCATGCTTAGTACACTCTTAAATTATCGCATGCATTGTTAAGTTCAGTATTACTGAGAAGCTCTGCTCTACTTACTTTTTTACTTTATTCAAAAAGCAGAGCTATCTCAATCAAAAGCTGTTTCTTAAATTTGAAAAGGCTATGCACAGGATTCATCTTTGGAGCCTGGGGTGGAATTCCTGGAAATGTGAGACCAGTTTTTTCTTAGTGACTTAAGAACAGAAACTGTGGGCAGCAGCATTCATCTCTTGGCCTTTTCTATTCAGAAGTTTAATGCAAAGCCTCAGCTAAGGCCATGAGTGTGGAGAAGCAGCAGAGGTTTGGTGTACTCTGGAGCACACTGACCAAAGCTTTAGTTGGACATGTAACTGCTAAGTTGGGAACAAGAGGACTTTCTTGCCTCCTGCTGAGTAGAGGGGCTCCCTAGGGACAGCTGAGGGGGAGCTATCCCTATGCAGAGAAGCTCAAAATAATCAAAGTGTCCCATGAACATCTTACCATGACCCTTCTTGCACAGCAAATGTCGTGTCTGTCCCTGCTGCAGTGTGCTATGAGAAGTGGCAGGGTGGAACTTCATTACCCTAGTTTTGTTGATATGTTTATTACCTACTTTTAAACAAAACTTAATGGCTTTTCTGGATTTTCCACTACCTCTTTTTTCATTTGCCTGCTTTTTTAGAGCTGGATGCAGACCAGTTGCCTGTTTTTCATGCTGCAGGGAACAGTGTTGCCATTGCTGCTCATTGGTAAATATTTCTGTCCATAATTCTCTTGATGAGAGTTTTCTTTGTTAGGGGTCTGAATGAGGGGTAAGTGTATTATAGCAGGTGAATTTTGGGATGTAGGAAGAATCTGGTATCCCTATCAGCTGCAAGGATTTTAATGTCACCAAGAAGTGCTGTTTTCTTTGCTTCATCTTCTGAAGTGCCAGGGACCTTGCGTTAGAGCAAAGTATGTTCTGCAGCTTGCATGAGTTGCATGCATTCACAAGTTTTTAAATGTGCACTTAATCTGCACATTAAATATTAAAGTTCCCCATAACTGAGTTACTGGGTTTTAAACTGCACATCTCAACATTGCAAACTGGTTCTTTAAATGACTGCACTTTTATTGTCTCGTTATGCAAAGAAAAAGATAGCAAGCTTTGTTAGAGCCCCTGACTGTCTGGAAAATCAGTGAGTTGATGGGCTTGATATCCCAGATTTTCTTCAGACAGTTCTCATGCAATTCAAATAATTGCATTGCCCAATAAAACCAGAGAGAAAAACAATTTTCAGAAACAACAGTCTGAGTTGGCCAGAGGGTAACTACTTTCATTGCACACAGGGGAAACATGAAACCATGAAACCCTGCTTGTATTCCAGGAAAAGAAAGGGATCAGAGTATTCTGTCATATACATGTAATACTGAGAAAACAAACTTGGCCTCTGTTAAGGCTGTGTTAAGTTTTCTTAGAGGTCAGCACAGGATTTTTTTTTCTCCATAAATATAATGAATGGGGCTCTATATAATCACAAGAAAAGATTTAGTATTTGTCAGTATATTCTAGAGGCAAAGAGGGAAAACCTCTTAGTATTGAGGATGGTTTCAGGGTTAAACCTGTTCATCCTCTCTTACACTGGGATCAATGCAATCTAGTTGACTGCAAGGGAATTTGAGAACTAGTGTTTCAGCTTTGGCAGCGGAGTAAGACCTCAGTTTTCTACAGTCTAGAGCCAAAGTCACCTGGGTCTAGTTTGTTTGGAGGCTAACCTGCTCTACTTCTTGAAACAGGCCTCTCCAAAGTTTTAATTGTTGTGGTGAGAGGCTTTTTCATGCAAAGTGACAGCTGAGAAAAATGCCAGACTTCTTTGGAGTAGATCTAATATTGGTGTACTCTTTGATGGATCATTTGTGAATGGTAATGTTATGAAATCAGGAGGAATTATCTTTCATTGTCAGCATGATCATCATTGTGTCAGTGACTGTTCTTGGAAATACCCCACATGGCTTGATCCTGACAAGGGTACATTGTATTTCTGTAATGACACTGTGCAGGTCTTGGAAGGCAACAAGTTGTGTGATTATGTGGCCATGTTTTCTTCTGTGGTAACTCTATGCATAAAGTAGCTTCCTATCTTCCTGGCAGCTCCAAGTAGGAATGACATGTTCACAACTGAAGATCATTAAGAATGAAAACCAGCAGAAGGACTTAGAGTAATGAGATTGGGGATGACATAATTGATGCAATGACAAAAGGAAATTACTTTGGTAGCTGGTGTGTCCAGCAGCATTGACAAATGAGTGTAAAGTTACAATGACAATGCAGTTTTACTATCTTGACAACAGCTCTGGTAAGCTGGCCAAAAGAGGCATGCAGAAAGTGGAAAAGGGAAGCAGAACATGTTTGCAGTTTCACTGGAATGATTATGAATGATTATTTCAGTTTCAGCTGACCCTGGAGGTAGAGTCAGAAAAGACAGACAGATTCACAGAACCACTGCCATTGGAAAAGACCTCCAAGATGACAGAGACCAACCTTTGCTCAAGCACCAGCACACCAACTAATCCATGGCACTAAATGCCACATCCAGTCATTTCTTGAACCCTTGCAGGGATGATGACTCCACTGCTTCCCTGAGCAGCCCATTCCAGTGCCTGTCCATCCCTTCAGTAAAGAAATTCTTCCTGATGTCCAGCCTGAACCACTCCTGTCACAGCGGGAGGCCACGTCCTCTTATTCTGTCACTTGTTGCCTGGGAGAAGAGCCCAAGCCCCACCTGGCTACACCCTCCTTTCAGGTACTCGTGAAGAAGGATAAGGTCACCCCTGACCCTCCTTTTCTCCAGGCTAAACAACCCCATATCCCTCTGCTCCTTATATGACTGACAAGAAATGGGAATATGCAGAGAGAGATAAATAGCTCAGTAGAGTGAGGAACATTTGCAACTCCTTGGCACGCATGGCACAATGGCAGCAGAGGGACTTGGACAGCAGTTAAAGGGAGGTATTTTGCAGAGGGGAAGAGGCTGGACCTTCATTCCATAAACAGGGGAGACAGTCTGGGCAACCTAGATTTGACTGATCAGAAGACAAAAAGAGCCAAACATTCCATGCTTGAAGTTCTGAACTCTCCCCTTCATTTTTTAAAATGAAATTACAGGCATTGAACCCAGCAGCTGAAAAGCCTGCAGAATAAATTTCTTTGCAGAGAGAAGGAAAAATTCTGATTAAAATCATTATATGTGACAGCTTTGACAGAAGGCTCATGATATCCCAGGGAGCAAGAACAGAATGTAGCACTTGGGTTGTCCTGTCAGCCCACCTTCATTTTGTTACTACAAACTGCCTCACTCCTTGCCAGCCACTACACAGATCGCAAAAAACCCCAAAAACTGCGAACAAAAAACTCTCTATAAGCATTTTCTGCTAGGTGAAGGTAGTATAGAAAAGCCTAGAAATATCACATTTGATTACCTTGCTGCCTGCAAGGAGAAAAGTGTGGAGGCAGCAATGTTGGGGCAGCGCTGTGCTGGCCTTGGCAGGACTTCTGCAGCTGCAGTGTCCCTGCAGATCTGGGCTTTGTGGATTTCTGAACGCTAACCCTAGGTGTAACTCTAACCCTAGGCAGAGCAGCAAAATGTCATGGAGGTATGACTGGCTGTCATCTTCTAGTGCACTCTTTGAGGCAGGGTTAGATCTGCTGTAGATCAGCAGCCACCAGACTGACAGTAATTCCACAGCATGTGGATGTTACAAGGGTGAGTAGCCATGTGCTTGGCACTCCTGGGCAGTGGAGTTGCCTGGAACAGAATCATCTTGTGGTAAGATCAGTTTCCTCAGAAGGAAACTAAACAGAGGATGAGATTAACAGAAAACTGCCTGTGAAATAACCTCTGACAGTCTGCAGATTTCTGTGACATCCTTCTGTTCCCACTGCACAATAAAGGGTGTTTATAGCTATTAACATGGATGGAACTATTGTTAAGGGTTTTAACTCTTGTTCTGAGATGCTGCAGGTTCTCAAGGTGCAGGTATCTGTGTATTGTTTGTTTCCACTTCTTTGGCATAAGGAAATGCTGCTGTCATGCTCCTGGGGAGAGCTGGGGCAAGGGACGTGTGGTGGAGGAGCAGGAAATCTCCAGTGCAGCAGGAGCCCAGCTGCAGTCCCTGGCTGGAGAGGGTCCAGCACACATGGAAGGCACTGCTTCCCTGCCGTGTTTTTGGTCACCATACACCGAGCACTCTCCTGCACAATTTCTTCAAAATGTCTTAGGCAACAGAGGGGACTACTTCTTGTTTCAGGCTCTTCTTGCAAGAGGAGGGGATTAAAGAATAGGATGTCCAAGGTACTGCTATCCTTCCTTTAAATGTAAATCAAGGTGGTTAATATATTTGCATAAGAGATGTCATCTATCAAATCAGGCATCAAGGTGTTGATCAAGTGAAACACTTTTTAGCAACTTGGCTTTGAAATGAAATAGATAATTATAGCTGACCTTCAAGCAGGGAAAAAAAGGCAATGCTTTCCAAATTAGTGCCAAGTATTGGCTTCCTTTGAGGGATCAGGAAGCAGCCTCGAGTTACTACAAAGATGATGGACTGGACTGGATAACAATTGTTCTGTGCATGCCTTCAGTTAGTCACCTGTAAGACTCTGTGAGGAAGCATTGACAATTTCCTATTATTTCTACTTTGCATGACCTGATAGTAGTCAACCAGTTCTCCTTAGGCTCCTCATCAGCTGGAGTCATAATCTGTGTGCTCTTGGATACATTAATCGTGATGAAGATACACCAGATCAGTTGTAATGACACTAACATCCAGTACTTTTTGTTTTCTGTTGATTCACCCATGGACTTTTGCATCGGAAATTCCAGCAGAAGAAAGTCCTTGGTGCAAAAAGATTTGCACAGAGTAACTCTCAGGTTTTACTTGAATTTGAAAAGAGAACTCGGGAAACCCTGGTGCCAGCAACTGGCTGGAAATACATTGGTCATGCTTTTCAGACAAGGGTGCAGTAGCTTTGAATCTTTGAAGTAGGGACCACAGGTAAGTCAAAGGAGGTACTGAAAATTTCAAGTAGACTGGACTCAGTGTTCCCTTACCAGACTCCCTTAAGAAGAATATGCTATGAGCTATTGACCTGAGGTACCCTCTAGCATTTTAATAATAGTAACTGTAAGCAAATGTAAAAAAGTCTTGTTTAATATTTTTTAAATATTAGTCTCTCTTCTTGGACATATATCTGATGTTATCTAAAATATTTACTTAATTGAATAGCATGAATAATTTTGACTGGAAGGAAACTCCAGCACAGTAAATCCCTGTATGTTTGTGGATGATCTGACAGAGGAGAAAACCCACTTGTTTTCACCTCTGCACTGGATGATTTTTCAAAAATTCTGTACATTCAAGCCAGCCAAATTCAGGTGAATACGTCTGTCAAGACTTGGTCTTGGTCATTTTTTTTCTTATTTCATTATTTCCTGGGCTTAAACCCCAACAGTATTTAAAGTGAAAAGGGCAGTTATGAACAACAAAAGCCTATTAGATGACCTGTCAAATATAATACCTGGGAGCTTAAATGTCTCTCTTACTTTGTAAGTCATCTGTTGAAAAGAAGCCTTTTCTCACCAGGATAGCAATAGTTGTACCTAATAGTCCAGATATGGCAAAAGTCCTTTCACCCACTATGCCATTATGTGTAGGTGTGCTGAGAGGATGAATACACTATAAAAAGTCCACTTTTGTGGAACTCTGCATAATATTCTGCTTTAAGTCAAAATTCAGAGAAATGTGACAGGCTATAAAGTACAATTAAAACTGAGTACATCAGTAATAAGGAGCCACAAAGCATGCATAATCATGAGATAAATGACCTCAATGGACGGATGATGATGAGCCAAGGAGAAGCCAAGGTCAATTATCAGAACTTCTAATTTTAATGCTATAATTAATAATGAATATTTCAACAAAGAATGTTTAAAGAATAATTGTATTCCAGTATTAAAACCTGTTAAACATTAAACTTATGCAATTTATGCAAATGAATCTGATAAGAAGAGACAATTAAGGTTTATAATTAACAGATAAATACAAATGATCCAGTGATGAAGGTCTTGGTTTCTCCTCTGTCTTATGAGACAATGTAATTGATTTTTATAAATGCTAATTTATATGCACTGCTAACCATTAATACATTGAAGAGATCATTTATTAAATTAAAGATGAATAGTGGTGTATGCAAAGATAGTACCTGAGTTTTCAACATTCTAAAGATGAAAAGGAAGGAGAAAAAACCCCAAAGCCTTGAATGATTTTGCTTTGGGGTTTTTTTCTCTGCTAAACAACTTTTGACATGCCAAGTACAAGGTATAGGAAAGAAAGTGTAATGGAGACAAACAGTCTTTGTTCAGTCAGTCTTTACGTGACAGTAAGAGGGATTTTTGGCACAACGCTTGCCTTTTAACATTTGTTCTCATGGACTAGAAGTAATGTGCATTCTTATTTTGCTTTGCTGTGCTCTTTCTTTGTGTTCTTGTATGAGAAGATGGCACGTTCACTCTGGAATGAAGCTGTTTTTAGCAGGGCAGGGGGAGTTTTTCAGGACAAGTGTGCTAACTTGGCATTCTCTCACAAACAGTCCCCTCCTTGTTTTCTGAGGTGTTATGTTGACTCTGTGCTTTTCTAAGAGTTTCTGACTTCTCCTCCTTTTAAAATGTATGATGGCATTTTGCCAGCCCCTGTACTTATAAGTGCATATAATAAGTTTCTCTCCTTTCTTTTATTTAAATTTCAATATTAGCAGGAATTCTGAACCAGCTATAAAATGGATGCATTTTACATTATATTTTGTATCCACCCTCAGAACAGTAATGCAATTTAGCTTTGCAGGAGCAACTGCAAACAATAGCTACACTTAATTTAGTGTAGCTTTGTCTTTGACAGCTCTTCCCTTCTCCTCTATTTTCCAAGGGTGAGGTTGTTGGCTGAATTGCAGCAAAGCAGGTGCTTGCAAGGCAGCTCCAGGAAAGTGGCTCCCAACGGCCCAAAGAAAGTCCTGAAGGGTCAAGGAAAGGGAAGTGAAAAAAGCAGGCTGTAGCAGATTTGATTACCTCTGAGATTAGATTTCAAACAAAAATATAAGAGATCTTTGCAATATCTAAACATAATGACCGTTCATTTCAAAGCATGCTCAGTGATTTCCCCCCCTGTTTTTCTCCTTACTTCTGACTTCTGTCCTTGGCATTGTAGTCTGGGCTCAGGAGGTCAGCACTACAGGAGCTTCAAAAAGTATGGACACTTGCAGGAATAGGCAAAATTTGCACCTACTGATGCAATTAGTGGAAAATCCATGGTTTTCCATTGGGGAGTGATGTGGTCTGCTGGGTTCAGCAGGGCTTCTTGATCTAAATCCATGCAGAATTTGACTTAAAACACGCATTCATTTTCTGCCCCCAGCAGCTATGGTACAGCCCAGGGTATTCCACTGAACACATTTCTGGCACTGTCTCAGCCAAGCAAGGAAAAGCACACTTATCTTCTCACATGGGTCATCTTCTAACACAGATTAGCTGGGGATATTCACCATAAATCAGAATTATGGCCCTCTGCTTCTAGATGTTAGTATGATGGTCTTGCCTCAGTTTCTGATTTCCTTGAGCAAAAAGCACTGTTGACTGTGATAGTTCTACAGCATCCAGCATGACACAGGCATTACAGATTAGTGTGTCTAATGTCAGTGGTGCATTGAAGAAATATCTGTTCTCTGCTTGCTGGACAACAAACGCCAGAGGTAAGGCAGACTATGTTCAGTCATTGCTGATTTCCCTCTCCTGGGAGCTCAATATTTTAGTTGTATTTTAGCCCCTTCTGCAAAGTGTGATGATGGCAAACAGTAGCCTCCCAAGCCTGTTGGTAGTTCATCAAGTACATCAATACTTGGAATAAGAGAATGGCAAGCTACTTTTAGTACACTGTTTGCATTGCTTTTTAATCCCATGGAGCCAAATATGTGGACAGAAAGAATGATTAGGAGGAAGAGATGTCAGACTTGGACTCACTTGAAGCTTTTTGGGCTTCCTAAATTGCTGGTGTGGCCAGAGCCAGCTGGAGCAAGTGTCCATTGGGGAGGGCAGTGTCCCTGTGCTGGGCACTGGGGCAGCCTGGCAGGTGGTGGGCTGCAGCCTTTCATGTTCTGCCAGGGTTTGGAATGGCTTTGTTGCTCTGCAGTGATTCAGCACTTTGCACTGAAACCCCCTTTCACTGGAAAGCTGCAGATTGATTCTAGCAACAAGTGTCAGTAAAGGTCTAGAGAATAATTCTTTTGGGAATTTTGAGCATAAAGGCTTTTTCTTTACTTGTTTCCCAAGACTTTATTAAGCCTTAATATAATTAATAGATTTGTAGTGAAAAAGTTTGTTGCCTTTGATTCTGGAGATGAAAGTCCAGATATTTCTGAAACATTTAATTATATAACAGATGCTTCCCTTATATTAAAATTCAAGAATGTGGCTTTGATAAAAAAAATAAAAGCAATTTCAGGACAGATTTTCTGAATGACCTACTATGTTTTCTATAATTTCCTCCACACCCCACAAAAGGTACTGGTTTTATACCTACCCATATTTGACTGTGATCACTCTTACAACCACCTCTAGAGCTCACAGTCTCTTCTAGAGGCTGAGTACTCCCTGGAAACAATCAAGCAAAGACCTAGCTGAGGTTCCTACCCTTCCCTAATGATGCAGGTTGCAGCCACAGTGAGGATGCCTGCTCCATTCCTATTTTTATTGCAATCACATAGTAAGGACTGGTTTTAAAATTTTTTATTTCAGGAAGATAATGTTATAAGATCAAGGCTTTTTATTTATCTGAGCTACTGTAGAGCAATATATGATTATATGCCAATAGGCATAATGAAATCATTCTAATAATTTGAATTAATTTCCTGAACTTGTTGAATTCATTCATGTATTTTGCACTTACCAGTCCTTTACATGTTTTGTCATAGTTTTTAGTTACATGATGAGAATTAAAATTAGAGGTGTTTAAATTTGGAAAACATTGGCAATTTGTCATATTATATAATAGTAATGTATCAGAAATTTCCTGGGAAGTTGGAAATTGATTTAAATGTTTTTGGAAAAGTTTTTTTAAAAAATTCTATGAGTATACTGGCAATTATTCATGTCATTTCAGTTTTATAGTTTACATGATCCACTTGAAGAAAACATCTGCTTTCTTCATTTCAGCCACCAGGAGACACTTGCTGTACAGAAGTGATAAGGTATTTTCGTTAATATAAAGGAAAAGCTGACCAGAATCATTTGAGGAATAAAGTACAGCTGACAGCATTGAAATTGTTATAATGGGCTGTATTTTAGCCACAAGTCAGCTGGAGGGAACCTGCAGAGGTCATTTAAGTCTGACACACTGCTCAAAGCAGGGCTGACACCATGAGTAGCTCAGATTGCTCAGCCTGCAGTGATCAAGCATGAACATCTATGCAGAGGGAGGTCCCAGAGCCTCTCCAGGCAGCCCTTTCCAATGTGTTACTGCTTCTACTGATGTTCTTTCCACCCTCATACCCCACTGGTATTTCTCTTGTTGCAGCTGGTGACCTTTGCCTCAAGTCTGTTGCTGTGCAGCTCTGTGGAGTGATTGCCTCTGTCTTCTTGAGCTGCTGTAGGTAATGGAAGCAGTCAGAGTGCTGCTCTAGCATGCCAGGAGGAAATGTCAGATGGTAGTCCTTGAGTACAACCAACAGGAGGGCTTCCCAAGGGTAACATTTTGAATGAAAATTTCCGTTTCCCAAGCAATCTTTACTTTTAAATTCTATTTTAAAAATTATGAGATGGAGTCTCAGCATTTCTGAATTTTACCCTGAATGAAAAAAAAAAAACAACTTCTAACATTTTTGAAAACTACTCATTCCCATGTCTGAAAATCCCCAGTATTTTTCAGGTTAGGTACAGACTCTATTCTGCTAAGGGTGGTAAATGAGTGTGGGGCAGCTCTTTTAATTCCTCATCTTCCTACCCAGGGTGTGCAGCTACAGTGCAGAGCCAGCCCAGCCCTGCTGGGACAGAGCAGCATGGTTATGCCCTGACAGAGCAGTTGTTGGCCACACACCTGCTCTGTGAGGCCAGGCTGATGGCTCCCGTGGTCAGCCAGGGCTGAGGAGCTGCGTGCAGCCCCAGTCCATGCAGCTGTGGTGTTCCTGCAGCTGGGCCAGTGTCTGTGTGTGGCAGTGTGCTCGAGCCTGCACATGGCTCCCTTGCACAGGGAGTTGTTTGTGAAATGGGGACACCTGAAACTCTGCCACAAGCTCTGTGTTCTGCACTGGGGATTCAGCTTTTGGGTGGAAGAGCCTGTGACTTCAGGAGAGCTCAGCAGGGCTGGAGCCAGCTGGCAGTACTGCAGAATGGTGATTTCCCTCCCAGGTTCCTGTCCCAGAGCCAGGATTTGCTTTTTCCTGCCCAGTTGGTGGCCATGCTTTATTCTTTTACTGATTTCTCTACCAGCAATGGTCATGCTGCTGCTCTGCTCATGCTAGGGACGTGTGTGAGGAAACACACCCAGGTGAAAGAGTTGGGCTGCTCTCTTGCAGGGCACTGGGGCTGACTGTGAGGGACTGGCATTGAGGGGGGTTGGGAGCCTGGACCAGAAGCCGAAGGGGACAGTTAGAGAGGGGAAAAAAAAATAAAGTTGTTACCCAAGAGATGACTCTTTCTCAGACTTTGAAGCAAGTTTTGCTGGTGTTTTCTTCAGCTGGTCTTTGCTGGTTTTTCTTCAGCTCTTCTGGTGAACTTTCAAAAGGCCTTTTGCTTTCTGAATGACAGCCAGATGTTCATTGCAAGCTACCTATTTAAAAAGCAATACTGAGAGATGTTCCCTGTGTGGCACAGAAAAGTGAAAGTAATGTTACTTACAGGCAATAACACTTCCACAGTGAATCTTCACTTTGGTTGCGGGAGAATCTTCAAAGCATGTTTATATTTGTGTTTCTGCCTAGCACTGTGGTTTTGCCTGCAAAGAGATTTTGTTCTCTTTTTGGCACGAGTGCATCAGTTTATTCAGCTTCAAGCAATTTTGCTGAGCTGCAGCACAGGTTTGACTGACTCTGTCCTCCTACAGCACAGCTGTAAATCACTGTGAGATGCTGCTGAAGGCACGTCAGCTGTGCTGAGGGCAAGTTCTGCATGGAGAGGGGGAGAGGAGTTCTCTATGATCAGTCTGGATCCAAAACCTGAACATGGCTTCAGCTGGGAGGCCACAGCTGTGTGAAGGTGGAAGTTCAAATTCCTCCTTCCAGAGGATTGCTCTCTCTTGTAGCTGCCTCACAAATGTTCAATGTTCAATTGTTAAAAATTTTACCTGCTGCAGTGCTGCATAATTTGGGATTTCGCTGGAGATCCTAAGTGTCCTGTTAATTTATGTACCAGCAAGCACAGTGCTGTTATGTTAAATTCAGAATGAAAACATGAATGGAAACATGAACCCTTGAGATCAGCATGAATCAGATGGGCAATAAAAAGAGGATTTGATTTGTTCCAAGAGATTTTGTGAATTGGACTACATCTGGCACTGATGATATAATCCAATACCTTATTAGTTTTTTCAGTGAATTAAATAGTCAGTTTTAAAGAAATTAATATCTAAAGAGGAAATATTGCTCTTAACAGAGACCGATACCTAAGTGAACTAATTAGTAACTTGGTGAAGATTGGACATGGTATCTTTTTGCATTTAGCAGGGGAGGAGAAGCAAGGCCAAATTCTCATGTGATCTTCATCTGGGTTACAACACTTTGTCTCCTAAGATTGCAGCAGCTCTTGCATGGGCTGGTTGTTTACTGTTTGCTGTCAGCCAGTCAAAATGCAGGTGCATTTATTTATTTATTTATTTATTTATCATCTTTTAGCAAGAAAGAAACATCACAGGGAGGAGGCAGAACTTTTGACAAATACTTGAACCCAAGGCATCCTAAATTTCAAAACATAACACATTGAAAAACCTGGTTTTCCTTTTCTCTCCTACAATTAGATGACCAGCAGAGATGCAGAAACATCCATCAGAAAGTTTGTAGCTCCTGTCATAGTCCACTGTTATTCCCCCTGTTGTTTTTCAAACAATTGGCCTTGGCAATGGCCCAGGAAAAATGGTAAGGACAGAAGATGTGAAAGTGCACATTTTAGTTGTGTGAAGAAGCTAGAAAATGTCAAATTAGGCTGACATTCAAATATAGTTGTCTGTCAAACAAGTCAGACTTGTTTGTGTTTAGAGGCAGGTCCCTTCCCCTCTGTTCCAACCCCACCTTCATGCTGTGATGTGCAGGTCTCCAAATCCTCAACACAGTGCCATGTTCTTATACAGGCACTTTCTAAACCCTAGCACTTAATACCTTAAAATGATCGACCTCTGCCCATTCTCTTCCCAGTTTCCACAGGATTTGCATTCCTCAGTGAAGTGTTTGTTTGGTTTTTTTCCTTGGTATACAAGCTATTGACTTTTTTGCTGTTTGGTTTTAATTGGGTTGTTTGATAGCCAGGACTATTTAGCTTCAAGTACTTGAGCAGATGATTGGATTCTTTAAAGGTTAAAGAATCCTATTTGTTTCCTTCCACAATAGATTTAAATCTTTACTCTTCTTTATATAACCAAGAAATTGTTTTCTAAGAAGCAGTCTGTGGAAAGCATTATTAATACTCACCAGGTGTGAAGCATGAGGTGACAGCTTTGTTCTTTTAGATATATGTAGATGCTTACATGATTTCTATTACAAATGAAAGCATCAGTACTGGCCTTTAGGTTTTCAGCTTGTTATTTTAGAATGCCTAAGAGAAATAAAAACAAGACAAGGAAATGTTTTAATGGGAAAAGTTAGAGACCTCTCTTAATTTTGGCTCAGCATTTTTGAAAAGTTTTTCCACCGAGGAATTAACTGCTTGCTTTAGCATCCCCTGCAATTCTTTTTGGTCTTTTCAAGAGGGGAAGATAGTATGTTTAAGGAGTGGTGTTAGGTCAGTGGCTTGATGCTGATATCTGTAGCAGTGCGTATTTTGCATATTCTGCAGTCTTGAAAGTGTGCTGAGCTCCTGAAGGGATCCAACATACATATTCCTTGTGTGTTTTTCTGCAGGAGCTCAAGGCTAAAGCAGGCATTTAGGAGGAGCTAGATGACAAGCATCTGAAGCTCATCCGACAGCCAAGCTGAGATATTTTAAAGATGAGAAGGAAATTAAATTAAAGATTGGTGAAAAATATTTCCTTTTTAGCAAAGTATTCTGGTCCATTAGAGCAAAGGGAGTGGCTGTTTATTTTGCAGTTCTGCTTTTTTTTCCCTTAGAAGTACTTTGTGCACAGGGCTCTCACTTGAGGGTAACTTTTATAACTCATTAGCTCTTATCTAAAATCAAACTACTGTACTTGATTTTACATGTGTAATGCCCTGTTTTTAATATTGTAACATGGTTTCCTTGGCCTAAAGAGCTGGAGAGCAGGAAAGAGGAGATGGTGAGAACGGAGCTGTGTGAGTGCCTCCGCACACATGCAGAGGGAGAAGCCAAGTCAAAACTGGGGTGTGTTTTTATTGCCTATGTGATGTAAGGATCAGTCCTGGAGCCTGCCATGATTATTTATTTATTGACAAAGAAACACACTGGAAGACAGGACTGTGAATGGGCTGGAGCCGTGCTTGGATGTGGAAGAAGTTTTGGATACCAAATCTGACTTTGCTATTAATTCATGCAGAACTGGGCTTTGTTTGTTGAATCGTTTGTTTGAATGCTTGCAGGCATGGTTGTGTGTAGGTACAGGCTTCAGGTCTCTCTGTTCAGTCTCTGGGAACTGCCAGTTTTCTCAAGGATTTCCATAATGAAGGGTTTTTGCTAGAAAAGTGTGCAAACTGCATGAAATTGCTGAGATGCCATTTTTCTCTGGTGCCAAACAGCACAATGACACATTTCATGTTTTGGAATATAGCTAAAAAGGTATGTCTCATTAATGATATTGTAATGGCAGTGTTTTTCTGGCTTAGGACAGAAAAAAAAAAAAAAAGTGAGGATACAGTATTAAGAGTCAATATAAAGAATGCCTTTTGAAAAAAATGTTTAAAAGCTGCCCATAGAATTCCAAATACTACCCACTATATAATATGTTGTTTAACAAGAAGCAGAGTTCTAAAGTGTACTGACAAGCAGAAACATTTCTTTCCCTAAGCATTTGGTGCAACAGGTTTGAATTCTGGCTTGAGGAAAACCACCCCAAGTGGTCTGGAAAGCCAGAACTTTGGCCTACCTGCAGCTGGGAGGCACATGAGGATGTGATAATATTTACACAGAATATTATTCAGTACCTAGTTATGTGAAATGTATTAAACAGCACTCAAATCCTTCTTACCTGTTTCTGGACTCACCTGAATGGCTCCACGACTCATACTTTGCTGGACTTGTTTGGCTCCATTCCTTGGCTCTAGATTTCTAGGTGTCTGGAAATGAGCCCCCTTTTTGCTGGAATACTGATCATGAGGGAATCTGGGAAAGATTTCTAAAGTTGCACTGTAAGTGCTTCTTGTAGATGCAGCATGCATTTGTAAGTGAAGATACCCCTGTGCTGTGTCAGTGCCTGCTGTTGTCCTGTGTGTGCCTGTGGAAGGACTGGGCTTTGCAGAATGGGAGCAGCACCCCAAGCAGGGA
This sequence comes from Ammospiza caudacuta, assembly GCF_027887145.1. NCBI lineage: Eukaryota > Metazoa > Chordata > Aves > Passeriformes > Passerellidae > Ammospiza > Ammospiza caudacuta. The sequence goes on along the minus strand of NC_080598.1, from coordinate 40,555,467 downwards.
GTGGACACAGCTGCTTTTCTGTGGTCCTGGAGGAAATATGTTTGAGGTGCTCAAGAGGAAGCTCAGTTTAAAGCTGAGATCTGCAGATGAGCAGCACCTGAGGTGGGAGTTAGGTGCTGAAGTCCTGTTTTGGGTCTCAGACTGAAAAGCCTTTTTCCTGGTTTTCTTTACAAAGCCCGGGAAGTGCTGTCTTCCATGAAGCATCAAATCTGCTGAGCTAACTGTTGGAAGGTGCATAGTGGATAAATCTTAGATTATTCTTGTGTGTTCTCTAGGGGTGTTAGCACTGTTTGCCATGAGCTGTTTATCCAGGCAGTGCTGCTGTTTGATCTGTTTTCTTCTGCTGAGTTGCTGATAGACGTTCAGAATAAATGGCTGTTGTGCAGGGAGCTACACAATGGATGGGGGAAACAAATCTGTTCAGCCACTCCTCTAAATGCTAATGAGTTCATCTAGATATTACTCTTGGTTTTAATTCAGATGGACTGCTATATGCTGGTTCCCTGAGCACTACTTGTACAAATTTTATCTATCTTGGTAATAAAACAGACAGTAAAATGGGTGTTCTACTTGCTGAATTGCTGCAACTGCTGCTGTAACAAATGAATTGCAGCAGGTACAAACAATAGTGTGTGCTGGCATGGCTACCCATGCTTTAGAACTCTCTCAGACACAGAGGTGAGGTGCCAGAGAGCCAGTGGTTGCACCCACTTCTGCAGACTCTACATAAAGTACCAGATACACTCTTGTTATCTAAAATAGAGGTACAACAATGTAGTTAAAAGGGTTATTGAAATTTGGCTCTGAAATAATCCAGCTTGGAAAACCTTGATTTATCCCTCTGTATACATAATTTTAAATAGAATCTGTACAGTGCCATGCTTCTCATGGGAGGCTTAGAAATGTCATCTTCCCCTTTGTGCTGCAAAACCTCAACATTAGAAACAAATCAGGGCAAGGTAAAGAAGACCACAACACAATTCCTTAATCTGTCCTAATATAGGCAAATTGTTTAGGTCAAGGTTGCTGCTAGCTGTGAATATTTTGGTGCATAGTTGTCCAGCCAGAGGTGTCTGCAGTCTTGCTACCAGCAGTTGGCTTGTAGAACAAGCAGCACTTTGACATTTTCTCTCTTTCCCATTCTGCAAAGAAAAGAGTGGAATGACTTAAATTAGATGACTTATTTTTTGTGTGTGTGAAAGTTTATTCTCTGAAATATAATGTCTTGGTCAGTATAGATTGAGGATGGAATTGCCAAATTGTAATTTTTTTTTTAGCAAGAAAAGGGAGGGGGGTGGTTGTGTGGGTTTTGGGTTTGTGGCTTGATACATGGCAGCTTCTCCCCACTATCCCTCTTTCACACACTTACATGATGAAGTAACAAAGTAATTCTCTGTATGTAAAAGCAAAGCAGCTCCAGCTTCTAGCTTTCAGCTGGAGTGCTCTACATCTCTGGAGTACTGATGTGCAGGAATTCCAGGCTACAGTGGTTCTCCAATACATCTCACAGTGAGCCTGCACAGCTCTTCCTCAATTTCCCTACCCATAAAATGAAGATAAGGTATCATGAAGATGGAAGAGCATTTCTGAGTGCTTTGAACAGAAAGCACTCATAACTGGCAGTGTTTCCTACCTTTATTTTCTTTCTACTGACTGAATCAGAGGGACTTGTTTTTGAACCTGTTACCTAACTTTTTTTCTCTTTTTTTACTCTTCTCAGCCATTTTCTCTTCCAGTCTGAGCATGGAAGAGACAGGTATAACAACCTGTCTAAAGTAATTTTATGACCATATGAGAAATAATGTTGAAAATTATTAAAATTAAGGACACACATTGTATACCCAGCTGCCAGGTCAAGTCCAGAGCTACAGGAAACTTTAACATAAATATTAATATAGCAGGCACTTTAATTAGCTGTGCCCTTCAATCACTTGTTATTTGCCCCCTTGGTCTCCATCTTGAGCCTTCATAGAATAGGATGACCCCTACTTGTCAAGTCGGATTTCATTCAATTTATCTAATTACTTTTGGGACCCTTTTAATACATGCTCCACAGAGTGCTAAGATTGCCCAGCTCTGCCTCTATTCCTGGACTCAAATATATAATACAGGATGCAAAATGCACACCAGAACTCCTGCTTAACATATGCACAGCCTGCTTTAAACTGCGCTTCTTATTAGCGATTCCTTGCTTCCAATCAGCTGAAATAACTGGGAGCAACTCTACTTCATTTTTCTCATGTTAATGCTTTGCCTCTTTATATCTGTCCTTTTCCCTTCAAGGCTGTTTTTGCTCCAAAGTTAATGGAAGGAGAACTGAAAAAACTGTCTGAGAGCGTAGCATAGAAGCATAACCTTTAGGGAGGTGTTGGAGCTGGTGTAAAACCACTCTTGTACATTTTGCCACATGGCAGTGGCTCCCCCATGATGAGGTGCAGCCAAAGTCACATTAGTGGTCTCTTCCAGCTTGTGGATACCTTGCTGGTCTCAAGCAGCAGTGCACATTTGAGCTTAAAAGAAAAATAATGGTTTTTTCTTATCTGTTACACAAATTCCTTAGGAATAATACACAGACCTCAAGTTTTCTGCAAATTGTGTGCTGAGTCTGATCTCCTATAAAATTAAGTACTAGGGCCTTATGTAACCTTCATATTTAAAACACCATTTTCTGATTCAGTCCTGGATCAAAATTGATTGGAATCAATGCTGAGTTTTAACAAGTAGCATCCAAACACAGCTGACTTTAATATACAGTTGACAGACCCACCTTTGACTGTTTTCTAATCTTCCTCCTTACAAGGCTAGAGCTGTTTTTAAGACAAGGCTAGTGAGAGAGAGAGAGGCAGAGATAGTGGCAAGGAAGGTGAGTCAGATTTACCATAAGGATTAAAAAAATAAACCTTGAAAGCAAGGGTAGTGTCTTGTGATATGCAACGTTTATTTTTTTTTTAATCCAAAACCTCGTTTCTAAAAATAACAAGTATTGGAAAGAGAACAATCTGCTTGCTATGAGGGGAAATAGGCCAGCTGCTCAACAGGACACAGCAATTCTAAACAGTCCTAATCAGGAGGGGAAACAGAATGTGCTACTCAGTTGAAGTTCAAGGGCAATTTATAGAGGCAGAAAATAGTAACTATTACTCCAGACAGAACATGACTAAATTAAAAGCGATTATATCTTGAGCGTGTGAAAAAAAACTCAGTAGAATTACTGACACCTGGTAGTTACTGGCTGGAAACCTTTAGCTTTTGTTCTGGATAATTTTGCATTTATTATCTTAAATTGTAAATTTGGAGGGTTCAGCTGCATTGGGCAATATCCTTGGGATGCTGGGTCTGCTTGGGCCAATGGAACCTGGGGAGGTTTCTGCAACTCATTACTGGCCTGTGCCATTAGTAAGGTTGGATGTCTTCACCTCTCTGGGTATTTTGATTCCAGTCATAGTTTTTACTGTAAATAGGAGGAAACAACAACATTTTAATACATTTATGGGTGCCTTCTTCCAAAAATTTTGCTTTTTGGCTCCTTTCCCATTTTTCTCCCAATCCCCCACACACTCACACAGCATAACCCCAAATTTCAGCACTTATTTTCTTAGCAGCTTTGGGAAGTGGTTGGACATGCAGAAACTGAAATTCAAAGGGTCCAAATTCCTGCAAGTGAAGAACACTGCAATCTAAGAAATCTCTGGCAACAAAGACATGCTCTCTCAAACGTGGTAATAGTTAAAAGTTTCTTTTGGTGCTTTATATTATTTTAACACATTTTCTAATGTGTTAGTTGAATGGAAGAAATGGAGCAACACCTAGGAATGAACTGTCTTCAACCGTCTTTTCAGTTTCTATTTATGCATAATGTGTTTCTGCTGTGAAGATGCTATTTTATTTTTGTGATATTTAGGCCTGTTTCTTAAATATGAGTATTTAGCACAGAGCATATTTAATGTATGCATATTTATTGAGACATGTCAACATTTTATGAAGTAGTTTTGATATTACTTTCTGCATTCAGACAGTCCTGCCAAGCTTTCTAAGGGCAGAAAGAAGAGAGGGAGGGGGTGGAGGCATTGTTATTATGTGATCGTTATAGAGAAATGGATGGATGGATGGATGGATGGATGGATGGATGGATGGATGGATGGATGGATGGATGGGCTGCAGCTGAAATTTCTTGAGATATTTAAGAACTAAGTAAAGATGGTCAAATGTTCTTTTTAACAGAAGAATGCTCTCCCAAGGATCTGGTTAAGCCCCCCACCACACCGTGTTTTCTGTGGAGTGATGCCTTTTTTAGAATTCAACAGAGAGCTTCTTTCTCTCCAAAAACTAGAAATATTGCTATGTTGTCTTATGGTGTTTTCTGAGCGTCTGTTTTGTCCTCTGTAAGTCAGTGCCTCCTCTCCTGGCTGCAGCTCTTGCTTCACTGTGGTGTGTCTCCAAGTGGAAGGTGCTGTCAGCTCAGTTAACAGGGAAGATCACAGAATACAGACTTGTCATGTGAAAGATGAAGGGTGCAAAGAAGTATCTGAACTGATCACTGAGACAGTATTTCCATGCCACCTTTTTTGTAGTTGCATGTGTTAATTTTCAGCCTAAAACTGGAAATATTTTTGAGTGATGGAAACTGAATGTCCAAATGCCCAAAGGTAGACTCATTTATGCTTCTACCAGAGCAGTGGTGAAACCTTTGGACCTTAGTGAGAGGCAGGTTTGGTAGGGTCTGATTCAGTTTATTTTGGAGGAGCTGAGTCAGGCTCTTAATTAAAAGCATTGAGAGACTTTTTTGTGCTAAGGAGACTGGTTTCCTGCAAAGAGCTTGCAATTATACTCCAAATGTGCCCTGCACAAAGGCATGTTTTGCCTTTACTTCAACGCTGCAAGTCAAACCATCATGTTCCAGTCACAAGCAGTTTCAAAATTATCCATTCTTCTCTGCCATTTTATGGAGTGCTGCTAATACGATGGAATGGGCACGAGAGGGCTTTCCTGTGCCAATTTGAACAAAAAAGGTTTTGGCTGCCTTTCAGACTGAAAATAGTAGGTGCTTACATGTTTAATCACAGCATGAGCAAGAGCTCACGTACACACGCGCACACAGCGCGCTCGCTCTGACGTGTGGGTCTGGAGGCTTGCTGTTGACAGCAGGGGCGCATTCAACAGGGGCTGTCTGATTAAACAAAAGTAGGCTACAGCATGGCAACAAATTGTGCTCTGGGTTTCTGATCTACCAGCAGCCTTGCCAAAATGCCAGCTAGCTGAAAAGGAGATTGCATTGTTTCTAATGAAACATGCTGTGCTCACTTGTCTAGTGTGTGCTTTAGGAAGCAAACGCTACTGGTCCCCTTTCATTTGCACAGTTCCTCAGTTGCTGCTACCTCCTGTTCCTCACACATTAAACAACTGCATTAGGTCTTTCCCAGCAGCTTTATGTATAGTTTAATATTTACATGGGGGGAAATAACTTCTCTATCTTACAGATAAGATGTGCTGATTTCTGTGCAATTTGTGGTTACAGAAAAGCTACGCTCTTGGGAAGAGAGAAATCTAAAAAGAGGCATTGTGTCCTCCTACATAGTCTCATTATTATCTTAAAAACAATTCCTTGCACACATAGAAATATATCTATGTGTATGGGCTTAATGTTGTAAGATTCTTGAGTAGTATAGGATGTGTACAGCAGATTATTGTTGGAATTGTTTTTGTTGTTGCCTAATTGCAAATGAAATAGTGGCACTTCCTGCTACCATAATGTACAACTCCCTGCCAAGAGACCTGTTGTAGAGCAAAACTCATGCTTAGTACAGTAAATGAGAATCTCATTGGTTGAAATGATTCTTATTTAACTGTGGAGTATATCAGCTAATGTAAAGAAGGCATGATCAGATCTCCCAGTGGCCTCCAGGCTCAGCTGACTCATTTTCAAACACTGAAAATTCCAGATGGGGAAGTAGATAAGGAGAAAGCATCCATGAACAGTAGATGATACCAAAAGACCTTGCAAGCAGGGTCTGTCCCTGTGCGTGCTGAATAAATGACGCTTGTGGGGGATGCTCAAAAATGACTAAGGAAGGACAGCAAGAGCTTTCAGAACTTTTGGGTTTAGTAACCCTGATTTATGTGGAGATCTTGGAAGAACTGAGTCTATCTAATCTAGAGTAACAGCCTTGAGGTAGATCCAACATGGTAAGGGTGTAGAGGGGAAGGACCTGCACATGTCCCTACCTGTTGCAGCAGTGTGGCTAAAGCACAGCAAGGGGGTCTTTTACAAGATGTTAAATATGTTTTTCAAGCTATGTATAGGCCAGTATTGGAATGGATTCTGTGCAGTCCCTGTCACTGGAGGTTTTACACTTTTAGAGTTCCTTAGAGAAATGGATTGATTATTCTGGAGGAGAGGAAAGTGTGGGCTAAGAGTCCTCTTGAGAAGCTCCTGGTTGTGAGCAGGGGTGTGATTTATACCTGGCATTTGTGTGACTGCTACAACTGTTGCTGCCACAGCAGAAGGATCAAAGTCAATTTGCTGTCCCAGTTGTACCATAGATGTGTTTCCAAGTCAAAGAGCATCTTTAACACTTTGCTTCAGAAGAATTACAAATACTGCTCAAAGTGACAGCCTGTAGCAGATGGTAGGTTTCTAGAGGTGACTGCAGCAGGATCAATTTCTTTCTTTGGTGGAGGGGCTTTAACAGTTACAAACAAATCAATTCCTAGTAAACATTAGTGATGTGGAAAATGTACATATTCAGGGGTCACCTTTCAGAATTGTTTTCCTCCAGCAGGTAGGCATCTTTTTAAGAAACCTTCTAGTGCCTAGCTAAATTCACAGTGACAGCAAAATACAACACTCTTCTAGCTATTTACTTTACTGATGGTGGCTTCAGCTGATGCTCTTGAAGAATTTTCCTGTGATTTGTTATAGGACCAGGAGGACCATCTCAGGATAATTGCAAAGCAGTGATTTTGTTAAAATATAGTGCTATTTTGTTAAATGCAACATGTTCTTCAGGAGCGTATTTTAATAAGGCTGGAGAGATGAAAACTTTGACTTTTTCAGTGCTTTATGCTCAAGTTATGAAGTCACTGGCCTGCCATGATACCATTTTTTGGGAATGAGCTGCTGAGACATGAAGTTGACTTGTCAACTTTACAGGTCAGTCTCCTAAGCAAATATATTCCTCTGTGGTTTTATTCTTGGTGAAGAAGACATCAAAATATTTCATTTCTGCAAAAGGCTGTCAGCTGTGGGGTTATTTTGTTTGTTTGTTTGTTTGTTTTTTTTTTTTTCCCATGGAAGAGGGAGGAGGGGAAGGAAAATACCTTGAAAGTTACTGCAAAAGAGAGGGAAATTTTTATTTATCAGCTTGTGAAGTACCTGAGGTGCTTGATGCTTTCCCATGACACTGTATTGCACTGCTCTTTATGCTTTGTTACTGTGTTTCTTTGTCCTTTTACTTTACCCAGGTGTGCATAGAGATGGTGTTTTAACCTTCAGGGTTGTGCAAGGCATATAAAGTTACTGTTGTGCTTTTCCTGGGTTGCAAGTCAGATAGACTCTCCTGACTGATAACTATATGTAATGTAAATTAGCGCTTTGCTGTAGGGAGAAGCTGACAATCCCTTTTATTTTTATTATACTATTACTCTAGTAATTTATACTAGGCCTTTGGCCATCTTAAACCCAGATACAGCTTTTCCTGGACTCTTCCATTTCTGCCCTCTGATCCCTACTTTTCTATTGCTGTTCTTGGATTATAAACAGTAATACAATAGAGTAAGGGTCCTCTATTTATTCAGTAGGTGTGAGGGCCTACTGATTTACAGCAAAGTTATATCAGCTTCCACATTGCAACTTGGCTGAAAGCATGTGGGGATGGGAATATGACCATCCCTGATGGGACAAGGATGGCTCCCTGTCCATCCTCCCATCCCACATGTGATTTATGCAGTGGGCTGTCAGAGTACCTGCTCCTAATGCTCCCATAGCAGGACTGACCTGTAGTCTGGACTGCATACTCCACAACATATTTAATAACATGTCAGAGATTCCTGTTTAATTGGGATACATGTTTTAATGCTTTTTTTTTTCTGTATTTATCTGAGAGATAGTCAGTGGCTGTATGGTTGGGATGTACTTTGGCACCTGACACAGCTCAGCAGCATATCTGAAACTGGAGGTGAGAAGCAGCAGCAATCATGCCACCCTTTAGCATGACTTTCTAAACTCCCTCTTAAGCAAGGGTTTAGAGCACTACCTTTCTGCCTGTGTCAGGCAGAAAACAATCTGCTTCTCACCTTTATTCCCTGCTGATCTTGTTTGTAAGCTGTGGCTTTCTAAGAAAAGAGAACCTTCTTTACAATGTATAATGACCAGACATTATATATTATACTCTGTGTGTGTGCATGTAAAACTGTGTTCAACTGTGTTGTAACTAGGAATTCTGAATAGTATTCCTTCATTAATGTGTTTAGAGAGCCTATGTTTCACACTGTGCTGTAGTGTGCTGCCACAAGAAGGGTTTTATTATTTATTGAATTTCTTCCTAAATAAACATAAAAATCCAACAAAGGAAGTATTACTGTACAGATAGGCTAGTGATGTTAATAATAAATACACTGACTACAGATCACCATTCAGGTCACTATTTTACTGTTTTTTTTTTTTTTCCTGACTTCAGGAATAGAAGATTATTTCAAGAAGCTTTTAAAATAATTTTCTTAATTTTTTTCTCTTATCACATAGGGCTAGTCTACACACAAGTTGATACCAAGAGCCTTGAAAGTATTTTGGTGTTAAGTCTGCTCATAGATTGGTCTTTCCACTTAGCTTTGAAGTCTTGCCAATCCAAAGAAAATCACTACTGGTGGCCTGTGAGCAATGTATGCAGTTGAGCTGGTTATGGACACAACTTGTCTGTGAGTGTCAACCAGGATAAACCATCTTTTGTTCCTTGCAGGAATTGTGGCTGAAGTACAGTTAAATACAGAGATTTCTTAGTACAGACTTTACAAGCTTTGTTTTCTAATTGCAGACATTTGAGGGTGCTCTGCTTTTCTCCTGAGTGTTGCCTTCTGCTTCCTCTTGTGTTGTTGGAGAGGCGCGATGGTCTCCAAAGCCCTTGGGTCCTTCCAGTGCTGCACCAGTGGCAGACTGGGATGGGAGGTGATGCTCCTGGCTCAGCAGAGGGACATCCCACAGCTGATAAGGACCATGTTCCCTTGAGACTGCACCCATGTTGTTCGGGTGATCCATTTTCTAAGGTTGCTCTGGCAACCCAGGTATGCACGAACAAAATATATGGTTATTTCTTGTTAGACATATTTGGTTGCCTTGGTAACAAGATAATAATTCATCTTAAATGCAACTGGATAGGATAATTGATATATTTTGAGGAATGCCTACAGGCAATAATAGGGATTTGTCTGCCGCCAACGGTTCCAGACTTCAGAAAAAATAAGGTTAGGCTCTGAAACAGGAACAAGTGTGTTTCCTATGAGTCTGGATGTAAAGGTAGTACGGTTCTTCCTCATGCCTCTGAGGGATCCTTGATGGACTTTTCTGCAACTTTAGTGCAGATCAAACTGCATCTATGATTTCTTTTGAATATTTATTTTACACAATCGAAAGAGTTTAGAAAACCTCAGAAGTAATGAGCTCCCACTATTGTTTTGTTTCTTTGTTCTATGAATGAAATGCCTTGCAGCAATCTGGGAGGCTCCTGTACAGGAAATTCATATTGACACTGATGACCCATTATTACAGATACTAATGACTGACTACCAGGCCTTAAAGGCATTAAAGCCCCTGGTTGCTAAGCTGGCTTGCTGTACTCCAGTCTTCATGGAAAATTTTGAATCTTGATCATCCAGTATTTGATGTTTACTTAAATGGTCTCATGTTTTCAATACCTTGTTAAGTGTCTTCCAGTCCCTGTGCAGGACACAGTAGGACCTACTCCCCAGTGAATGAGAGGTTAAAAATCTCATCCCTCTTCATCTCCTTCTGCACAAAGGCTGACAGGAAAGGGTGTAAGAAGGGCATGGGAAAACAGATGGGGAGAGTGCCTGTGGGAAGACTGAACAGATGACCCTGGGGTCCTGAGACTTGCAGGGCACATGCTGGAGCACAGCTCTATCTGACTTCATAGCTGGTTGATTTTCTTCTTGTAACACCAACCTTTTCAGAGGGATGATTTTCCTGCTAAGCTGTTCTGCCCTAGGCTTTTTCTCTCCCTTGACTCAAGAGTCTGTCCTTCCATGACTGGCGTCTTCTCTTCTCCCAGTAACTTCTTCTGCTCCCAAACAAGATATAAAGCTGGCAACTAACTTAAATGAGGAATGTTCAGCCTGGTTTTAAGGCTGCCTATGTGAATTCATCAGAAGCTTGACAGTTTAATAGCATTTCTGGAATATAATCTCAATTTTCACTGACATTTTATTAATTTCACCTTTTTCATTCTGGATATGGAATCTGATACCAAGAAAGCCCTCTATTTGTTTAAAACTAGCTCTGAATCAGGTAGAGCTCAAAAAGATATCTGTTTTCCTGGAGAGGAAAACTATAGCTTCTCAAAGTTTCCCAGGAATATAAATTGCAGCAGTGACAGATCACAAGGGCAGTATGATTAGAAAAAGGAAGTATTTGCTTTATTATAGCAAGGCACCAAATGGTGTATGCTTTCACCTTGAGGACCCTAGAAAGAAAATGTTTCCAGAAAAAGAAAGTTAGGTCCCTAATGAAAGTGGAAATACCTTTCATTCCCTCAAGACACTGTTTATTGTGTTAGTATACAATCCATCAATGCAGTAAATAGAGTCAATAAATAAGGTAGTTGTCTAACATACTTCAAGATTTTGTGCTAAGGGAAATATGATTCTAGCACAAGATCTTCTTTTAGCCAGAGACAAGGACAGTCTGAATGGATAATGTCTGTACTTGAATCCTTATAATGAAATTTGCAACTGGTCAGCCATTGAAAATCTTTTTAAATTTATCTGTGCTGTGCTGTAAACTACATGAGCCTGCAAACTTTTGACTTTTAGAATTCACAATAACTTTTCAAGCCATGCAAGGTAATATTCATTCCCTTTTCAAGGAATATGTTCAGTTCATTCTGGTTGAATAATTGCAAGTATTAACTCCATAAAGAAAAGGGATAAAAAGAAGTATCTCAATTAAGGAATTCAAATACTAATGCAGAAGATGGTGTTATGTTAGCTCTTGTTCACCTCTCTATTATTGTATCTGATCTATTGCAATCTTTTTTATCCTGCAATAAATAAGCATCTTAGTCTTCAATTTTCCTGCAGAAAAAAATTGTTTTTTTTTAGTTGAGATAATCTCAGCCTAAAAATACTCAGAGTTTTCCTTGTTTTATTTGGCCATGGGCAATCTCTATGGAAGTTTACCTTGACTATTTGCTTGGGAATGAAAACTGGGGCATCTTATCATACAGAAATCATACCCTGAGAAATTACATCATGCTTGCTTCTTGAAAAAAGCTGAAAAGTACTGTTTTTCCTCCTCCTCTGGCAATTTCAGAAGAGTTACTGACACACAAACAGCTGTCCAGCTGCCACAGGATGCCACAGGGCAGAATCATTTAAAGCTCATTAGCACTAGCCCAGGTTTCAGTTATATCTTAGAAAACATTTGACATACTGTCACAGGCTATGTTATGGTCTCCTTCACTACATCTTTGGTAAATTTTAATTTGTAAATGGACAATTTTAACACTACTTTCAGTTTATTCTTTCTCTAAAAGAGCATGTAATAGATAATGCTGGGTTGTGTGGTATGCTAACAACATATTTGTTATTTTGTCATTTTCTTCCCCATCCAATATATTTGAGAACAATAACAAATTTCTGTAACAGCCTCTTACATAGTATGGGTTTCCTGGGAAGTTGGTCAGGCTAAAGCTTACAGAAACTTACAGCTTCTTCAAAGATGAATAGTAAAACAGTTATTTTGAAGTTTGGTTGTACTGTCTGCCTTTCTTATCTCTCACAGTGGAAAAAGCCCCTGACACTCTATGGGGATTCTCTTCAAAGAAAGTGGAACATGATCCACACATGAAATTGTAGCCTTCATTGAATTATTAAAAATCTGCTGCTTTCTGGCAGCAGGGTCAGAAATCTTCAGTCCTACTCCATATTTTACCTTTCTAGGCTTTCTGTCTCTTACTATAAAACCTGCACCTGACAAAATTCAGTACAGTCTCTGAAAGGACTCCTGAGCACTGTTATTGTTTTCTTTGACTGCCTTGGAGCTGTTGTAAAAGGAGAAACAGGGACAAAATTTAAAAAATTACTAAAACAAAGTCAAAGGTGGCAATTTGAAATGAGAAACTCCTTTACTCTTTTCCAAACACCTTTCAGTGTTTCCATCTTCCCTCTATAGTTTCCTATGCTGCAGGAACTGTGCATTTCTTTAGGATTAAGAGAATTGTGTTCATTATTTAATGGGAACTGGTTTCTGTGCATTAGAGATAGAAGGAATTCCTTGCACTACAAGGATCTTTTCTACAACACTGCAGAGCAAGAACTGTAGAAAACATCCTGCCTGTGGTTTGCCTGCTTCTAGAAGGTCAGTTCTGTTTAAAAAGAATATACAGTGTGATGAAATGACAGCTATGCTAACCTTATAATTAGGAGTGTTGCTCTGGAGGGGAACCTCTGAATCACTGGAAATGCTACAGCCAGTCAACCAGGTCACGTAAACTCTTCCAACAGCTGATTGAGTTCTGTTTGAATCTAGTTTTTCTTTGTGGTTTTTTATTCCTGCTGAAAGGCTGTGCTGGGGCCTTCCTGCTTTCAAGGCTAGAGGGATGATCCTCTATCACAGCTGACTTCTTATGTGTTGTTTTGAAATTTATTGCTAGTTGATTCGGCTTGGTTTTGTGCTAATATATTCTTTTTTTCATGGCTTCTTTTCCTTTGTTTTTTCTCTTTTCCCCCTGCTGCCTAACTGTTTTATAGACAGTGCCCCTCTCAGTTATCAACCTGTTGGGCAAAAAAAGTCACCTCTCGGGCCAAATGTGTGCTGCTCCATAGGGTGACTGCTGTGCATTTCCCTTCTCTGTTCAAGCTGGGAACCAGTTGCAGTATGTCTTCCCTCTACCTCTCATCTGAGTTTCCTTCCCATGGGAACTGGGGCATAAGGGAGAAAGAGGGCAGCCTTGTGCCTAATGTGGCCTTGTCCTCATGTGGAACTGAGACATGAAGGGAAAGACCTTACAAGCTAAAGACATGAAGCATGCTTTGAGGTCCTGCAGTACAGCTGCAGCTTGATTTTCCTTGAACAGCTTGAATGATAAGGGGATGGTGAAACTAATATATAGCACTGGCTCTATCTGGAGTTCATGTTTTTTGGACTCAGAATGGATCAGCTAGATCTCACTAGTGCTTTGTAAGTGATTTTAATAATTTTTTGCATCTCTCCAAAAATCTTGCCTAATAGAATCCTTGTCTATAGTCTGACTCTTTCACATCTGAATTATATTGGTAGTTCATCATTGTTCAAGAGCCTCTATCCATCTCAAGTTTTCTCCTTCTTTGGTTCTTAGCAATAGATATATTTATGGCAAGAACACTTGACCTACGTGTGGCCTGGTGTTTGGTACAAATGACATCTTCATCCCATGTGTCTCACTCTAGCTTTTAGCATATTTCAATTTTTTTTCACTGATCTTCCTCTGTATTGGAACCTTTATGTTCTGAGACAACAGCAAATTTTAATGCTGCAGACCCATTTTTGCACCATATCCATTAAAAAAATTAGGAATCAAATTTATTCTAAGAAAAAGTGATGTGACATTACCTGTTGATTACCCTTCATCTCCAGGCTTCTAATTTTGCTGCAATCTCCCCTTTAGCCAGTTGTTCTGCTAATTTATAATCTAATATTATATTAATCTCTAGTTTCTGAATGATTTCTCTCTGATACCACATCATTAAGTATTTTTACCAATGTCCACGTAGATTGAATCAGCTGCCTCTCCTTGTCCTTAATAATTATTTACTTTCATGTTTAGTCTTGCTTGTTCTACTTTTAATAAACCTGTGCAGCATTTCTTTCCACTTCCTTCCATGTCTTTAATTATTCTTTCCATCAAAGTTTGCTCTAAAAAAACGTGTACAGTTGTGGTGAGACTAATGATCCTCTACTGTGTTTCTTCCTCTTTGCTGTCCTCTGGCTGTATGACCTCTTGGAAGATTTGACAATGAATTCTGTGGAGCAGACCTGCAGCTTCAGAAGCTATTTCTTTATGAGGCTTGGAAGTAAGTCAGGCTTTTGCAAGTTGGAATGTGTGGAGGCCTTCAGCCTCTTTCTTCTCTAACACAGTACTCGTGGTTCCTATTTTTGTTCTCTTTAGCCATTCTTCCTGTGCATCCCCACTCAATATTCCCAATATACACGAGTTAACTGACATAAAAGCACTTGGGTTTTGGTCTAAACTGTAATTGTCTTTAATCTCTATCTTACTCCACCACAATTTCAGTTCCCATCTGTACTTTATTTGTATTTATATTATTGAGCATTTCATTGCTACCTTTTGGAATGTCTCTACATGGTCTAATTCTGTTTGACTGCCAATAAAATTGCTAGCAGCATTATTCCCATCTGCTTTTGACATCAGTAATTTTCAGATTTTACCTCTTAAAATGCTTGTCAAAAGAAAGAACATGGCATCAAAACAGCACTTGTTTATTTCTGGTCAAAAAGATACCACATCAGATCACTGAGTTTTATCTACTTGGATGTTGTGTTGGAAGTGTGTGGTGATTTTGGTTGCCAATTTGAGATTTCCCAGCTAATGCACCAATTCAGTGCTGGCCAATCACCAGTGAACTTTGTAGAAAAATTTTTGTTTTTTACATGGGTGTTCACAGAGGTGTATTGGCTTTTTTTTCTTTTTGCATTACTTTTGTGAGTGCTTCCCATGCAAAACTACTACAAAGTGGTAATATGTTGAGTGTTTCCCTTCCCTTCTCTGAAGTTTTGGAGAATTCTTTGCATTAGCTCATAGGTATTTTCAGAGTGTTCTCAAGCATTTTGTTGAGGGGATAGAGAGGAGGAAAATGCAATAAACAGGATTTTTTGGGGGGGGGGAGGTTGGTGGGTGAAGGGGGTGTGTTCTTTGCCTGCTATCAATTGTTGGACAAATCACAAACCTCTAAACAATTGGAAAAAAAAAAAGTTAGTCAACCTGCTTGGTAGATTTTTGCTATATATATATTCTGGTTCACTATATATTCAAATTATTTTCAAGGTAACTGTATCCTGATTTTTAATGCAAAAGCCAACTAAGAAAATGAAAAAAAAATAAGGGCATGATTTTTTTCTTAAATCACAGCTGAAGCAGTCTTGATGGACTAGTTGTTGTCTGAGGTGGAGGGAACAGGAGGAGGAAAGACATGACAGTCATAAGGCTACCTGATCAGTTTGGGAACAAAAGCTTTTACCTGGTCTCAATCCATCATGCTCTAGTTTGGGACTTTGGGGACTTTATGAAATGGCAAATTTTTCCCAGGATAAGCAAATTTTCTGCTCAGTTCCAGTTTTCTTATTTGTACCTCTTTCCAAACTTCATAATTAACACTGAGTTAATTTTGAGGCTATGGTTCTTTGTTTTACGTCTATTACCTAAGAACAAATGCTGTTTTGGTTGAGGCTGTGTTAATTTTCATCACAGTAGGTGGTGTGGGGCTGTGCTTTGGATTTGTTCAGGGATGTTTTTGTTACAGCTGAACAGTGCTTACACAGAGTCACGGCCTTTTCTGCTTCTCACCCCACCCAGCAGTGAGAAGGGTGGAGATGCACAGAAGGTTGGAAGGGGATGCAGCTGGGACAGCTGACCCCAGGGATATTCCACACCATGGGGCATCACGCTTGGCAATAGGGCTGTGGGGGGAAGGCTGTCTGGAGACTACTGCTCAGGGACTGGGGGCACGCTGCTTGGTGGTGAGCTGTTGTTTTCATTTGCATCACTTGTCTGCCTTGGGTTTTATTTCTTTATCTTTGTCAGTTTCTTTTAAAATAATTTTTATAATTTTCTGTTTTTATCATAATCCATGAGTTTTTTTGCTTTAACTTTCCAATTCCCTTCTCCCCATCCCACTGGGGGAGCAGCTGAATGGTGCTCAGCTGCCAGCTGAGTTTGCAACATGTCAGCCCTTGGCACAGTCCAGAGGAACCCATGGAGACACAAGAGGAAAAAGGTGCAATTCCTACCCAAAGACCTCAGGAATGGTTGAGGGCAGATTTCTTGCGTAATATCTTTAAATGCAGTTTTCAGATACACACACACACACAAACGCACACACATATTGGTGTGGTGCATAAATTGTCACAAAGGCTTTATTTCTGCAAAAGGGCAGGTTTTAATTTACATCAATAGCAGTCAAAAAACTCAGCCAAAAAGGAGCTGACTTGGGGTTCTGAGCCATGGCTGGGATGTGAGGAGCCCCAGGAGCTGAGCAGGGACATTCAGGCTTGTTATGCCCTCAGGGCTGTGAGGGACATTGGGCCTGCTTGTGTCACCATCCTAGGCATGCTTATTTGATTATAGCGTTTGGACAGATACTGTATATTTGAAATATAAAGTAAAATTGGGTCAATTCAGTCCTATAAATGTAAGTTATGTAGTTTAGCCATCAGAATTTGGTGTAGTTTCCTGACCTCAGAATGATATAGCACTAAGACTCATCTAGGTTCAGAAACTCCCATCCAAAGACTCTGATCTGTGGCAAAAGCTATTAACAATTTAAATGAAATATAATCAGGATTTGGACAAAATGTCATGGAAGTATCAGTGAGACAGAAGCTCCAATTACAGAAGCCTGTATTTAATGTTGTAAGGGACTTAGAAATATGTTATTCTAAAACTGAACATAAGAGCCATATAGTTCACACAAAATTATTTTTCTAGCTTATAAGGATCCCAAATTTCATGAAATTCAGACCTATCTTATTATAGTTTTTGATCTTTCAAGAAAAAAGTGAAGAGAATGAAAATTCTTTTGCTTCTTCTTCTTGATATGCTTTATCTTGCTTGGCTTTGAGTTAAAACTGTGATATTCAATTAGGTGCTGAAAATGTAGTCATTGATTTGACACAGAAAGAAAAAAATATGAATAATTTCCCATAGAAATACAATTTCTGCAGGATTTCAAGTCCCCACTTAATACTATAAAGCAGTCTTTTTTCTTTTGTCCCTCTCCTGCAAAGATTTTGATGGGAAAATTCCAATATTAATACCTATAAATATAGGCATTAAACTGAGCCAGAGGAGGGAGCCTCTAATTGTTCTATGAACACAATGAAAACCTGTTGAGAATAGTAGCAAAGTGAGAAACTTTTCAATTAAAGAAAAAAGCAAGCAATCAGAGGCCTTTGTTGATTCCTATAGCTTTTAACGAAAAAGCCCTCCATCTAAGCACATTTATTGTAGCTATCTTTTCCAGTGACTCAGTGCCATGTCTTCCTGAAATCCAATCCATGAAATACTTGCAGCTGGTGCTGCAAATGCTGCCTATACTGCCAAAACACTCTTCCTGTCTTCAGGCCTCTCTCCTTCCCCTGCCACAGCAGAGTAGTGCTGCTCCTTTTCAGCTCAGGTTTGCTTTGCTTCTCCCCTCCTTTTGCCTTCCTTTCTGCCCTTGTCCTTCTCCCAGTGCTGTCCTGATCACAGCTCCTGTTGCCTGCTTTACGTGGCAGCAGGCTGAGGTGGGAGCCTGGCAGTGGGTGCTGCTCAGGGGACAGCAGTGAGCTGGAGGCAGCGTTTTACCAGCCCAGGTAAACAGGCATGGAAGCAATCCACAGCGGGATCGTGGTCATGTGGCTCAGCTCACTCTGGTGTACTCTTCACATCCTGAAAATGATGTAATCCATAGCTGATGAGCAGTCACTGCAGCTGTTGATTCCTCCTTGAGGCTTTACCCAGCCTCCCTATGTGCTGCTAAAACCAATTTTTGAGCAAAATGTTAGTTAAAATTACAAGCATTGGAGTAATTCAGAATGTGTGTATACTTTCTGCCTACTGTAGCATTCTGAATCTTCAAATTGCTACACCTACACAACCCTACATCGTGTTTCTTCAGCTTCCTGAGTCTGGGTGCACAAAACAATATAAAATACAAAAGTCTGAAATGTCTGAAATCAGATTGCCTGTAGGTTTGAAATTATTATCTCTGCATATGGCTTGCAGTGGTTAAATGCTTAAAACCCCTCTATTTCTTGTTCTGTTAAACAAACCACTCATAATTATCTGACCATATATAATCATGATTCACTCAGCAGCAAATGAACAGAAGCCTTCCTCACCCTGGCTGAAAAGACTCCTTCAGTCCTTCCTCACCACCACATGAATGGCTTCCAGGAAGAATGAGCAATTACAGATTAAACTAAAGGGTTAAGACACTTAGATTCAAAGCTGTAACAACTATTATTAAGGGGCTGGCATTGAAGAGGGATTATAATCTTCACTTTACCAGTGAAGTCAGTTTTTTGCCTTCATTTTGCTTTACAGTTCCCACACTGATGAGTTATTTTTGTATGGATTATTGATATTGTTGAATTTGTATTTGATAATTGCCTGTGGGTATGGTCAAAGCCTTAGCATGCAGTGAAAATTTTGTGCAAAGATTCCCTTCATCTGCTCCCGAACACTTTCCATTTTCTATTTGACAGGAAATATTTTCCAGAGTTTCTTCTTGCATGTGAGAGACACATGATAGAAAAAGCTGCTCCCAAAACTTCCAGTGGAAGTATTCATTTAACACCTCTTCATTTTGAGATTACAGGTGCCTGTTTAAGTTCTACCACATGTGGCTTTAGTTTCCTTTAGTTTCTTTGTTTTAAGAGGTACATCCAAGATGTATTGTTCAAATCCAGATCTTGGATCTTTCCAGAAATTGCAGCTCAATATTTTGCTTTATTCCATTGCTGAAACAAAATATTTTCCTGAGTAACATGTGAAAAAGATCCCTAAGGATAAGATATCAAATTGATAGCTTCAGAAGTATGCAGTACAACTAAGAGGTAATTTTACTTAATTTTAATTTTATATATAATTAGAATTTTATATAACTATATTTTTTCCTTTATTCCATTTTTTAGCATTATATCTCAAAAAAATCAGGTGTGAGCTGGTTTTCAAATGCGAATCTCTTCTAGCTGCTGTAGATAATCAGGCTTCAGATAAAAATCATGGCACTTCTCATGTT
Source organism: Ammospiza caudacuta (assembly GCF_027887145.1). Classification (NCBI taxonomy): domain Eukaryota; kingdom Metazoa; phylum Chordata; class Aves; order Passeriformes; family Passerellidae; genus Ammospiza; species Ammospiza caudacuta. The sequence continues at coordinate 40,536,240 of NC_080598.1, read as the reverse complement.
TATCCTCTGAATCTGTCATCTGATCTTCATATGCTAAAAATTCAGAATTCAGCTCCTTCCAAAGGTCCAGTGAGATGTTCTTAGTCTGTTGCAAGTGTTACAAGCCGTTCACTGTAGGTTGATTATGACCATTTTGCTTAGCTGGTGGCAAATATCAATTAGTGCCTGCTTTTCCCTAGATGATATGGCTCTTGAATGTAAAGGAAAGGAAGGAAATAGGCATTAAAATTTCACCCTTTCCTCTTCTGAAAATACTGTATGAACATGTTTGCGTCACACAGGCCTGAACTGCTACTGAGTTTCTGAAAACTCACTAGAATTATCTTAGCATGCTCTGCTGCAGACAAAGCTTTCCAGTGTTCAGTTCTCTCTGAAGTGTTTTCCTTCCTTGGCCCTCAGCCACAGATTAATAGTCTGTAGGCAAGCTTCCTCTCAAAAATGCCAAATTTAATTGAAGAAGGAAATCAGAAAATAAAAAGTTGTCTGGCCTGGCTCCTCTGGGCCCCACTCCTGACAGCTTTGCAGGTTTCTCTGTTTCATGGACCAGCTCAGGGTTGGAGGGTGAGGTCCTCGCTGTCGCCACTGCAGCTTCCACCTGGAGTCCCTGGGGCACATCCAGCCATGGTGACATCAGAGGGACACAGATAGGCTCCCTTCTGGCTCACAGCCTGCACAGAGCAATAACAGGCCTTTTGTCACCTCCTTCCCCTCCCTGCTTTGCTCATAAGCTGAAGGAAAGCAATAGCATGAGCTGTCACATGGCTCAGGACAATGGGCTGCCATCTGCACCTTGTTATTTCTAGGCCCAGCGCTGTGCATCCCAAGGGGGGCTGGAATGGAAGGTGCACAGCTCTGAAAGGATAAGTGGGCCAAAAGTTTTTTAATAAAGCATGAAGCATTTGGTTTAGAGCCTCTGGTTTTCAGTGCTTTGTGTGAATCAAAGGGGGAGTTGTGGAAGACTTGGATGTCTGTCATGGCATGCTAGGAATCTGAGAAAGTGATGACCCCAGCTCACCACATAACTCTGGAACTGAGAGCTGGGATGTGCCAGTCCCCCTGGTCTACAGAAGTGCCTGCCTGCTCAGTTTTACTGTGTGCCTCTGAAACTGGTAGGAATGTCTAAACCACAATCCTACTCTTGTGTGAATTTACTGAAAAGCAGAACACTGAGGTTTTGGCTCCATTTCCTGCTGAGAAAAAACTGTTGAAGCAAAGCATTCTGTCTAGGAAGCAGCTGTTTATAGCTGTTGTGGACGTGCACCACTCCCAAGTTCTGTATGATAGATATCATATGCCCTCAGTTTTCAAAGCTTTCCCATGTTTTTCTTTGGTTTTGAATCTACCAGACTAAAGAAATCTTGTATCTTACAGGAAGAAAATTTGTGGTTATAGGAACTTGGTGTTATGGAAATAGTACCAGGACAGGAGAGTGCCACCATGCCCTGGGAGGGTCTCTTCAAGTGGGCATCCATCCTGCCAGGTGCCAGATTCACCTCTTCAGGTGGGCATCCATCCTGCTGCTGTATTTAGATGCCAGCAGAATCCAAGTGACCCCCATTTCTGGCCTACAGGTAGAGCAGTGTTTTGATGTAGAAAGCAGCATAGCGTTGATGATTATCCATTCAGAGGGAGGCATTTCAGTGTTGGGGTTTTGCCTGTGATATCTGAAAGAATTCTTACCATTTCTCTTTTGTGTTTTATCTTGGAGGGAGGTAAAATGTGGCAGGCAAACAGCTGCAGCCAAAAAACAAAGTGCTCAGTCCAGTGCAGGTGTGCAGTGAGTCCTCAGTATTCATGTGTCATAGACTTTTTCCTGCCTTCACACAATGCTACAAAATTGCAGAAGACAAATTTATAGCAGGAACCATTATTAGAACTTATTACTTGCCTGTTTACTGTTGAAGATGTTGTGCAGTACAGATAAACTTCTAAAACACTAAGACTTGTGCATGTGGGGACTTTATTTAAAGAAAAGTGTCAATTTCCTTAGAATAGGTTTTTAAATATATTTCTTTTGTGGCTACATAATCTGATATTTGTTCTCCATAAAGAGATAAGAGCACTTGACACAGATAAATGAGGTCACTCTTAAGTATTGCATTCAGAGATGGAGTCTCCATTTTCCTCATGATTTCCATGGTTTGGCTCAGCTCCCCAGGCAGGCCTGTGGCAGAGTGGAAGGCTGTATTTGTGCTGAGAACCAAAACTGGAGAGGTAGGGAGCCCTCAGCAAGTAGCCTTAGGACTTTCTCCAGTGCTGTCTATAGCAAGGAGACTTGCCTTGACAGGAAATGGGGGTTCTAGGATATTTTTGGTAGATGGAAGAGTGTCACAATAGAAATAAGGTGCTCACCCATGTTCTGTATTCTCCAGCTGTATGATGGAGGGCTAGGCTGCTCCCCCCAAAATACCTTTTTCCATTGAGACTGAAGGCTGTGCTGATTAATGACTGGAATAAGAGTGAGGATAATGAAGGTCTTTTCACAACTCTTGATTTACCTTGGGCTAATTGCCTCACCTTCCTTATTCCTGAATTTCCTAAACTGAAAATTGTGAACAGTCATACCTGTGACTTTACAAAGTCCTTTGACCAAGTTAAGCAATAAAAACTGAGCAATATCCATGAGGCTAGTCTGGGACTGCCATCCTGTAGATGTTTAGTGTTTTCCTCAAGCATGCCAAACAGCTGCAGCCTGTAATGGATTGCTATTTTTTTTTTTGTTCATTTCCATGTCTAACATTTCTTGAAGAATGAGTAGGTTTGCAATATTCACTTTTGTTTAGCTCTGAATATTTTAGTCTCTGTAGGTGGTTATTTGGTCTTCTGTCTGACTCAAGAGTGGTACTGCTGAGTGTTGCTAGGAAAATCAGGCTTCTGCTTTTTATTTTTGTCACAGCAGTTTAAAGCAGTTGATCTCCAGGTTTCTTTTGTGAGAGCAGGAATCAGACGGCACCAGCACCACTTTTTATACAACATGTTTTGATAGCTGGAGAGAACCTGGTGCAGGCTCCCAGGCAGTCATCAATCATGGAAAGCTTTGCATTTTCAATCGCTTCTGAGAAATTCTGTGTTACCATCAAACAAAACAATTCAGCCAGCATTCAGCCTTAGTCTCCTCATACTGGGGGGCAGCTTGTGTTTACATTACAAAATTAGGATCACTTTTACAGAGGTTTGTTAGAAACTGGGGGAATACTATCTTCAGTAAAATATCCATCTCAAAGTAGAACTAGATAGAAGTTGGAAAACGGCAAACAAATGCTACAAAAGACAAGTAAACTCAGACTCCTGAAGAATACAATGTATTTTCAAAGTTGCACTGAAGGGAATTTAGTGCCTACAGATAATTTGCAAATTGAATGATTTCATATAGGCCATGAGAAGATTCTTCAGACATTTATAGAGAAAAAACAGTATGCAATCTCTTCACAGATTGGGGGAATAACTGAATAAAATTTGTTTACATGACCTACCTCAAAAACTCTTTATACATTAAGTAGTCTAAAATTAATTTGCAGTCCAGCTCAATATTGTGTTTGTAAAAATCTGTGATTGATTCTAAGTGGAGGAAGGTAGTTACCTGAAACTAGTAATTTGTTTCCTAATGAATGAGGAATGCATCTGACTGAGACAGTGGGGCATCTCCCTGGTGTTAACCAGGTGACAGCTGTGGAAACAGATGCAGTTTCAAGGTGTCATTTCAAGAGATTATATGGTTATGAGTAAAGTCAACATTTTGTGGTCAGCAGGTACCCTGATACATCTGTATGTTTGGGATTGTGGGACAGTGTGAAATTGTCCTCTGATGACGCAAGGCTGAGTCATTAGATGTTGCTGTGGATATGAGTTGTAAGGAGCATATTTTAATTTGAGCCCTCTCAATTATCAAGCAAAAATCAATGTTTCCTTCAAGTTGCAATTAATATTGGTTTTTATCAGTGTGTTGGACATAGAATGATTTGAAATCTCTTTCAAAATTGCTGGTTACAGTAATAGCTACTTTATTAATTTTTGGAGAAATAACGAATTAACTTCTCCTGCAACTCTTTAATAAGGAAGTACAAGTTGTCTTTGAAGTACTAGCAGCCCTGTTGTTCCTGTGTTATTCTGGCACATGTAATTATCTCTCTCCAAGACTTTAAGCCATTATGTTTATCAAGCAAATCAGCAAGTAAGTCAAAGTACAACTCTAAGACTGAAGCAACCTTGTCTGCAAAACAGGAAATAGAATTCTACTGCTATTTTATGGCACATGGGGCTACCCAAAATCAATCTTCTTCCAAATTAGATAACTTTTACCAATAGAACAACTAACAGAAATTATGGAGAAAGGTAAATATATATGAAAGTAGAGGAAAGAAGTCCCAGATTTCAAATCTCACGTGCTTCTGCTATAACAGGTTCCAGTCTGAAAAAGAACTTTGTTGAAAGAGAATGAAAACAAATCTACCACATTGCTCTATAACCCAAATGGACACAGTATATACAAATCTTCAGGTATTCATAGGAGAGAAAGTGTTCTTTCTACTAAAGGGGTAAATGATGTTCTTCAAGAAAACTCTGAATTCTTGTCTACATGGAATGATTTTGCCTCTTAAAAAAAATTACATTTTATCTCATTTTTTCCAGCGATGACATTAATAGATTTAAAGAGTCTGTCCACTTTGTTTGCATTGGGTTAGTTCCCAAAGACTAAGAGAGAGATCTGTAGAGTCCTAGACTTTCTCAAAATACTCGTGTGCCATTCTGGTTGCAACATCCATCTAATTTTGCATTCTGGGACATTTTCCATTCTTGGTTTTCTACTGGAGTCTGCTGTATTTATCAATCTCATGGTCAAATTAAAAGATTCTTTGATTCCCCTGATACCATCTCATTGTGCATGTGGTTTCAGTGATTTCACCACCAATTTCACATTGCTTGAAGGCACCACTGACCACTGTAAATCAGATAGCTGTTACTGCAAACCAGGTAAGCGTGCATGCTTTCATAGTGTGGGTGATACTTTCCAACAAAGTATCCTTTCCCAGCATTCTAAAAGGTTTTCATACTCAAACATTCTTTCTTCTTCTGGTCAAATAATATGGATGATGAACACAGGGCACAGGACTGCCTGCAAAGGGACCGTAACCAGAAGGGGCCGTGGAACAGCTGGATCTGGAAGGGCCTTTGGCTGAGAGCAGGTCATCGGTGGGTGTCTGCAGCACAAGGCTAGTTCAGGTTCCCTTTAGGCAGAGGGGGTTGTCTGTCATCTCCTAATTGTTGCTCCTGAGAACTGTTTGCTGGTTTCAGACCTGTTTATGGATATTTTTTAAAGTGTGAGGGCTGTAGTCACTGGTGATAATGCTATTTAAAACACTCCTCTGCCCTCATTTTTCTAACACCGAATGCTACAAAGGAGACGAAATTACAGATTTGCAGGGCTGTGATTCCAGTGACACACAGAGGTCGCTGATGGGACCTGGTTACAAACTCTCCAAAGTATTTAAGTGCTTAAATCCTACTGAAGCTTTCTGCGTATTTGTTCTTATGAAATTCCAGAGCATAATCTAAAATTAAACTTCTGATTTTGTCTGTAGGGGAAGTTAATTAGCAAATCTCAACTTGCCCACCAATATCGCTTTCATTTGGCATTAAGAGCAAGTTTAGCACTCAAGTCTCTTGTTGTTTTTTCATAGCAAACAGTCTCTGCTTATTATCATATTAAAGGAATGCCACTGGTTAAATCAAGCAATGAATATAAATAGCTGTATTACTGCCATCAGGCATCAGTGTTTATTTAGTGGATGTGAATCATACGTGCCTCTTTGATCTGGCTTTGAGTAAGCCAGTGCTGTTTTCATACAAAAGAGGTTATTTGCAAACAATTCAAGAGTATGTATATATTAAACATGGAACTAATCAATGTGGAAGGCTCTTTGCTACTTTGACGATCCTGTATGCTGCCACAGTGTCTTTAAGTGTTTTGAATTTCTCTGTGAGTACCTGGGTCCCTGAAGACACTTACAGCTCTTTTCTTTGGACTAGAGAAGATCAAGATTGAAATCTGGCCCCACTGAAATCAGTGGCTATATCACTCTCAGGTACCTGTGAAGGGCACATATCTGGCAGCAGGGAAGACAAAAATAATCAAGGATAACACTGATTTATTTGTGGACTGGTTTGATTACAGTGCATGCAGGAGAGTATTTGAAAGAGAAATTTGTTTGTGCACAGTCAGATAAGCAGATAGACTCAGACCTACTTGTGCTCATTGCTCGCACTGAACTTTTTATTACTTTTTGCTAAGGCAAAGATCCCGTGTTGAATTTTAGAGCTGAGCCCACGTGCCTTCCCTTCAACAAGCTATATGCAGACTACTGTGTGCATTGGAAAAGCAAATAATAACCCACAGGTACTGCCAAAGTAATGTTATCACAGTCATCGTGATAACTTAGAATGAGACTCATTCTGATGCCAAACATTAACCTGGGCAAAACAGCTGACAGGAATGGTGTTAGTTCAATCATGGGTCATGACTGACCTCAAATGCTCTCCACTGAGGGAACTGGGCATGACAAATAAGTGGTAAAATTTTAGAAATACCCAAACCATTAGGTGATTTCTGAGTCCAAAATGAGCATCCATCCCTCCCTCACTTTGTTACTTCTACTATAATGCAAGGTCATACCTAAGTTTTAGGACTAAAAGGAAAGCTGGTCTTGGAGATTTTTTTTAACCTAAATGATTCAGTGATTCCAATCCAGAAAGGAGAAATACCAAGGCTTGAGGCAAACACAGTGACCAGGCCTCACTTATTTTAAGGGATGTTCTTGATTTCATTGACTGTTACATGAGGAAATGGAAGGTGGATCAATCAACTTTTTGTTTTATTGTCGCAATCAAAGCCATGTAAGTTGCACAGTTCAGCCTGAACAAGTGCAATATTTTGACACAAACTTAGCCATAGCTTTAAGGTAGGCATGGAACTGCATGCCTTAAATGAAAAGCATGGCTGTGACTTCATGGTGGGAATTTAGCATGTTTTATATATACATATATATAACCTTACCTCAGGCTTCTGCTTCTTGCACCTTTACCAGGCATGCATGAAAGAACATTTATAAAAAAAAGGATTAATTAATAGATATATATTTTGTTATCTGTGTTAGTGAACTGTTCCACTGACTGTAGAGATTACAGTGTCCCAAATTTTGTAAATACCTCCTCACCCTGACAAGTAGTCTACTGCTGTGCCTTGCAACTGAGTGTGCAGGCAGACTTTCCTGTACTATATTTGAGAAGGAGGTTATTCAAAATCAATCTATTTCTCGGGAATTTTTGACATCAATATATATATCTACAGTTTGTTCACTTAGTCAAAAGCTTTTTCTGATGAAGAAAAAAAATCAGTTTTCAGTATTTGTTTCAATCCTTATTATGGTGGATTCCTTCCAGAGCCTCCCACCATGGTACTAAATTTCAGATTACTGTCTTAATAGTCACTTTAACAAGTGAAGCTGCTACAAAAGGCACCTGAAGTAATACCCTTTTTCCTACATTAGTCTCAATGAACAAACTGGTGATATTGTGAAAGAAACCTTCAACCTTTGCCCCCAGCACTGCGGACAGCCCTCCCATGTGCTTTGGCAGCAGCTCCAGCAGGATCTCAGCTCAGAGGAGCTGTGGGGTGTGTGATGCAATGAGAGCACATTTGTACGTGGGCAATGAGCCTGCTCACCTTGCCCCAGTTCAGGTGCAGAGCCAAGTATTCTATAACATCATTAAACAAACAGCAGAAACTGTTGGACACACAGAGAAATATTTGCTAAATTACAGAATCTTATCAGAGGGAATGTGTTCTTGCTGTTTGTTGGTGGGACTTTCCAGGAACTGGAGATACATAGGGTCAGAAATTCCTGGCAGCTTCAGTACAGCTGAGTGCACCCTCAGTGTCTATTTGAAACCACAGATCACATGCTCTCTTGCTCTCTCTCTCCATTCTGTTTAATTTCTCTATCAACTCTAAGCTGTGGAAAAGATACATAAATTTCATTTCGATCCATGCCTAATGTTTTTTGGCAACGCTTTTTAAAAAAAGATACGTAATGCCTTGTCTCATGATGGCCAGTAGAAGTCATCCTGATCCTGTTGCAAATTAGATCCTCTTTACAAAACTTTTCCGATCCTCTCAAGAGGACCTGATTGTTTAGGATGGAATATAGATAATATGGATTACGAGGGCCCCAGCTCTACAATATTCCATGTTTTAGGGAATAGTAAAGAAATCTCTAATAGTGTCTCAGAATATACAGACAGAAATTCCTTCAGGAATTAACAGCTTAGTTGGACCATTTTTTTAGTAGAATTAGCCTAGGTTTCTAACATGAGAATACTCAGTAGATTTTGAACTGGCTAGCCAGTTTGAATGGAGAAGTGTAGAGCTTTAAAGATTATTAAAGTCCAAGTGAGTCTTATTGATAACCCTTCAGGAGAAAATATTGCAATATGTGTCTAACAGTATTCTACACATCTGTATGGAGGATTTGATGAGTACCCACAGCAAACTCTGCAGGCAAATATTAGGCACAGTAAACTCCAGTCAGGACCATCTGCACCATAGGAAGCCAAACTCAACCTTTTTTGCTGCTTGTAGAGCTCCATGTCATTGCACACATAACATGTAAATGTGATAGGAAGTTTGTGTGTTACTTATGCATTATGTCCCCTCATTACCAGAGCATTTCACTTCCTGGTAAGTGAACTGCTTGGTTAAAGAAGAGTTTAAAAAACTGTATTTCAAGCTGAGCACACAGAGCAATCGTTAAATTGGCACTCAGGTCCCATCCCATAAAACATTTCTGAGTCTATGGGTCTCTACGCACATGCATAGCCCTGCATTGCCATTTTTTATGGAAGGATTACAATCTAACCAGGTAACTAGGCCTTGTCTAAGGAGTCTATTGAGCCAGTGTAATTTTCATGTAACATAATAATATCATATTTTATTTGAATAGCTGAATATGGAATCAATCAGTGTTGTGCAGGGTAGTTCTGTAGTAAGGGCTTCTATCACTAAAACATTTGGTTCTGTTATTGCATTAATTCTCCCTAATAACCAGTGTTTTTATTATTTATTTCTGAGCACTTTAGATACAATTCTCAAGAAATAATTTAATGAAAATGTCATGTTGTATGTAGGTACTTAATTAAAAAAAAAACCTAAACCAGAAAGGTTTTTCATTTAGTTATTTTTAAAAGGTATCTTTCCTCTTTTAGTTTGGTCTTGCAAGTTAAGTTCTTTGTACTTTCAGCATAAATGTGAATGTCTCTTAAATGTTTAGCATGTGTTTGCTAATGGCTTCTTGATCATCTGATTTCCTTCTATCAGCCTCTACTCTCTGCTGTGGCTTGGGTCTTGTCCCAGACTGAGGAACATGCAGAAATCTCATAATGCCTGACACTATTAGTAAATCTCCTGTGATGGATATGGTTCTGTGATTGTTCCTATCTGGTTTCTGCTCCAGTGAAGACAGAGCAGTCTTTATTCCACAAAATGATTCACATGGGAAGTAGCCTCAGTCTGCAGTTATTCAAACTTTCCTGGAGTGCTTTGCTAATATTGTATGGAAGAAAGTGCTGGGATGCTGCTGGCTGTAAGCAGTCTCGCTGGTACAGATTTTAGCACAATATTCTGATACAAAATTAGCCCTTTTACCTTAATTAGACCTGAGCACTGCTCAAAATACATATCTTGTTATTAAGGGATGTTCTCGCTACAGCTAAGCACAGACATTCCCAAAGGCTGGTCTGCTTCTGCAGGAAGAAAGCAGGGGAGGCTCTGTTTTTGTGAGGCTGTTACTGCCTGCCTGCCAGGGTTTTCCCCTGACCTGGAGCTTCCCACACCCCCCCCACAAGTACAGTCTCTGACCTGAAGAAAGCAACAATTTTCAGAGTTCTGAAGGCATGGTTATTTGCCTCAGCGTGATTTATATATCTTAATCTTGCAGCTGGTTCTCATGGTCATGAGCTTGAGGTCCTGAAGCCCAACTCTTTGGCTGTTGCAACTGGGTATTTAGCAGCTGTTGGGTATGTTATATAGATGCATCTGGGTTTTTTTTAACATAGGTGTGAAAATATGGGTGCTGATGAGAGTGATGAGAATTGTTCTGTCAAGAGGTGTGAGGGGGAGAGAGATGCAGATAGAGTTGTCTGTTACCAACAACTGCATCCTGGTTTTGTCACATATTGCAAGCGTCTCCTGATGTTGCAATGAGTAAAGAGGAAAAAAAACCCAAACCCACCTGATATTCAGTTCTGCAGAATCATTATGGAAGATCTACAGGAAATTCTGTGAATGAATGAATGAATGAATGAATGAATGAATGAATGAATGAATTTGTTTGCTGTCATTACTGTTGTGAGGAATTGAGTTGTATTTTGCAGCTTGAGATGCCTACAGGTGTAAAACTACCTAGACCAGAGTCTGCATAGTGAATACTTAGTGGAAATTAAGGGTCATTCATGGAATGGAGGTTGGAGTTTAAGGGTAAAATGTGGGTTATGTACTCATCACTCTTTCCATTTTAAATAGCTGTTTGCCTTGGGAAATAAAATTCCATTTATTTCATCATGAGATATTCTGGGAGACAAACAAGATGAAAAGAAAAAAGTAATGGGTAAAACATTTTATGTACTTCTCATTCCTTTTTTCTTACTAATGTTTATTGTCTTATTTTCAGTTTTTTTCCCCTTGCCCTTCTTTTTCTTGTCCGGCCAAGTTTGTTAATTGTCATTAGCCTTTCCTTCAACTGATTTCCCCCCTTTTTTTACTGAAGATACACCTCAGTTTTCTCACATGACTATTTCCTTTTCCAGGCTCTGGGCTCCCTTTCTTCCATACTGAAAGTCTATTTTGTTCTCCTCTTTCTCTTTCTCTCTCTCTCTCTCCCTTGCTCTCTCACTTACTACTTTTCCATCTTTTGATTGACATTCTAGCACTTACCTTTAATGACCTTGCTCTGACACCCCTCCAGTGCTCTTCTCCCTGATTCCTCCATTCTTTCTTTCATCTCTGTTTTCTTCAGAGCAGCATGTTCTTTTTCTCTTACCTTTGCATCTAGGAAAAAAATGTTACAGGCAGATGCCAATTGGCTTAGTGGCTACTCGCTCCTTCCTACCTGCCTTGAGGTTCCACACCAAGACAGACACAGGGAGCTGGGCACTCTACCAGGAGAATCAGAGATGGGAGTAGCTCATCCTAAGTGGGGACCTCCTAGTTAAACAGCAAAGAAATTTTACACTTGCTTCAATACATTGTTTTGGTAAAAACTTAGCTTTTCATAAACTATTTACTTTGAAGTAAACTGCATTCTGTGTCCAGCATTACTCAGCCAGAACGGGAATGCAGAATCTTGTAATAAACTTCCTTCCTGAGAAACTGCCTCAAAAGGGCTTTTAGTAAGAGCAGTATGATAAATTTTGGAAGTTTAGTTCTAAGTGAATAAACTTGTTCCTGAGAGACAGGGAGAGGAGGAAGATACTTATTTTCTCATATCTCATGAAGGCACTGAAGGGAGGTAAATATGACAACCACACCCCTTGTCATACTCTATTAGTCACATCACAGCTTCCTGAGCACAACACTTGTCTATATTGCCCTGACATTTAGCACGTCTCACCAGCACAGTGACTCGTTATCATCCTCGGGGCGAGCGCCCGTTCAATGCAGCTCAGGGAGCCTTTCCAGGAGCCTCTCATTGCCTGCAATGTTCACTATGCTGGGCTTCACAGAGGCTGTGTTTGCTCCCGCCAGAGAGAAAGTGCAGCTGGATGTGATCAGTATGTTTTGATCTTAAAGTTGTGCTATATGAGTAAAAAAGGAGCTGAAAACCTTTCTGCCTTGTACTACAAACCTTGAGGATTGCTGTGGTTCTCCCAGGTGGCACTTGGTACAGTCTGCAGGGGAGCATGAAGGTGGCCTTGTCCTGACTGCTGCTCCTCACGTGCTGTGGGCCCATAGGACAGTCTGGTCCTGCCAGACTCCAGGAAAAGAACTTCCCAAGTTGTGCATTTGGGGATTCTAAGGCAATAGAGTTGCTGTTGGCTGGAGGATAATTCCAGTTATGGGCATCCTTGTGTGCAAAAGGTGATGGCAGCCTATACAACTTTGCAGTAACTTTGTTAACCAGGAGCTACTTCAGCTCATTCACCCTGTGAATTCTTTAAAGCCATTGTAGTTGGGGAAGTAAAGAGAATTAGACACTGAACTCCCTTTGGTTTGTGCTGTGAGTTAGCGGGATTCAGTAACCACGATGCCCAACTTCTTCTTTGTCCTTGAGATTTGTATGTCTGGTGTGACAGCACTATATTGTGATCTTGTTGCATCAGGATAAAAAAAAAAATATGACACAAAGTAGTTTCAGTATGAGAGCCTGGCCTGGAACATCAAATAAGTGAGTTTTTGTTAATTTTATGTAATGCCATGTTATGGATGAAGATGCACAGGGAAACTGGGCTAGGTTAGGTGCTCAGGGCACTATGACTTCATAGTGCCCTGTCCTTCCTTCATATAAATGTGGCTAAAGTACTGAAATCTTCCTCAAAAATTTCTCTTCCTCTTTGATGGGCTTGAGTTAAAAATAGTAAGTTAGAAAGGGCAAATACTGCCTATGAGAAACACAACTGGATGCAGTTGAGGTTCAAGACCTGAACAAAAACGTTATATCCATGCATAAGCCAAACACCTTTTCCTGCAGTATAGGATGCTTCCTTTTGTGTGTCAGGCTCTGACCACTGAGTCACTTCCTGTGGGTTTGCATTGTGCAGATTAGCAGGTGCACATATAGAAACTTCCTTTCTTACTCTCTCTCAAGGGTTGTCCTTGGCTTCCTCTGAAGTTCAAACTTCTCTACTTCCTTACCCACACTATATTTCTCTTTGTCTCTGTCTCTGCCCTGCCTGTCCCTGCTCTCTGCCCAGGCTTTCTTCCGGGCAGCTTTCTTCCATTTCTTTCTTTGGCCAGTAGTCGTAGAGAAAAGAGCCAAGTCAGTCTCTGGACTAGTAAAGCTAACTCTTCACAAGGAAGTGTTTATTCTGTGTTTTTAGAAATACAATCTGCCTGCAAAATCTGGAACTCCTCTGGAACTGCACTTGGTGCATAGGTTTTTGCAAAGGAAAGAATATGAGTGGGAGAGTTTATTGAAGTCACTGAACTAGAATGGTTCAGATTCCTACTTTTCCCAAATCTTGTGCCACAGCTATGGACTTCATGTCTTTGTACCAGAGTAACTATTTCAGCTGAAACATGGAGGTTTTCATCAAAATGACTAAGCAAGTAAAAGTGGCTGCGATTTTACATGTCCTGCCCCACTTTTGTTTTGTTCTGCTGCCTGCATGGGAATAGCTATGTTGGGATGTTGTTTTAACTATACTAGAATCGGTTTTTAATTTGACATTTGCGTGTGAATGACCTCTCTGTCTCATGTCTACTTACCTTATGAATCAGTACGGGTGTCCCTTGTGAGGACACATGTTATTTTAAGGGCTGGATATTTAATAATCTGCCAGAAAACGATGAGAACATGGTGATGCATTTGTTGAATGAAAACATGACAAATAGAAGGCAGGAACCTATTTTGAAGAATGGTGCTGGGATTTTGCTGATATTCTAGAACTACGGTGTTTAAAAGTACAATAGCAGAAGCAAATGGTCTTGGACTTTGCCAATATAATGAGCAAAGGGTAGAAGCTGAGAACAGCTGTGCCTGTGTTCTTCACATTTTCTAGAGCTTGCCTCTGGCTAGGGTTGGGTGAGGGATGAGAAAGAAGGAAGGACAGACTCAGAAGTGTGCCGAATGTTTGTTTGTTTTTTTCCGAGGAAAAGGAGAAGTAATTGGGATGATGGTGCTTCACACCCCAGAGGGAGTTTCGCTTCACAGATAAGCGCCCTGAGTCATGAGCTGAATACGTGCCAGAAGGTTTCAATGGCAGAAGTAAATCCTATCAAAGTTTGCTTCGGTGGTTGGACTGCTGACTCAAAGCGCTCGCTACGTGAGCTACCAGGGAGAGATGGGGCTGGCAGTAAGTCACGCAGTGGCTCATGTGGAAATTGGGAGGCAGAAATTGTTCTGCACATGAACGAGAAACAATCTGGGTATGTGAAAATGTAAGCTGTTTGTTTCAATCAAGAGGTGGGGTTTGGCTTTACTCCATGTAGTTATTTGAAGGCTATTGAGAAATGCAAATCATGATTTATTTTTACTGTGCTATGTGATGAGACTCATACTTCAGAGGCAGAGAGACAAGTTTCTGGAATCTGTCCAGAAATTAGCCAAAACGATAAAATAAAAGAATCACACAACTTATTCAGTTTGTTTAATATGATTATGAAAACTTGGGGGAAAAAAACCCAAAAGGTAAACGTGATTCACAAAGGACAAAAGAAGGTAACTGTCCCAGGGGCTTGCTGCAGAAGGAGATATATTTTGGTCTAGTGGACTAAGAACATTGGCTATCTGGGGGCTTTAGCCTTTTTCATTAATTCAATTTGTCTCTTTAGGGATTTTCTGTTTCTTCTGTTTAGTGTTAACCTATTTAGGTAAAACATGCTCAATGTTTTACTCTTAGCTGCCAGACACCTCACATAGTCTTTTGTATTCTGTCTGTGAAAAGGGTTGGCACAATTTTTGAGAGACAGCATGGAAAGATTTTACAGATCACTTTAGAATACAGGTTGTTAGCTATATCTTAGTCCTGGAAAATGCTTTTAAATTATCCTAAACCATTTATTCGTATGAATAAGAGTTGTTACAAAGAGTTGTACTTAGCTAGTAAGTTAAAATATTTCCTTACTTAGTAGAAGACGCTGACAAACATATTTATAGGATCATTCTACTGTTTGATACTTTTCCTTCCTTTTTACTCCACAGAACCTGAACAGCTGAGAATAAACTTGAGACAAACTGGTTTGAAGACAGAATTTATAAAATCCCACAAAATCGGTGTCTGTTGTATGATCTATTCTCCTCATTAAAGTGGGTCAGCTTTACATAGAAATATTTTAACCTTGCTGCTCTCTCATAATGCCTTCGATATTGACACACCTGCCTTTTCTTTGCAATTTCAAAGACCTTAAGCAGTAATGCTAATGACACTCCTCTTTGGAATGTGTTAGACAGAAATATTCTTGACTGAGTGTGGCAGGAAATTGAAATGGTGTGATGCCAGAAACTGAAGAAGACTCGTGTTTGAACAGCACTGGGAAATGGAGGGACTTTGCTTGCAAAAGTTCCCTTTGGGATTTTCTCTCCTACTTTCTCTCAGCAAGGGCAGATGCAGGTCTAAGTTTCAGCCCAACACTGACTGTGAGAACAAATCACTTTTTTCAGAATACAAACACAACTGGAGCTATCAGACCACCTGTGAACCAGCCTAGGATCCTTCACAACACAGGTACAAGGTTGGGTGCCTCAGGGACCTTGCCATTACTTGCTTATCTGTGGATATGCCCATGTTTTCCAAGAAGAATAAACAAATATTCCATACTTAATATTGGCATCAAACAGCTGGTAAAAGTCTGTAAGTTTGCCAGAAATAAGCACTGCAGCTTTATACAAAGCTGCACTAGTGATCCTGTTTTCCTAAAGTCTTTTCTAGCAAAAACTTCCCTAGTGGAGGAGTGGAGTGGCAAAAGAGAGCTTGAAAAAGTTGCCCATGCAAGAATTATGATCATATTGCTGGCCTTCTTCTAAAATTGTGAGTTCTTAATGTGAATTAGAAAGTGCCACTAATAATCCAGCGAGGGTTCCAGAAGTCAAGGGAGAGAAGGCAGAGGCTAGAACAGCTTATTGGTATGTGACCCTTAATCATGTCCTGGGCACCCAGATTCTCATTAGGGCTGAGCTAGGAATGCTTAATAGCAAGATCATTTACTCTTGCCTACTCCCGTCGATCTCCTTTATTCTCTGGGAAAGGCAGTGATGAGCAGCTCAGGCACTGTGTGGGGCAGCAGGACCACTCAGGCCAGGCTGTAGGCACGTTCAGTTCACCAGTGAGCTGGCAGCTGGCTGGCACACACCCCCAGATATGCTGCATTTCTTTATCAAATCAGCAATAAGTGTTGGTGTTTGTTCTGGTCTGTGTGCAGGAGCTCACGTATGCCTGCATACCTCATAACTGCCTGAGCAATTACATCCCATACTTCCCTTTTCTGTGTTGCTCTATTAAGAGTTACAACATTACATAGCTATACGGAGATTAAGCCTATCAAAATACATACCAACATACAGCATTTCCTTTCCCACTTATGCTGGACTGCCAAGGCAATAATTTCTTCCCTATTCTTTTTTCTTTGCTCTTTTCTTTTTCTTTTTTATTCAACTTTATAACATCTTCATCTATGCTTTTTCCCTGCCTGCTTGCATTCTGGCACTTGACTTTGAACTCTTCTCTGTCTTATTGTAGTTAATGGTGGAGAGTTAAAAAGTCTTTTAATAAAACAGAAACAGAAGAAAGGGGTGGACAGAGGTAAGAGTAAGTACTGTCTGATAAGCCTCATAGGTGTGTTGGGGTTAATACTGAAATGTCCAAAAGTCAGTTCTCATGGTTACTGTCATGGGGCCTTAGCAAACTAGGCTGGAAGTATTGCTTTTACTGGTTCTAATGGCATCCTGTTTTTAAACACAGGCTAGAATTTGTTTAGCTCCATCTCATCCTTGCATTACTGCTGCATGTTTATTGTGCTCTTCTTAAAATCAGTTGACATCTCATTTCTGTTCTTGTCCACCTTTGTTCTTGCACCAAAAGAGGTCTTCTTTCAGTAGTTTTCCTTGTTAACCATATGACTTCTCAAATTTACTCTGTGGGAATTTTCTGTAACCCTATAATTATCTCTATTTATGTAATGGAAGTTTTTTGCATGTCCTATTTAGCTTTTGCTAACTGCTGTTTGTGCTTGCTTCTCCCTACTAACAATGGACTTTGGATTTATTTTTTTTTCTGTGTGATTAGGATGTTTTTAACTCTTGCATAGTTGGACTGAACTAGTTAGCAAGTACTGATTGTGATATTTCAAACAACAATTCTATGCACGGCACCTCCACAAGAGTACAATTTGAGAGCATTAACTAAGACTGACCTTGAAATTATAGGCAAGACTGAAATCTCAGGCTAACTTTAAATGATGTGAAATGATACTGTGCGAAACTTTTTTTCTCCTTTATATCCATGCCAAATGGAGAATTTGTTGAATTTTCTTTGCCCAAATCATACCAAACTTACTTGCAATAAAAGCAGCTGTTGTTACTGCAGCACTGGATGCAACTTCAGTATTTCTGAGATGACTGTACAGTGGTGCATATTTTTCCCTACCAACTGATCTGGGGTGTTTTCAACACCAAATATGTGAGCTGGGAGGGGGAAGATGAAAAGGGGTATTATATTCTTGCTGAAGTTCATTGCTGGAGTGTGTAGAAACCAGAGAGGTGAAAAACCCTAGAAAGATGAGTGTTTAGGCAGGATAATAAAAATAATAAAAATAATCAGATCTACGTGGCCCTAAACATGACAGTTAATCTTAAATATGTTCTGTAACATGTTCTGGGTTGTTATGATTAATTAACATTCCAAGGATCTGACAGAAATACTGCTGATGAGAACAAGCAGGGCAGCATGGGGGACACTCAGTATGGTATTTTCTCCTTTCAGATTTGACCACTAAGAATAATTAATCTAGG
Organism: Ammospiza caudacuta; assembly: GCF_027887145.1. Taxonomy (NCBI): domain Eukaryota; kingdom Metazoa; phylum Chordata; class Aves; order Passeriformes; family Passerellidae; genus Ammospiza; species Ammospiza caudacuta. The sequence continues at coordinate 40,518,526 of NC_080598.1, read as the reverse complement.
TGTGAAAAACCCAGAATGTGCATTCATACTTAGCTCCAGCCAACAGGGAATTTCCAGTGTGGGAACTGAATTTAGGGATTTAAGGATTTAGTCTGTACTAGTCATCAGGAGCTGTGGCCACACTAGCTCTTACTGTTTTCTCTTTTGGACTGTTAAATCCATGTCTGCCCTGCCCTAAAGATTTCTGTTACCTTGAGGGAGAGTTTTCACTTTGGATAGCCAGGTCTTGGGGAGATTTCACAGGTAGGGAAAGCAGGGATTGGGCTTAGGGTGGTGCTCTGTCAGTGACATTCAAACACACATTAAATCAGTGCAGTTGACTGGAGCAGGTCGTATCAAGGGAGTGTTTAATAAGCACAGTATTTTATCAACATGTTAGGAGGAATGTTTGTAAAAAAGATACATTTCTCTAAAATATAGAAAGTTTCCAAAGCTCATTCTGAAGCTGCATGGAAAACATTTTGGAAGGTTTTCTGCATCCTTGAGCCACTTTCAGTACCTTTTTGAGAAAACATATTTTCAAACTCAGTTTCACTGCTTCCTGTAGACCAAATTATAAAGTGAACATGCTTGTTTATTAAGATCTCCAAATTAGAGTGGTGCATGAAAACCAGTCACAGGCAGTGAACATTCCTCCTCCAAGTTGAGTGTTTCTAATCAAAATGAAATGACACCAGCAAAGAGAAGAAATTAATCAAGCTCTCATTTCATATAGATTTGGATTCTTCCTCTTATATTTTTATTACATTTTTTCCCTTACAAATGCCTGATAAGTATAAGAGGAATTTAACTTTTTTCCCCCTGCACAACTATGATAGAAGACACTTTAAAGTTGGTTTTGTTTTTAATGACGACAAATATTTTGCCTACATTAAAAAGGCCATCCATGCTGATTCTCAAATATAACAGTCATCTTCTACTTCCAGTGAAGCATTAGGTAACTCAAATATCTGTAGAGGTATTGGGTTAGCTGAAAAAATAGGTTTCCTGTGGCAACCTGCTGAATAGTTCTTAATTATATCAATAGTCACAGATTCCTTAAAAAAAAACCAAAAAGAAACAACTCAAAACTTTAACATTTGCAAATGAATGATCAGAGTTCTGAAGTTTGAGGCTGAATTGGCTTGAGTTGCAGCAGAACATTAGAGAATATACTGTGTATTATATTTTAAAAAATACATTCATGATTTTCCTGCTATGTTGCTTTCATTTGAAATAAGAGCATAATCCTGTGTCCCTACTTCTCATTTGGGCTAACATCCTTCTTTTTGCTAGCAAATAGAAAGCCTTCAGATATATTTTGTTGAATACAATGCGGAGAGACAGCAAATGTGATTAGGTTCAGTAATGATATTGCTGCTACTTGTTACTGTGACAACAGTGCTACTCTGCTCTCTGAATAGTAGTAAATACGCTTATTTTGAGTTTTTAGAATCTTGATACCCTTGGGCTCTTTACTGTATCAGTATAGAGTATCAGGAGTCCAAGTGAATGCTTTTTCTATCTGAATCTTTTCCCAGTTGTGTGTCATGGTAATAAGATGTCATTGTGCAATGACATGGTACCTTTCATCCCAGAGAGTTGTGAACAGAATCTTCAAGGTATAAAGTCAGCCACTGAGGTTCAGCGTGGGTGGGACAGGAAGGTTCAGGAGCCTCCCTAACTCTAGAGCTAAACAGTACCACGGTCACTGATTCAGGCTCTCTGTTTCAGGATGGAAGGAGCTGCTCATGGTGCTTCTTGAAAAAGACAATTATCAGTGACTAATGATCCTCCTTTTGATTTATGAAACATCTAAGATCTAAAGGCTGACCTTCATATACATGGGAGTCGCTAAGAAAGGGCAAAATCTTATACTCTTAGCTTTTTTTTAGTGGTATGCATATAGTTCAACATCTCTCTGGCACAAGGTGGAGTTTTTAAATTTAGTAGCATATCTTACTGAGAAAATGTGAATTTCTTAAGTTTTTCCTACCTTTATGTGCTACTGCAGTCACATCTTTTGAGTATGGAAATAATTTTCCTCAAAATAGGGAACAGGTTACTCCTGACTGTCTCTGGCGTCCACTCACCTATGCAACAGAACTCTACTAATGCAACAAGCTTCATTTACAGACAAGAAACCATAAGTTTGATTTTTGAAACTGGAGAAAATGCTTTTAGGTTAAATGGTGACCCCATTCATGCCAAAGTATTGGTTAACCTCAGTGAACAGCATTTAATCTAGGGGTGTATTTTTTTTTTCATGTTAAGCCATTAAGACTTATTTCTGTTTCTTATCATGCTTCTTTTTTTGTTTTAACATGGAGAGTACCAATTTACTTTTTCTAGGTATGAAATGTAAGACAATATTACACCTGAGATATTTAAAAAGAGGAGCACTTCAGTGTGTTCTGTTCAGCCAAAGCAGGATCCAGTCCAACAACACTGGTGCATTATTGTAGTTTTGTTTGGAATTCAAAGTAAACAGAAACACCTCACATCAGTTTCATAAAGCCACGGGCAGTCTTTTTACATTAAAGTCTTTTTGCATTAAAGATTCCAGAGTTTAGCATTTGTAAACTTGATAACAAACATGGCAAAATTAACTACACACAATGTAAAATGTTCTCTAAACCCACTATTTAACTGTATACGATGGCAAATAAAGACATATAAAGACTCCAGAATTCAGAGATGTTTTACCAAAATGCTGGCTAGTATGGTGTCCCTCCAGATGTTAAGTGCATTAAGAGAAGCAGATTACAGAAGGACAGGTGTTAAATGCAAATATTCACCTGCTTCCCACTGCTCCACTTACAGCATTCTAGAATATAAAATGTTTGATCAAGGCCTTGCTCAAATGTGATATCCACTGAAGTCAGGATTTTTTGCCTGAACAACAACTACAGGATTTAGTACACAGTATTTTATAGAAATTATTTATTTTAGTGGGAAGTTTAGTAGTAAGTGCAATAAGAGGAAAAGGGGAAATAACTTGGGATAAGGGATTTGTAAGAAAGTTCCTGTGTTTGCATTAAAAAATCTCGTACTTTTAAATGTTTTGTGTTGTTCTTTTTTTTTTTTTTTTTTCTCTGTTGTAACACCTGTGTTGTAAAAATCAAAAACAATGTTGCATTTTAAAGTTAGCTCCTTTAAATTTTTTCTTCTTCCTCTATTACTCACATTTCTTTTCCGGTTTTTATTATCTTGCCCCAGTGGGGATTTTCTTTTAACTTTGTTATATTATAATAGGTAGCGTGTGTACATGAAAAACCCACTGACCTTTTTCTGACTTGTGAGTCACAGGATTAATAGCTGTGCATATGACCTTTTGAAAATCGGAAAAAATTTCCCTTAACCTGGTTTGCAGGTGAACAAAAGGTAAAATTCCTATTCTGTATTTTCTCCACATTTATTGCAATAGATTGCTTCTTTTTTATAACTGTCTCAGATTTTCAAGCTGTATATTTTGATTACTAATCTACAGAGTTATGCAGATAATAATATAGGTAATAATATAGTAATATATTCTGTGTTGGTTTTAAAAAGCAGATATTTTGTGCATTTTGCAGTATGTAGCTTCCATAATTGAAAATATTTTGAATTAGTTGGTTAAGGTCAGTCTCTAAGCCCATTATTATCTTCACTCATATGAATAGTTTCAGAGAAATACCATAGGAAATCCAGAGCCAGTCATTCCAGTGGTCATGCTGCTGGAAGCATAACAACATGAGGGGGAGAATCTTGCAATTATGGAGGAACACGTTGGTTATGGCTTTCCTCTGTAATTCACTCAGCAAATGCCAAGAGCAGCATTAGGACTTGGGATTTGCCTCATGCAGTGACCTTTAGGGTAAAGAAGATTAGTGAAAATTTTCAGAAATTTCAGTTTTAGAAATTAGGACTACCAGTGGCTTTCTCTGAACTTCATGGGAACCAAAAACTTCATCCTAAAGAAGTCACCAGTTCAGATACCCCATATGGAGACATCCCAAAGTGAAAGTCACTTGGGTGAGTTCTGGCCTTAACCTTTGTGTCTCTGAAGCCATTCCATGTAACAAGTAGAGGTTATGAAAAGTGAGAGGGACAGGGAGATATCGTGGGAGAAAAATATCTGGCAAAGATATCTGCAGAGAAAAAAAGGGACACAAATAGCAAGGAGCAGTTTGAGCTCAATAGAAGGGGAGCAGAGCAGTAAAAATATCACTTTGAAATGGAACAAAGTCCAGTCTGTCTTAACATAAATTTTCCAGGTGCATTATGCAGCCTACAGAGAGCACTCTGATGGTAGAGCACCCTATGCCCTGTCTGGAGTGTAAAGTAATATTTGATTTGCATGTTATTTTATTTTACTTCATTTTTGACCCTCCTTACATTGTTTTCATTAGTGTAGGGCTTTCATTATTTACTGAAAACCAGACTTCTTGTGAGTCAGACTTGCTGAGAGCATGGGAGTATGTATACTGAGGAAGTGTATCCTTAGCAACAGAATGCAAGTTAGGGTTCCTCAAAACTTCTCTATTCATGTTTCTCTCATTGTTAATAGATCTTTTACAGAGAAATTGGCTCACTCTTCATTTGGAGTGCTTTAGACCCAAAGGTTAGTCAGTTTAATGAGACAATTTTGGGAGTTTCATTTGCTGCCAGACAGTGAAAAACATGTACAGGGTTGCATCAATTGTTCCAGAGGTACAGACCTCCTCAGGAAAAAGGTAAGGGGAGAGAATTATGTCACTGTTTTTGTAGGTATGAGCTAATCTACTTAACAAACATATAAGCTGGACACATGATACATTTTAACCTAGTTTGTCTTCATGTTCTTTGCCTTAGTCAGGCTTTAGATGTTAAGGAGCAGGTTGCCCTATCAGATGTATCAGTTAACTGATTTTACCCAGAAAGTATTTTAACCCTACAGGAGCTGCACTTACAGGGGCTGGGTTTATTGTCTGTTCCAGGGCCTGTTTTGCTTCCAGCACACAGTGACACGCAGGTGGCAGTGAGAAGCAGGCATGCCATGGGCTCTCAGCTCTCACATCCTGACATCCCGTGTGCCTCTCCTTAGGTGACCCTGGCTCTCCGTGGTTGTCACTGCCGCCATTCCACCCTTCCTGAAGCTGATGGATCCTGGCAGCAGAGGACAAGAGACTGAGCTTCCACTGGTGCCCATCTCCCAGAAGGTGGCCCAAGGCAAGTCAGAGCATTCCCACACAAGGCAGCAGTTGTTGCCCCCAGGACACACACCTCAAGCTGCCTGGCCTTTCACGTGGTGTATTTTACCCTGATGATGGCTGATGAACCCCAGACCACTGCCCCCTATCTGTATTTATTGCAGCCATGACCCAGACTCTTAGGGACATGTTAAAGAAAAATCCCCAGACAACTGGAAGGTAAGGGTTGACTTCATTGTCCTCTGCGTATAACAAATCATGTAGCAAAATCACTAAAGGCTAAACTGGCCAAGTAACACTGATAAGAATGAGAAAATTTGGAGAGGAAAATAGTTCGCATAAATGGAAATAAAATTATTTTGTGCCTTTTATGTTGGTGGCATAGTTCACTATTTAATTATTTTCATTCTAAATAAACCCATTAAATTTGAAATGATAAAAAGCAATCCTAGTAAGCTAAACTAGACTTTATCTAAGTATATTGCTTAGTTAAATGAAGTGTGTTGCATATTCTGACTTCAGATCTTTCTTTAAGTGTTTTTTCTGTGTTGTTGACTCAGTGAATACTTCACTTATTTTCTGGCAGTTTTCCTGAAAGGAAAGCCAAGGAACATCATCTGAATAAATAATTGTAGTTTATTTTGGCAATATGTTGCAGCACCTCAAGTGGTCAGGTATTTATTTTTTAACTGAAGCACCCCATCATCTTGGAGCCTCACCTGGAGCTTTCTGACACTTTACAATTTACTTGTTTCACTCTGTTACCTGATCATTTTTTGTAAATAATACAGAGGACTTCTAGCTAAATATTGCTGTTTCTAGTTTCAGATGTCTCTCTTCAAAGCCAGAAACATAGCACTAGAGTCACAGAATGGTTTGGCTTGGAAGGGACCTTGGAGATCATCTGGTTCCAACACCCTGGATTAGGAATACTAATGTCTTTGTGGTACCCCAAAGAATGTGGCTAAAATACTTACAGGCATTCTCTTTCTGGCAAAATCATAAGTAATTTCTGTGAAAAAAAAAACTTTAAAAAATAATAGGAAAAGGAATGAGCCCACAATCCTGTGTATTCAGTTAGTCTTCTATAAAAGGATCCTCCAAAAAATATCAGATTTGAATAAGTCTTGAGCCAAAATACTGATTTGTAAACTTATTTCACCTAAACTTGGAAAAAAATATTTCCAGCAAAAATAAAAAATATTTTCTCAAAAAAAAAAAAAAAATAACCAAAGAAAAAACACATTTCCATTGCAATTCTATTTTTTTTAATTGAGAAGTTTTCATTTTAAAAAGTAAGTATACTTTTTGGCTTATACTTGTGTCACTGTCATAATTACCTTTACAAATAGGTAAAGGTAATTATGACAGACAATGAAATAAGTGAGCAATTGCATCTGAACAAATAGATGTAGGCTGAAAATCTGCTGGGCTGCTGCTTAATGAAGACACTCTTGAAGAATATGGTTGTTCTCAGTTTCAGTTCTGGCTTCTGACATCTGTGGATTTTACCTTGACTATTGCTATGTGGAAAGCATCAGCCATCTCTGGAACTGTGTACAGGCAGAGGGAATAGGTTTCACACAGCATCTCTTGGCACCACCAGGCCTAAGAATGGGATCCTTGAAGGAGTGCCCTGCATTCTTCCTGTAATCTTGCCACAATCTTGCTATAAATTGAGAATTGTGTTAAAGCTTCTAGTAAAATCAGTTTTTCAAAGGGAGAGTCTGCCAAAGCACCACTTTACTGTAAATGTCCTTCCTTTGCTTCTGTGGATAGCTTTGGCAGAAAACTCACAGTATAAAAGAATTTGAGGATTCCTTGGGCGGCCATATTTATTTTCCCTTTGCCATCTCCATTTTTTTTTTCTTTTCAGACATGAAACTGAAACCAAATACTTTCAGAGATTCATGAAGGAAATCAAACTATAATTACTGTTGAGTTCCACCCTGATGTAGCCTGAGATGTGGCTGCCCACTTAAAGTAATACAAATCTGTTTGGTTTTGCCAAAGCAGAGAGCTCCTAGTTAATAAACCAGCCATTTTCTGAAACAAGAGGACTAAAATTACCTGTAATGATCCGTGCTGAGCTCAGTGGATGGGAAGACCATGCCTCATCTTGGCAGACAAAGGAATTGACCTCTAGGTCTTTGGCCCTTTACAGGCTGTTTTGCTTAGGTATGCCTGTGCTGACTGTGCTCCTGCAGATGATTAATTTGGTTTGTGTTCACTTCATCCTTACTTAAGTGGAAGTGATGAGAGGCAGCTCTTCTGAGTTGATGTAATGCTATTCAGAGATTTCGGAGGTGATATTTCACTGCTGAGGATGTTTGAACCTTCTGTCCCCACCTCTGCCAAGACATGGCTGCAAGTTGGATGCAGATACCTGCAGGCAAGATTTGGGTGGGGAAGCACTGGGTAGGTTGGCCTGACCAAGCTGATGTGAGTCTATAAGTTCTGGTTCCAGATCAAGTAGAAATCTCCTGCTTTGCACAGCCAAAACACTAAGGCTTTGCATCTGAAGTATATGTCACAGTCCTTGCTGGGTTTGTTGCTGGTAGTGGGTGGGGTTGATTCTGGTTTTGGTATTTTATTTAATTTGGTTTGGCTTTTAAGAAAAGCCTAGGGTGTACCTGGATGTACAGGGCTCTGTGAGAATTAAGGATATTTATTTTGGAGGCTGGGTTTGGGTTGCATTTTTGATTTTTTTCTAATCCCTGAGTTGGGAAACTGAATCTTATTTTTCCTGGAATACAGGGGGAGGGTGGCAACAAGAATCAATGTGTTAAGCCATTAGCCACCAACTGCTAGAGTACAAATATTGACAAGTGCAAAGGTTTGGTGGTCTTGCTTTTCTGCATGAATATCAGCAGTCTGTCACACAAAGCCTGCCTGCACTTCCAGGAGGCCTGTGCCTGCGTAACACGATCACTGCAGCCTAATAAGGAGGGAAATGTTGGAATGGGCAGTGCAGCTTCCACTGAACCTTCGTTACCCAACACCTGCTTAGACAGAGCTTTGCCTTGCAGCACAAATATCATACATAAACTGTGCTGTTCTAAAGCCAGCCATTGCTTTCCTGAATCATGCTTCCTCATAAGGACAATCTTGTAAGCTCATATCTGATAATTTGATTATGGATCTCTGGTGTCTCCTTTAAAAGATCACATGCTCTGAGGGATGTCCTCAGAGGAAGAATGCTGTAACTATGTTGTTCACATGATAGGAATAGAGTAACTGTGGGAACTGAGCAACTTTCAAAACTTGAAGCACCTTGCAGTGAGATCTGTGAAATGGATTGTCAATGGGCTCTGAACAGGGATCTGTGAGCAGAGAAGTAGATGGTGGACTCAAAAATCTTGTCTGAGAAAAGAAAAAAAAATTGAAAACTTTCCACTGTTGTTCAGTCTGGCTGAGCTCCATGAGCTTGCAACAGTGAATCATTACAGAAGTTGAGTCACTGGGTGCCACAGGCAGTTTCAAATCCTTACTAATGAGACCTGCTCAGAGCAAGGCTAGAAGCCCTGGTGTTGGAGATGTCTGCAACCTGTGAGACAGGTACAGCCAAGGAAAGAAGTGTAATCTTGGTCCATCATACTGCAGATCCTCAGCCAAACTGCATACCCATAGTCCCTGCTGGTGTTGTCATTCCAAAGCTGAGCATCCTCTGCAGATATTGTGCTGTCACCTCTTCCCTCTGAAATTCATAAATCACTTTCTGCATAAATCCAACTTTCTACCAGACTCTGTAACATCAGGAACCATTGCTATGGTCTCCCTTCCAAGGAGCAGTACTGCTGAGGCTGGTATATATCTGTGTGCAAGTAAATAGCCGCGGAACAAAAAAGAACAACGTTTTTAAGTCTTCCATTTGCAGCAGTTAAAAGCACAGTTCTTTTCCATATTTCCATGCAAGTTCCATTCCCTTTTGGTTTTCACATGACTATCATCCAAAATTATGATTCTTAGAAATAATCTGGATAAGGTTAATTACTCTGCCCTGAGTAATGAAGAATTTCATTTGTTCTTGTGCATTTTATATGTTATATTCTTGTTAGCAGAAGAATTCAATAAGGAAAGCAACTATTCTTCAGTAGACCTCCTGTGCTTTGCTGGCTTTCAATCTGTAAACTTAATTCACAACATTTAATTTCTTTTTCCCAAAAATGTCTTCTTCAATCAGCTGTGGAATGTCATGTGTTACCTGTCAGCTCTCAAAATGACACTTGTGTCTGAGTGGTTTGCAAATGAAAGAAAGCAGGAAACTGAGTCAGTCATTTTGCTTACCTGTTACATCATGGTCAGTTTTGCCCTTTTTTCCTTCATTTTCTGCCGGGCAGTTGGTTTCTTGGGAAATGTTGTGGCTTTTAAAAGACACGATATCATGTCTTGCTATTTATAACTGCTCAGGCTTGTGTAAGCAGAGGATTTATGTGAGGACATGGAGAGTGATGAAACTATTTGTAGATCATGGGTGGTTATAGGGACAGTGGAAATGCCCTTCTTTCCATTGCAATGTGGAGATTTCCAGACGTGCAGAGGACACAGAGCACTGTGAAAGGAGACTGTAAGAGCATGGAATGAAGAGAGCTATATATGCAATGCACAGTATGGATCACATCATCTATTCAGGTTAAAGCAGCTACAAACAGATCAGGTCCTGAAGCTGAGGTAAACTGCCACCAGCAGCTATTGAGTGGACAAGGGGCAGACAGTACCAGCGAGGGAGAGCTCAGATCTCTTTAGCTGAGGTTTAGCTCTTTGGCTCTGCCCTGCAGCAGGGAGAGGCAATGGCTGACCTCCTGAGGTCCTTCCCTGCCCTTATTTCTGTGATTCCAAAGGTTAAGTGTAAATAGTTCATGCTGAACTCAAAAAGCCAACGGGAGAAAGATAATTGTTTTTGTTATCATAATTGCAGCAAAGATAAAATAGAGTCAACGATGCAGCGCTTTGTTTGAAAGAAAGTTTCACAGTTATTTCCTGTGTTAGTGAGGTGATGGAATAAACACAGAAATGGATGCACTTACATGAAAGAGATGAAATAGAAACATACTCAAATGAAAAACTGCCCTCTTGTTAATTTAGCTACTTTCCATACCGATATCAAAATGACCTGTAAAAGCAGCACTACTAATCCCTTCCCTGCTTAGGCTCTGAAGTTCCACAGAGGAAGCTTGTCATGAGGCAGTTTTTGCCTGTTTTATTGCATGATTGTGGAAAACAGCCCTCACACTGGACTAAAATGTGAACAGAAGTGCTGCTTGCTGTAATGCCCATTCAAGTAATCGTGTGTGACAGAACAAGCAATTCTTGTCATTTGCTGACCTTTATGAGTCACTTAATAAATGTAAAGATAACTGGCACCCAGTGCTATACCCCATAGCATATCTTACCAAAAGTGGACAACACAGAACATATATCTGCAGAATAAGGTGTCTTATATGAATATAAGGCACACCTCTAATGCTGAACTGGGCTTGACTGGACTGGTATCTGCATGGAAAATCCACTAAAACCTCTGTATATAGGAATATTTGTCCGCTATGAACGAGACTCCAAAGTGTAGTGGTTGGACAGTATTCTACTGCATGGATACTCTTTACTCAAAATGAAAGCAAGTTGATGATACAATTTCTTCTCTCAGTGCCAGATTCCAGCAGGGATTTAGAGGGGGCTTGAATTATCCCAAGGTCTGTGTCCAAAGTGTAAGGAGCATTACTTGCTAGGCAGAGACATCTTTCATCTCACATGTAGGACCAAAAAGGTTTGGACTCCTTGTAATCTTAGCCTTTTGTTCTACAAGTAGTTGCCCTGGCTAAATTCCAGTTAGCAGTAAAGGTGGACTTAATGAAGAGGGAAAGGGGACTTGGAAGACATGAAGGATACCCTGTTGTGAAGACTGTAGATGTCTTGAATTTAATTGTCAGCTTAGCATAGCTGCCCTTTGTCACCTTGGCATGCCAGAGTTTCTGTTTTCTTTCCCTGGATTTTAAAGAAAAGAGAGGGATTGAAGAAAAGAGAGGGATTTCTGGTGAGAAATAAGTTTACCTTTCAGAGAGCAACCCTCTAAAGGCATGTTCAAGATTGCCAGGTTTTCAGAGGGTCTGTTGTGTCAGAGATGATAGTGGAAGTAGAAAGAAAACAAATGACTAATGACTAACAAATGCCTTGTCTAGCCACAGTGTGGTTAGACAAGAATATGGAATGTACTAAGGATAGAGAGAAAAAGTCAGCAGGAGAGAGACTTTAGAAGTTGACAGGTGACTGCTTGAGGTCCTAAATGATAGTCGAGTTCATATCATTGAGTTCAGAGAGCATGCTGGATCTCTCTCTTCCTCTGCCTTTCACAGCTCTGGAACTAATTTTACATATTAAATGAAGTACTTTGTCGACCCAGTGTGTCTGGCACTGAATTTGTAAATCCATGCTTTCCATTTCAGTCAGGCGTGACTGGGTGAACAACCTCTATAACTAAAAGAAATGACATGAATAATTCTTCCTTGAAATAAGGTCAATGTTATCCTCATGTGACTTGAGCTGCATGGAAGGAACAAAGACCTACATCAACTGGGTGCTATTAGCAGCTCTGGGTGCAGATGTATTTTGTCATAAGTCTCAGCTAATAATTAAAGAGTCATTATGATTATCTCATTTTTTTCAAGAAAACAATATTCTTCATAGAAATGTCTTCCAGCATCAATTTCACCTTGGGGTGAGAGAAATTTTGTCATTACAAAGCAACTTTCATGTTATGCCCTAGTGTACATTCACTAAAAAGTTGCTAGTATTCATATTCTGCTTGGTCTTTGTCATCATAAGCCTAATCTTTTATTGTCAGATTAAAACGAAGTTTATGGTAATTTTTGTTGGTTTCTGTTTCTTTCTGTAATTCTGACTTACCATTTCAGTATATAACATGACTGATTTACTATTGTCAGTTACCTTTCCTATATGTACAATATTTTCAATGTAAAAAAAAAGTGGTAATAGTGGATGCAGCCTGCTGCTGTTTTCAGATAGCATCAGAAGGGAATGTTTTAGGTTTTTTAAATATACAATCTCAATCTAGTTTAATTTATGTGGAAAGCTTATTTTGTCCTCACCACAAAAAGAAATGAACAATTCCGTAGATGATTTTTTCTACAGAACGATGGAATAGCACCAGTGGCCATAAAATAGCAAAAGGCAGTATATCTTGCTAGTAGAAAATTAAAGTATCTTTAACAAAATGAACTTGCATAGATCTTTCTTTGTTGAAAGTATCCTGCCTTAAACAGTCGGCAATCTCTTTGGAAATGTTTCAGTTACCAGTTTCACTGCCATTTTATACTTCTGCTTACTGACAATAGGAGTTCACAGTCTGCACTGTCTATCTAAATCTGCTTAGAGAAAGAAATGGTAAGTCAGGTGTGTGACATTGGAAAACCTGCATTATTTTCTTCTGCTTTTCCTTACTTAACTCTAAATATTCTCAGCACAAATTAAATAGAATAGATAGGAAAACTAGTCCTTCTCATATACACTAATTTATCAGTTCTATGTATAATAAATCCACGCTACACAATCTCATAAACATGCCACCAGCTTCATAAGCACAGGGCTTTGAAATTTGCTTGTGGAAAACTTAGGATTTACTACTGAATCATATTCAAAAGTTATTATAGGTAAATATAATGCACCATGAAGGCTTGCATGAAAGATCAGAAAAGAGTATTCTATACTATAGGTTTGTGAACTTTCTCAGGTTACCCAAGAGAAGCCATCTAAAACACTAGCTGGTCTGGAAAAGGTGTAGAGTAACTGGTACTGCTGTGCTATGGGAACCACTTTCTATAAGTCCCAGATTATCTTCACATCATCATATTTGAGATTACAGAGATTGGGTAAAAGAAAGCAGATGGAGATGTGGGTTTATATCTTTTGCTCATGTCACAATATTTGTTGTTAAACTGTTCTCATTATTGGAATCTGGCACAGGTCATAGAAGAATGTATTTGAGTAATCTTTTTAAAATTTATAATTGATTTACCTGTCTTTTGCCCTGGTTATGTAATTAAAGTTAGAATCAATTATTTTTTAATTCTGTTTCCCAGTGGTGGCCTGCTATTTCTAGTGACAGTAATAAATTTATTTTTATTTTAAGTCTAGCAGATTGCACAACTCTGGTTTTACTTTACAGGTATAGCTACAACAATTAACAGCAGATTTCTGCCCTTGTATTCTAAAGGCACAGATTCCTGACCAAACTCAGCAGTCATAGAACCAAAGAATCATACAATTAGTTTGGTTAGAAGAGACCTTTAGGATCACTTCAGTAGTGTTAGAATATGACTAAAAGTCAATTCCCTAACCTTTGAAAATAGGTCAGGAGATAAAAAGGGTTGAACAAGCGAGACATTAACACAGGTTGAAAAGAAAATTCTAGATATAAAAATTTATAAAATTGAAGTGGGATACATTTGATTTTCAGGAACTACAGTGAATCAGATCCTTTGAACATTTTAATTTATATAAGACAGTTTGTATAAGCTGACTCGTTTGAAGATGTTGGAATTAAATTCACGTATCAGCTCTGATTTTCTGAAGAATTCAGTCAATGTATTTTCTTTAAAGCCAGTGATCTTTCTTAACCCTTCTCATTCTGGTGACAGAAAATATTTTAATGATTGGAGAATTAGAAATAAAAAACTGACTGTCTTTTTCTCTCCTAACCAAACTTCTGCTCTCCTAAATAAACTGTTCTGCATTTTCCAGGGTCCTCCCTCCACAGCCCAATGCCAGGCAGTAAAAATGGAACTTGCATACCCTGACTCTATTCAGACTGGTTTTCCAGAAAAGGAACTTAGTCTGATCTCTGAATTTAACCTCACATCTAAACAATCCAGCATACTGAAACTATTGGCTCTTTAGCCCTAAACTTAGTGATCAGAAATTCCCTAGATTATTTTTGGATTCCAGGACTGCTACCACACAAGATTCATGGGGACATGAGGAAGATTCAAGATGCTAAAAAAAAAAAAATATATATATATATGTAGGTAAAAATTATATTATTCCTCAAACTATTTGGTGAGCTAGCATTTTCTTCTAATATCACTAATTAGGTCTTGAAAAAATTCTGTGGTGTCACAGATGTTATTGCAGAGGAAACCATGCTGGCAAACAAGAAGGAAATAATAACAGTGCATTTGTTAATTTAACAGAATAGAAGGCTTAACCCTTTTAGTGTTAGAACAGGGGCAGGATAAAGTGGTTTATATTAAATATTTTCATTCATTTGAAGATGTTAGTACTTTTACACTGGAAAGAGTTTTGGTATAGACTAACTGGACAATTCACATAGGCTTCCTTTGATTATGTTCCCAGGTATAAATGGCACCGTGTAAAAAAGATGAATTTTTGATTAGCAGGAGGACAGCATACCAGAGGTTTGTTGGACTAATCTGGCTTCAGTCTCTACTGATAAAACTCAGAGGAAAGTCTAGCTCCACAGACCACAGAAAAAACCCACCTTTGATACAAGTGAAAAATGGTAATAGAATGCCATTTTCAAAACATATATGCAAGCAATTCTGGTGGCTGCCTAGTCAGCCTTGCCTGGGCTCCCCACCCACAGCCCCAAAGGGACCCTGCACCCTGCAGCCTGTCTGGGAGCAGGGATGGGCTGGAGGCCCTGTCAGTGCACCAGCTCTCCTCAGAACAGTGGGAAATGAGGTTCCAACACTGACTTTGCTTTGTTTAACCTCTTAATTTATGTGACTGTCTCATTCCTGAGCGCATCATCACCTGCGTGGATGAGGACTGAATAGTTAAGTACTTTCCTATTGTTAGGTCAGCATAAATGCTGCTGTGGTGGGAAGGACTCCAGGAGTGTTTATGCCCAAGGGTGGAGAACATGAGAGCCTGAGAGGAATAAAGCATAGCTGCTTGTGAGTGCTGTGTTTTCAAGGCAGATGAACAGTTTGGTGAATCTGGTTATTGGCCAGCAATGAAACAAAACACCCAGGGTGCATCATGTCCTTTGAGCTGAGGATTTTCAGCAAGAAAATGTACAGGGAGACTAGAGTTCCCACAAGCACTTAGAATAAGTTCCTAATTGGTTGTGGGTGCTATTTTCAGACATCCTCACCCACCTGCCAGGGAGATAACCAGGAGCTAGTTACCCCCATGTAACTGAGGGAGTGCCTCAGTACCATCAGCCTGGGGTGGAGAAGAGCATTAGGCAATTCAGGAAGCATTTGGAAAAGCTATTAGTAAGGACTTCTCCCTCCCTAATCACCTAGTTGATATTTATGATACTAATCAGGATAATAGCTATCCCTGCTTGTCTCTCTTCTTTTCCAGTCTGATGAAATGCTGTGCTCTCTTCCTGCTGAGGAAGACAAGTGGCAGGTGATCACAGAGGGTGTGGAGCTGTTCTGCAAGAAGTCAACAGGCAAGTGGATATGGCTTAAGTTCAACAAGGAAAATACACAAGACTCCCCTGTTGAGTTTTTGGTACATAAAATTTGTGAAGTTCACCTTTGGCATGGGGGTGGACTGCCATTTTGGGTGGTGATGGGGAATGTAGTACTAATTTGAGAGTAGGTGATCATGATATAAAAATGATTGTAAGGCTGCACCCTGGTGCTTATCTCTACTCTCTCTATTGTTCATTTCCTATCTATTGTTATGGTTATCACTTACAATAAAAGGACATTGATTTACAAAACACTTGAAGTTTATTAACAAGGCATTGTTGTAAGATGATGAAGTCAATTGAGAGTTCCACAGCCGAAGGAGGAGGTGGCTTGATGGAGTGTGATGTCTGTATTTGCTGGTTGCAATGATTTGCAAGTCTGGCTCTTAAAGGTCTGGGCTTAAATTTCCTGCCATTGCCAGCATATTCCTTATTGTACTTTGCAGTAGTTCTGTCTTATGTTTCCTTGTCCAGATTGCATCCAGCCGCATGTCTTTTGGCATTTTTTTGCCATTCCAGATGGATGGCCATACTACATTGGAGAAGAAATCCAGTTACATATGACTCCTTGTGAAGCTCTAGATAGCATAGGATTTGCAATTTCTGTTGGTGTTTTGTTGGCCTCTGGACGTAAGATTACAAAATATATGCTCACCACTCTTTTTTTCCCCCCCTCTCTTATGGTTCCAACCTTGACCAGAAATTTTTCAGAGGGATAATAAGAGATTGCAGAAATTTGCTTCTTGAGGTCATGGGTTAACAGGAAAAACAAAGAACAGACAATTGTTCCTGGTCGTTTTATTTCCCCACTTAAAAACATATATTTAAACCTTTATTAGAGCCTTGAAGCAAATACTCCATTTAAGGCCTTGGGTTTGCGGTTTTTTTCCTTTACTGTGCAAGATCAGCATATTCCCAGTAAAACTCCTGGGAATACAGATCTGAAGGGACAGGGAAGGGTAAGCAGAAGAAGTATTTAGTGACGGATATTAAACTATTCCAGACAGAACCCTTGAGGGAATAGCTTTCAAGAGAAATCCCTAAGTGGCAAGACACAAGCTGGGAAAATATGACACCAATGTATTTTACAGCCTTCTGAAGAGCTGTTGGAATAATATGAGCAATGTTTTCCTTTCTTGCCACATTCAGTTTCCTCCTGTGTGCTGGCAAAACGTTAAGCATCTTGTGAAATACTGCCTTTAAATACATGATGCTAACAGGTTTCCATAGTTATAAACTACAGGAGTGAGTGTGGCACCTCCAGTGAGCTGTCAGAGGCTTCTGTAGCTCCCTCCCCTCTCCCTCTCCAGTGGTGCTTCATCACCCTGCATCTGCCTGGGGGATCAGAGCAGACCCCAGTGGCCGAGGGGCTCCTTAGAGCACTGTGACATTATCCTGTGGGTGATGCCACTACTTCCCATGCCCTGAATACATACTGCCTTTGCAATACTTCTATCATGTGCTCAGACAGACAGAGCATGGCCTGAAACATGCAGGATACAATCGACTACTCAAGTTTGTGAACAAAAAAGGGAGTAGGTGATGCACACACAAGACAAGATTACTTACCTGTGACTGAGTTTGTAGCAAAAAAAAAAAATCTTGTTCTACTTAAAAAACATGTATGTTATCTTGGAAATAATGTAATTGAATTTCTGCAGGCAATCTTAGATGTCTTCTCCCTTATTTGCTTATATGTGTCCATCACATTTCACACATTTCACACCACATGTAACATAATCAATAAGTGTGGTTTGCATGCATCTATTATAAAATTTATTCCTCTAATTTTCTCTATGATGGCATTACAGAAAATTAGTTTTGTCATAAAAACACTATATAATACACTTCATAGGATTTAAATATTTTTCATTAATGGATTGAATCACATGCTTTAAAAAGATCAACAAATTACTGTTTGCTATATCACTGAGGTGAAAATACTGCCTCCACAAGCACTGCCTTTTGCTCTTGCATGCAGCTTTTGGCAATAATTAGCTGCCTTTGGGTGTTATGTGAGGTAGAGGAGACAGCTCATTGGAATATACTGAACTGTTATAAATGAGGATTTTAGTGAGTTTAAGGAAACTTATGATCTATTTTCGGGAAAATCTTTGGGGTTTTGGAGGTTTTGTTTGTTTGTTTGTTTTGGATAGTGGAGATTCAGAAAAAAAATCTTGCCAGAGAGGAAATGGAAGATAATTTGAAAGCATGTGAATGAGCTGGAAGAAAGATAGGATTCCCACATTTTCACTCATACATGTTTTCATCAGCTGGGAAGGTAGGATCAGAGAGGCTTACTCAAAATTTTCTGTGCAGTAAATATTACTTTGAATTCAAGGTTATTTGTCAGGAATTGGACAGAGAGCATGAGTACCAAATATTTAGCTGAGTTTGTTTCTTGTGGAGTAATAAAAGTTCAAGCATCAGAGAGATTCTGGGCTCTGTCTCTGTGTTAGGGTTGGACATGGACCAATGCTGGACTTTCAATTCAATTACTTTGCCTTTCTGTCCAAGACAATCCATGACTTCCTCTCTGCACCTTATTGACCATGTAATTCATGTTCACTGACAGAGAATAGAAGTGGAAATGTAGCATCTCATAATTTAAAAAAATCTTTTAATATGACTTTGTCTTTGAATTACAGGTATCAGCACTGACAACATTTACCAGACACTTGAATGTGGGATGTGACCTGCCCCAAGATGACTTTATCAGTGTAAGTCACCCCTTCCACTGTGACCCACTGGGAGGGGTTTGCACTACTAGAAAAGAGTGTGCCAAAGTGTCAGCAGGATGTGTCAGTGCCAGATAGATATGGGTGGGATGCACATACATTTCTACAACAAAGTAAATTCTCATGGCATAATCTCCATGCTCAGATGAACAATTCTGTCGTGATTGCATTACTTTCTCAGCCATGACCCTGCAAAGCAAACTTATTTTCCCTGACCTTTAAGGCCTTTTGAAAATCACTGTGGTGCCCAGAGCATAAAATAGTATACAGTTTAGCTATTATACATCTAAATATACATGCATGCTGAGACCCAGATCTTATCTATCTTCTTTGCTTCTTAGTTCATAGTTCATTTGCACTAAAATGTGTTGCTGATACTAGACAGATTAACAGGATGATCCAGTTTTCTCTATAAAATCAACCCATCCTTATCATTGATGCTGTATCTACTCCTGGTCACATATTTAATAATACACATACACTCAGAGAGCTTGTTGATGAAACAGCAGCTTACTTTAAAGACTATCTTTAAAATGTTGATTTATCTTTTCTGTATTTCATGGGAAAGACAGAAGTTTATAACAAAAATGTCAAGAAAAGAGATGAACATGAATCAATCTACTCTAGGATCAATACACTACAGCCTATTGATCTGGCCTCTATAAAACCAATAAATCTGCTACAAGAAATCTCTTTTTCCCCCCAAGACTTGACTGAGGTCACATGCAAGATTTTATGGACTTTTCATCAGGCAGTTTTCTCTTACTTATAAATGCAGAGTAGCTGCTGGGATATAACATGACCTTAAGAATCCTCTCCTGGGACTGCAGGATAGATTCATGCCTCAATCAAGCCTAAGCAAAGAGTGTAATCAAACTCTAAAATTACAACAGTGTGGCACAGATCTCTTCAGGTGACTCCTCACCCCCAAGCCAGAGGGCATCATCAGAAATTCCTAGTTAAGTTAGGGTGCCGTCATTTGCCAAAAACCTTTCTTTTCAAAACATAAACATCTCTTTCTTCCTTAGGGAAGGGAGAAAAAAGATGGGATTATGGGATTTTTTTTTTTTTTTGGAACACAGTATCTGATCATTCAGAGCACAGCAGTGCAAAGAGCCCAGATGAAGTTTCCATTCACAACGACACAATGAGAAGACAAGTTTAGTCATGGGTAGTCTCTATTTATATTTCTCCCACACATCCAGAAAGAAATGGATATTTTTCTCAGAAAATTGAAGAAGAATGAATTAGGTAGAGGCTCATTTAGCACAGACATAAAGTTTTGAAGATGTGCCTGGCTGCTGCAGTCTCTGGATAAGGCAGCTACCTGTATCTGCTCAAATTATCTTAATGTAAATCTCCAGTGAAGATACTAGCTGCTCCTCTCTGGTTTGAGCACCCACATTCCCAAAGGTGGAGTTGCTCTGATGTCCAGGCTTGATGTCCTTGAGGCTGCTTTTGAGCCCCCAGCAGATTTTTGGCAGTAAATGGCTACTTACCCTCTGACTTGGAAATCCCCAGAAAGGCAACGAAGGAACTGCAAAGTGAGATTGAGCTGCTTATTAAGTAAGAATGACATTTTGTACTGAGCCTAATTACTGCAGTGTCTGTTCAGAAAAGGCAGCTCACAAGATCCCTCATGAAAAAAATGTTGGTGACAAAAATGTTCCTCTTCAAAAGAGAGATTATGGTTGCAATATCCAAGGGTTCTGTTTGAACATACTAGCATCCTGACATGCTAACATTTCACAGTCAATCAGACAGTGAAAAAAATATTAACATCAACTTCTTCTCTTGGAAGAATGATGAAAAATGTGAATTAAAGTCAATCAATCCATTCTGACATTAAAATAGGCATAACTGGATCCTTGCTTTGAGTTGTAGGAACATTTGCTTGTCCACAAAATCAATGTTTTAAATATATATGAATTAAATAATTGATCAACTCTTTTGGTTATGGTATTTTCCACTCCTTTTGCTTTAAATAGGCAAGAAAGTCATTACACAAGGCCTTTCTCCATTAAACCCCCTGATCTATCACTTAAGTCACCACCTTGTGCCTGTAACACAAATTCTATTTAAGTTTTCCCACAGGACACAAAAATAATTTCAACACTTATGGAAAGAGATATGGACAGTATTTTTCCACAATACTTGTAATTCCTTTAAGAGTCTTCTTTTTTTAATGCACTACATGAAGGCCTAAATTTTCTTTTCTGCATTGCCTTTAGAAAGTTTTGCTGGGCAAAGACATTACTAGCTAGTTGGAAACAGCAAAGTATGTTTGAAAAGGCAGGTTTTAATTACAGGTATTGTTCTTTTTTGCTAAGTTGCAAGTAATTTGTGAAAAGTCATGTTATTTGGCCAGCAAAGAGACCTCGTGTCAGAGATGGAACAGCCTTGTGCACACTGTTCTAAGCACCAGGACAAGGACTTGCAGGTGTAAGAGGACTTGCACAGCTTTTGGCTGACATGAGCTGAAAGCTGTGCAAGTGGGATCGATAACTACTGGGACTTCTGCCTTTAGCTCTTGATTTATGAAAATCGCCCAATAGCATTGATTTCTGTTGCTATTATGTGGCTGGGTAGCTTGCTATCAGTTCTTGCTATCAGAAAGAAATTGCAATAAGAAAAAAAATTGCTTATCAGAAAACCAAATGTGTGAACAAGCAGTAGCCAGCCACATGATCCTCAGAAATCCATGACTGTCCAGATTTTGATTAAATTTTATTTACAAAAAAAGAAAGAAATATTTTAAATAGATCAAACCCTATGCCCTGCCATGAGGGTGTTTAGAACTGTGTTTAGAACAGGACAAACTAAATGCACTTTTGTTATAAGGCTGGCACTACAACTATTTATTTGTATAAATGATCAATTTTAAAACTTTACATGAACATGTATTTTACATTTTATGCAGCCAGAGTCAAACGTAGGCACTACTGTTCAGAATAACATCTGGCAAATGTCCTACAAAATAGATGAGTTTTATTAGAAAAATTAATTTAAGAGAGGAAAACAAATCTTTTGTGTAAGTTTTATTAGCAAGCTATTCAGAAGAGAATTTAGGGAACAGTATTTTCATGGTTCTGCATTAGGAGGAAAAATTGCTTTGATTAGGTATGGTAAGTGATCAATTTTGCAAGCTATGAATAGGAGGACAGTTCCAGTAATTACATATAGAGTAAGATGTCCAAGTGCTTAAACATCTGTTCCTAATTATCAAACTTACAATATAGACAAAACTTACATCTGTATTAATTTTGTATAACAGAAACACAAATCAAGATTATTTTATTGTGATCTTTATGTAAAAATGTAAATTCTATTTTTAACAAAATGATTATGCCTTGTATTTTATGGGATTTACTATCTTCCTGATGCAAAAAAGTCTATATTGTAGCGTAAAGGCCCTATACTTGTAGGATAGGAATAAAAGGCAGAAACACACCGCTTTAATTATCTTAAGTAGTGTAGAAACATTTTAACTTTTCACTCAGGAACTTTTAAAAAAAATCTTGGTTTCTTTTTATTTGTTTAATTTGTATAATATCTTAATCTAAAGCCAAAATGGAGGACCATAATTCTTGACAGCTAAGGCAAGAGATTTAAAATGTACGCTCACTAAGTTGCTTAAAAATTTTCTACTCATGGGTAAGAGGAAAATAAATAAAAAGGCAAGGAGATGAAATAAGATAAATTAAAATCACACTCCCCCCATGTTGAAGACTATTTTTGTATTCATATGGATCTGAAACGGGTAAGAAAAAACAGAATTCTGATTTTATTCCCTTTGTAAGGATTTTTGTTGTCTCTGATTCAGCAACTTAAAAAAAAATAAAATAAAAACCCCAACCACACACACATATGCACACAAAAGACATCCAAAGAGAAAAGTCAACAACAACCCCACCCAGACAGCTCTACTATCTCACTGGCATTTCAGTAACTGCTCTAAGTCAACTGTAATTTTTCTTGCCAGCTAGGGATTTCTCAGAAATTAAATTTGCCTGTACTAAAATTGCACAGAAGCAACTAATTATAAAACCCAGGCAATAAATGACTGCTCATTCATTAACTAATAGAACAGGAAAAGTGGCAAGTCTGATCCCTAAAACTGTCTATCTTCAAATATACTCTTGTTCTGATTTTTGTTTACATCACATACTTATTCCTTGTTTTCCTTGGAAGCTATGGGAAAACTAGAAATGTGAAAACTCAACAACTGCAAACCAGCAGGGAAGATACTTTAAACATTTAATTTCTGGCATTCTTCTTCATCTGTATTAATAATCAGCTAATGTCTTTGAGAAAGAAAAGACATAGAAAAGATTTTGAGATCTGGTTTTATCAGTAGAAGTCTCTTTAATATTGAGAACTTTGATTTCTTGTCTGTCAAAATTTATGTTTCTGGCTGTTATAGTTCTCTGGCTTGAAATCCCTGGCAATGCAGTTAACATGTCTATGGCTCCAGTCTTCTGATCAAAGGATTGTGGATTACTGTTTCCTGGACATATCCTCTATTTTATTTCAATGCACTATTTGGGGCAGACTTATTTCTCAGTCATCAGGATTTACTGTTTAATTCCAGAAACACTGAGATACACTTGGGAGAAAACTTGGGAGAAAGGGATGTGGTTTATGGGGAGGAATATCTACTTAAAAAGAAAGTAACCTTTAAATTAATCATAGTGCTATCTATGGTAATTTTCTATTTAAATTCAAACCTAAATACTTGCATTGGATACAGTTCTTAACTGATCAATCCAAATCAAAAAGGGAAAACAAACCTCTCTAAAACATGGAAAAATACATATGGATATCTGCACACTCAGATTCCTACAAAAATGTTAGGAATTTCAAATTCATTGAAACGTTGTTTTACAAAAATATTATACTCTAAAAATTTACTGTTTTCCCTTCTTTGTGCTATTGATTTACCATATTGAACTTCTGTTTACATAAATGAAAATCTCAATAGTTGCCTCTTTTACCCTCATAGCCATACTTAATTCCAAGTTCTTGATGGTATGATACTTGATAGCCATAAAATTAACTGCCTAGTACAATATTGTCAGACTGTGCATGAAGCGCATTTACCAAACAACTTTGCTCTCCTTGCACTCTGCTCACTTGCTAACTCCCTGCAGGACAGTTTGGAACAGCCCAGGGCTCCTCAAGCAGCTGACAACGTGCCACAAACATCCATTGCTCTACCAGAGATGCACCACAGGCCAGTAAAAGCTGCAAGTTTAAGGTCTGGCATTCCTCAGGGGCTGCTGGAACAAGATAGGAGCAGTTAATTTTATCAGGAAGCTGGAAATCTCACTTCCCAAAGAGCCATTTTTACACCCAAACTGCTTTAGGAAAACCTTGATAGAGCACCTGATTGTGGCTGACAGGTAGCTGAGCTCCCTTAGCCATAACACACTTACAGTGTTGCTTTTTCCCAAGACAAGGATTTGGAAGATACTGGTGCATCAGATACTGAGCCCACTTCAAACATGGCAATCTTTAGCAGATGTTTAGACTAGTCAAAGCCTACCTGGAAGTTTATCACGCATTAACTAACTCAAACCTGGTTCAGGCTGGATGGCTGGAAAGGAAGGGAAGATATCAGTGATAGCTTAGCTCTCATAGAATGCCATGGGTTGGAAGAAACCTTAAATATCATCCAGTTCCAAACACCTTGTCCTGGGCAGGGACGTCACCCACTAGAGCAGATTGCTCAGAGCCCCATCCAACCTGGCCTTGAACGCTTCCAGGGATGGGACATCCCCAACTTCTCTGAGCAGCCTGTTCCAGAGCCTCAGCAACGTCACAGTAAGGAATTTCCTCCTTACATCCAGTCTAAATCTCTTCTCTTTTAGTTTAAGTCATTTACCCTTGTTCTAGGACTATCTGCCCATACAAAAAGTTCCTCTCCCTCTTTTTTAAAAACCCTTGTAAGTACTGGAAAGTCACAATGAGGTCTCCTTGGAGCCTTCTCTTCTCCCAGCTCTCTCAGCCTGTCTTCACAAGAGAGGTGCTCCAGCCCCCAATTACCTTCGTGCCCCTCTGGGCCTCCTCTAAGAGCTCCATGTACCTCTGGTGCTGAGAACTCCAGATCTGGACCCAGCACTCCTTGTGGGGTCTCACGAGGGCAGAGCTGAGGGGCAGAGTCACCACCTCAGCCAGACAGCTGATGTTCCTTCTTGGTTATCAAACTGTTCACTCCTGCCCAAAGAGGTCAGTCCCAATGGTTCCCATCCTTCCAGGGCAGCTCACTGGACCTAAGACAACTCCCCAAATGACTCTCTATTTTTTTGCTCAGAATTGCTTTTCTGCCACCTTAGCAAAGGAGATCAGCTATCAGGGAGTCCAAAGTGTGCCAAAGCAAGGGCAAAGAGAGGTGTGGGGGGAGAAAGGTGCTGAATGAGTTGTTAGGTCAGCTCAAGCCATGACAGGTACCTTTCAGTGTGACCTAATATTAAGGGTGCTGACAAAGGAGCTCTGTCAGGTCTTGTGGCTGCAATTGGAGGACACATCACACCAAAACACGGCTGCTCTGCCATGGTACCTGCACAGCAGGCAAAGGAAAGGTACAGCTGCTGGTGCCCCAGCTATTTCTGTGTAAAGCTAAGCTCCCAGTGATGGTGGATGAAAGGCTCTGGACTTGGCACTTTTGAAGAGGCTGAGGCAGAAATACATTCTCTTCTGCCAGCACTGCAGAGGAGAGGTTGAAAGCTGCAGCAGAGGGATAGGAAGGGCAGGTGGGGTCAGTGACCTCTCAGGAAGCCATGGCAAGGTGTGCTAGCACTGGTGTGTCATCCCTGTACAAACACTACCTGCCCTTGGCCAGAGGGGTTGTATAACCATACCAACATTGTCAGAAAAGTACCTTCTGTAGGCAGAACTTCAGTTATTTTCTCACTAGATCATGAGACATCAGCTCTACAAATCATGCTATGAGGTACAAAGAGTGCTGTTTTACAGTTTCTCACTGATAAAAAGAATATTCTTCCCTTCTTCCCTTTCGCTTACTGGGGCCTTTGCAGTTCACCCCTTGGCACTGAAGAAGTCTGGCTTTCCAGCATCAAAAATCTGAAAACAAGACTCAAAATGCTTAAAACTCCCTGCTCTAAAAAAGTGTGAAGCAGTTCATCTGTAAATTCTCTTGTCAGAAAAATAGCATTAGTGTATAATTAATATCCAGGCTTGACTGACACCAATTATTCTAATCCTCTAAAACAAATCTCCTTAAAATCATTCTGCCAGCTTGCTAATGTCCTTTTTTAGTCTACTGAACTCTAATGTGTGCCATACTGGCAGTGAAAGCAACAGATATGCAGGATTCAGAAGTTTTCAAAATTAGATGAAATGGAAAATAAGAAGGCACAGAATTAATTTTAGAAGTGAAAAAAAAAATCTCTATTGTAAGGATAAACAGAGCTTTACATGGCAGAGGGATTGCTCATCTATAATTGAACGATGTAGGATTTTTAATTAAATTGTGGTGACACCTTTCATGCCTGAGATGCACAGCACTGTAAACAAACCTCATGCATGTCCAGAAGTGCAGGTGACGTGAATTGCCTGATTTCACACCCTCATGCCTTTGTTTGCACCCTGTGCAACACTGACATTGTACATGTACATTTGTTTGGAGAGCAGTGGAGTGGTCACAAGAAGTGCTATGGAAGGTTCAATGCCTGGTCCTGTTCCAGCTCTTTTGTTCTTCTGGGTGGTTTTCATCCACTGCAGTATACGCTGAGGATACACTGCTTTGCCTTTCTATTGGCAAGTTCATGGCTTAGCCTGGGAATTACTGCAATTGCAGCCCAGCATCTCTCAACTCAGCTTTGGTACCCCTAAGGGGAATGAGAGAGCTCTTGAAGAGTGTCTGTGGGCTAGGCAGGAATTTGTTCTTTCTTGGTGATGAAAAAGGTAATGTGTGATAGAGGCTGTGATTGCTCAGGTCACAAACTATAATGGTGAAATGAAAACTGTTTTTGGGTGCAGTCTAACCAAGCAATCACAACCTCTCTCATACACCTTCATTATTATCATCATCAAGGGACAAAGAGATGAAGTAAAATGGCACCGGTAAATAAAACTAAATAGAATCACCACTCTTTGTTCCTCATGATGTTTTATCCTCACATGGAACAGTAATGCATCTGACTGCTATTGCAAATGCTAGTATGAAAAGCACATCATGCTTCAAGGGCCAAAACAGTTTGTCCACCAGAAAACCTGATTTGCCAACAAAGGGCAGCACATGCCCTCCTGAGGAAGACATGACATCAATGCTGGAGGAATAAAATGTTTACAACTCTGTAAACATCACTCTGCAACTGGGGCTGTGGACTCAGTTTTCTAAGACAAATCTCTAACTCTCTAAGGTGACTTTTTCTGATGGAGACCTGTAATCTAACTAACTCATAATTTCAAACTTTCAAAAGGAGAGAAATAAAGCTGTAAAGACCACCTTCAGCTACTGCCAGAAGGCATCCCTCTTAGCCCTTGACTTGTCAAAGTAGCGTCATTACACTTGATAGAAAGGCTGGAAGTTCAGTGTTTACATATACCTGACTCTGGTACAGGACTGTATATCTGCATGTGCGTGTGAACAAGAAAAGGGGAAAAAAATCAAAAGGTTTTGGCACATAATGGCTTTTATATAATAAAAATGTATACAATAATATGCATCAACAATATTTCCTAATGTATCCAAATTTCATAATGTTGAGATTTTGAAGCTGAACTAATCTTGCATCCCGTGCTGATTATGACAACTGCTCTTACCCTATCATACATTACTGATTTCTCTGATAAGCATTAAGGGATTAATAAGATTCAGAATTGTATCTTATTAATTATAACCCCATTTTAATGTGAAGTGTGTACCTAAATCAAATAAGGTCCTTTGACAGTCCATATCTCCCTACATACGAATTTATCTGATGTAATGTTGCTCAGGTCTCGACAGAGCTGTCAGGGACTAACTTTAGAGGATTAGACCTGTGCTCAGTGCTATGCACTGAGGGTAGACACCACTGGATTCAAGAACAAACGTGAAATACGTGACCCGCTCCTGCATCTGCCGGGGCCTGGAGTTTGCAGCTCGAGCAGCACCAGCAGCACGGACTGCTCGTAATCCCGTCAGGATTCGCGACGGGAAGGGGAAGAAAAGAACCAGCACAAATTTTGCCTTTTTTGGGGGTGAAATGTGCCGGGTTCCAGCCGGGGCCGTCAGTCCCGCGCCGTGCCGTGCCGTGCCGTGCCAGTTGCTGAACGGGCTCGGGGTGCTCGGCCCGCACGGGCAGGCGCACACACGGACCGCGACCTGCGGGCTCGGGGGGCACATCCCGCACGGGCAGGCACACACACGGACCGGGTCCCGCACGGGCAGGCACACACACAGACCGCGACCTGCGGGCTCGGGGGGCACATCCCGGACGGGCAGGCGCACACACGGACCGGGTCCCGCACGGGCAGGCACGCACACAGACCGCGACCTGCGGGCTCGGGGGGCACATCCCGGACGGGCAGGCGCACACACGGACCGGGTCCCGCACGGGCAGGCACGCACACAGACCGCGACCTGCGGGCTCCGGCCGGGGCTCGGCCCGCGCTGCCCCCGTGGGGTGCGGAGGGGTGCGGCTGTGTCAGCGTGTGTTATAGGTTAGCCCATTACAGTGTGTCTGTGTGTGCGGACTCTGGGCCAGCGCAGGTGGCCGCCGAGCAGGGGGATGGCTCGGCACACGGACAGCACTGCGGGGCTCGGTGGCATCGGTAACTTCACAGACACCGACTCCGGCATGGCCGCCCGGTCCCGCCCGGCTTGAGCGCCTGTCCGCAACGTGACTTTGCTTCGGTTTTGGTTTCTGTGGAGGCTTCTCTTGTTTGGTTAGCAAATCCCGGGCGTGTTGCGTGTGTGAGCGGAGCTGAGCGGCTGCCTGCTGCTCGCTTCTCAGGAGGCATGAAAGCATGCTGCTCGGTCGGAACAGACCCAACAGCGACCCCGGGACCGTACTTCGTGGCCGGCCGGTACAGGGACAGTGTTACCGGCAAGGGGCACGCGGGGGAACGGCGAGTTTTGGTTTGGCACGAATTTTGTCACGGTTTGACCGCAGCTGTCCCGTGGTGGCACGAAGCCGCCGACGGTCCGGGGGGTGTTTCCTGCTACCAGAGCCAAGCAACCTGGCGGGCCCTTTGGGATAGATAATTCAGGGAAGTACTGTTTTGCTATGTAAACCTTTCGTAAAAGGTGCATTTCTCGCTCAGAAGAACTGCATCTGCCGCTTAATGCAACAGTTCCGTCTGGTGCTGAAAGTACCGCTGCGGTAGGCGGAGGTAAGAGGCGGCCGGAGAGCCCCGGCGGGGCATTGGCAAACTTCACTGGGGCTGTTCCAAGAGCGGCGGAGCAGGACGGAGCAGGGCGAGGCGAGGCGCGGGGGTCGCAGCCGACATGCCGGGGGAGAATTCCTCAATGGCGCTGCCCACGCCCACTCCGGGGGCGCGCGGGACCGCGGGCCACGCCCCCCGCGCACGTGTGGGAGCCCTCGCCGCGCGTTCCCCGCGGGCCGGCCCCGCCCCGCCCCACGCGATTGGCTGTCCGGGCCCCGCGGGCGGGGCGATCGCGCCGCGGCGGGCGGCCCCTCCCACGTGCGGCGGCGCGAGCACACATCCCGCACGTAGCCGGCGCGTTAATCAGCGCGCGGCCATCTGCCGCCCTCCTGCCGGGGCGGGGGCTGCCCGTGCCCTTCCCGCCCGCCCCGGGCCGCTCCCGCACACTGCCGGGGCGCCGCCGCCGGCGGCAGCAGCAGCAGCTCGGGGCTTCGGCAGCACCGCCGCTCCCGCAGCGCCGGGCCGCGGTGCGTAGCCGAGTCCGCAGCGGCGAAAGTTTTGCCTGGCCTCGCCTGGTGTCGCGCCGCGGCGGAGCCCCTGCCCGGCTCGGCCTGGAGCGGACAGCAGCCCCGCGGGCATCGCCTCCCAGCGCGGGCGCCGGCGGAGCAGCGGCGCGCCCGTCCCCGCCGCGCCATGCCGCTGGGGCACATCATGAGGCTGGACCTGGAGAGAATCGCCCTGGAGTATGTCGTGCCCTGCTTGCACGACATCGGCTTCTGCTACCTGGACAACTTCTTGGGGGAGGTGGTGGGGGACTGCGTGCTGGAGCGGGTGAAGCGGATGCACCGCGACGGGGAACTGGCCGACGGGCAGCTGGCCGGCCCCAGCCGCGGCGTCGCCAAGCGGCATCTCCGCGGCGACCAGATCAAGTGGATCGGAGGCACGGAGGAGGGCTGCGAGGCCATCAACTTTCTCCTCACGCTGATAGACCGGCTGGTGATGTACTGCGGGAGCCGCCTCGGCAAGTACTACGTGAAAGAGCGATCCAAGGTAAGGGTCCGCGGGGCCCCGACCTGCTGTCCGCCCGCGGCACCGGCTCCCAGCCGGCCCGACCCGCCTCGCAGCTGCCGCCGGGACCTGCCCGAAACTTTCCGCGGGCGCCGGCCCGTGGCGCGTCCGCGCTGCCGGGGGTGCCGGCGGGGGCCCGTGGCTCGGGCAGTCCCCGGGGCCGTCCCCGGGTGGCGGAGGCGCCGTGCCTGCCTGCGGGGCTCCCGTGACCGCAGCCGCTCTCCAGCCCTCGCCGCCGCGTGCGGGGTCCCGCTGGAAGCGGGGCCGCCCCCTGCGGATCCCTCGCCCCGCCGGTGCCAGCAGCGCTCCGGGCCGGCTCCTCGCCGCTCCCTTGCTGCGTTTTCGCCGGGCTTTTCGGCTGCCGGACCCCCTCCCGTCCCTTGCCTTTGCACCTGTGTGACACCGGCCGTCCCTTCCGCCGGCGGCTCCTGGCGGTGGGCTGGAGCGGGCTGCCCCCCGCTTCTGGCTGTGCTCACCCCGGGTGCGGACAGGGTGGGACAGTGCGGGGCGTGCCCCACCGAAAACGTCTGACCGTGACTGCGTTCCGCGGGGCAGCAAGCTCTCCGTTCTCTCCCTGCGAACGAACGGACCCGGCTCTGATCCGATTGTTTGGATGTTTCGCCCATGTATTATCCTGAATAGTTTCGCGGTTCCGACTCTTGTCGCCGTTCTACAGCTGAAGAGATTATCGTTACTAAATCGAGTACGCACAGAATACGGGATGTGTTTAGTGTTTTGAGCGCAGCAAAACTTTTGTTTTAAAGAGATAAGTTGTTTTTTTCTAGGCTTTCTCAGAAATGAAGGCGACACTTGTATTATTAGTTTCTTTCCCAATGAAGTTTATTTGCACTTGCAAAGACATTAGTGTGGGATAACTTGTCTTGTCTTTCCTTACCTGTTTTGCTAAATGAACTAGCTTGGAACTACGTTTGCTTTGTCGTCCTGAATGCTTATTTCTTTATTTCTGACTTGACATAGTACATTTTCAAAAGGTCCGCTGCTTTTAGAGTATGCCAGAAACAAAAACAATGCAACTTTTAAAAATGACAATAGGGAGAAATTAGGCATTTCTCTAGATCCTAACTTGCACTGGACTAAGGGCATGTGTGAATGGTACTGCGATTCTGCCCTGAAAATGAAGAAAAAAGTACAGTGATGTTCACCAGTGACTTGGGAACACACTGAAACCTGTGCATACACCCCCACACATTTACACACAGTAGTGGGAGCAATAAAGGTTCCTTACTCTTTGCTCCATTGAACTACTGATCATCAATTCAGTTAAAGCTTGGGTAGGTATGTTTTAAAATGTGGGTAGGTTGGATTGTACTTATTCCTGTTGAGACCCTTGTATGAGGAGGCATAAATAACCATCCTGCCTTGGCACACCTTAAAGGTCATCCCCATCCTTTCTCTGGGTGATTTCTGTTTACCTGTTTACTGCTGAAAGTGCATTTCTGGCCAAGGGGGTGTGTGTAGGGGTGGATATTGTGTGTGTGTGTGTTTGGGGAGTTGCTTAAAAGTTGGATTGGAGTGAAAAGGAGGCTGTCCAGCCTTGCTATTTACAATGAAGAAAGGCTTCTGGCTCTTGTGCTTTAATGTGAAAGTTGTCAGACTCCAAACAGCACATGGAAGTGCTGCACAACAGTCTGGGACTGAAAGGGACTCAATATCTCAGTATTGTTTATAAAACCAAATGCAGAGAAATTTTCATCAGATGTTAATGGTAACCAATCCTCTTGTTACAATAAGAAGTACCATGGGTATGTGAGGCCCTGGAATGGCAGCTGCTGTCTGTAACTGAGATGTGGGATGCCTTCAGCAGGAAGATTATTCCTGTGACTAACAACTGATTGCTACAGTGCATGCAGGTTCCCACGTAGGTTTAAGACATTTCTCTTCCACCATAAAATCTTCTCATTCTGCTTTTCATCTGAAGTCTTATGAATGCATACACACAAATCTCAAATTTAAATCCAGTATTTTTATCTGACAGATTATGCATGTAAATGAATGCCCATAAAACTTTCACAGCTTAACATTTGTGGGGATGTGGGATGTTCATGGGCAACTGGACCAGATCATCTCTGTGGGACGTGTGCTGTTGTAATTGATTGTTTTGGGATATAGATATTACTCAAAACTGAGAGTTCTGAACAATTTGTTTAAAATGTAAGCATTTAGGTACATGTTAACTCAGTTTGTCATGAAAATGCACTTATGTTGTATCAGCCCATCATTATTTAAAGGTTTATTCTTTTAATAAGTAGTATGACTTTACTCTTCAGCCTAAGTATTGGAAGAAGGCGAGAGATTTGCCTGGTAAATGAACTTATGTCAGATTATGTCAGTTCAGTGTGAAGTGCTTCATATTTTTCTAGCTACACAAACATAAGTCCTGAACAACTTTTGTCCAATAATTGAAATTTTCCTTTCAGCTAAATGAGAGAAACAAGTCACTCGGGATTATGCTGTTGCCAAATTAATTTCAAGAGCATTTCAAGAGAGTTAAGATTGCATCAAAGAGAATGAACAGAAGTAAAATTTTCAAGGGTGCTGGATATTCATAGGAGCTGCTGGCTGACATTTGAGGGCTGATCATGAAATGTAACCTGCCATCTTTGCAGACCAGTCATACAAATATATCTTTGGTGTAAGTTGTATTTTAAATTACTGGCTGGTTAAATGATCAAAGCATGGTTAAAGGTTGATGGATGCAATGCACTGCTTGTTGGCTTTTGTATTCTCATCAGCTAGTCTCCATTTTCTAGTAAGATAATAGAATGATTCCCCTTTTCTAGTAGGTAAATGACTAAGGACATCACTGAGGCATAATTGACCCAAGTTCAGTCTTCTTCTCAGAGTGAGAAGATTGATGTCCTTGTGCAGAGAGATGTTCTGGCCTGGGGACAGAAGTCACTCTGTTTTTGAGGACCTGACACTACCCTGCTGGAGCTCTCCTTGGTGGAGAAGTGGGGGTGGGTGTTTCAGGTCAGCAGCAAAGCTGCAGCTTGCTCTGTGAGGCCAGTCACCCAGAGTGCCCTCTGGATCAGGTGGTGCTCCAGGGACTGCAGGTGGAAGGGTGATGTGCTACAGCTTCTGGCTCCCCAGATCCCAAAGTTCCATCTTGGGGTTTACTGGCATTTGCAGGGGCTTGAGGGGGGTGCCCTGTAGGAAAACACTGTACTATAAATTCCTCCTTCAAGACTTGAGAAATGTTTTGGTCATGGGTGGAGTGTCTTTGGAGGTTTTTTGGGTGTTTTTTTAAGAGACTCTGCGGGGTCTGGGGGAATTTGGAAGTCCCTGATGTGAGGAGGCAGGGGACCGAGTATGGCAGGAACCAGGCTGGCTGGCTGGTGGGTGGAAGAGTTAAAGCTGTGTTTGCAGTGGGATGTCTGCATAGTTCATCTGCTGCTACGAGGCTGATGCCCTTGTCTCATTTTGCCTCTGCTGGAGAGGGGCAGCTGTCCCTGTGGCTGGGCAGGTCCCAGGGCAATGCCAGCAGTGCCTGCTGCCCTGGGTACCCCAGCTGAGTCAGCTCTTGACGTGCTGCCAGCGCTGCCTGGGTCCTCATGCTGAGGGGTGGAAGGTACTTTGAACTGGTGTGGCTGCACTCTCAGTGGACTCTGCACCTCCTGCCCTGAGTCACAGATACCCTCTTGGGTACCACCAAGGGCTGAAATCCTTGTCAGGGCTGCCTCTGGGGACTTTGAGCCCATCTTGCACCTGCTGGACACCAGTGAGTCCTGCTGGTTTGAAAATAAAACAAGAATTTGTAATCTTAGTAGTTGCTCTGTGCTGAAGGAAGCCTGTGACTGATGTTTTCAGCTCAGAACAGAACTGCTCATGTTGTGTCAAGTGTATGGCCTAAAGTTAAAAAATAAAAAAGTGTTTTGAATGTAAGATTAGTTAATTTAGAAGTCCCTATGGGATGTGAACCTTCTCAAAAACTTGCTTGTGGCCATAACACCGCCCTGGTGGACCCTCTCTAATGGTCACAGGAGAAGTAGGTCTTTTGGTAGCAGCTCATAGCTAGTGAGTGTTTGCTGGAAACCAGAGTGGGTTCTTCTGCCTATCAAATGATGGGGTGGTCCTAGGTAGGTTTTGAAATATGGTCTGCCTAGCAGGTTGTTACCAAGATTTCTGTTCCTGAAGATTGAAGAAATGGATGAGATGTTACAGCAGTAGTTTTATAAAGTCCCTTATAACTCAGGTAAGGAGGTGAGGTATTTTTGCATTTATATATGAAAAAAGAAAAGTGCTGTTCTATAACATTCAAATTCTATCCTTTGCAATTAAAACAGTGAAATGCTGAGTTTTCTGACTTGAGGTACTGATTTGAAGAGTGAGATAACAGAAAACTCTAGCTATAGTAGGCTGAAGAGCAGTACTGCCCCTTGAGATAGATATACTGGCTTATTGTACTTACAAAGTATTTTTGATACTTGAGTAGCAATGTGCCTTACAGTTAGTTTACAATGGGAGGTCTGATGAGTACCACCATCCAGAAGAAATATGCATAATTTCTTTCTTCTAATCAAATGCACATGTTGTGCCATAATGCACAAGTTCAAATCTGTTCTTCTGGCCAGCTGCCAGCAGAGTCCAGAGCCACTGGAACTGTAAATACAACAGACAAGTCATTTTATGATATGAAACTGAAGAATTCAGCATTGGCACAGATCCTAGTGTGGTTGCTTTGGCTCAGTGTCAAAGCTGATGTTTATATCTCTGTTTGTCAAGCAACATTAGTTAGCCTGGTTAATTATACACAGGAATGTATAATTTTTACTTGACAATCAGATGAGTATAAACTTGGGCATATTAACACTTGTTTTTGTTCTTCATCAAATTATTCTCAATGACTTTTGAAACTTTCAGAAGAACTACTTCTCTGAAAGAGGCACTTGGAGAATCTTTTCGATAAATTCTTCTTTCAGCAGGGCCAGGATATTGGAGAAATGGATCAATATTTCACAGACAGTGATGGACATGTCTGCAAGTGGGTTCAGAAGCATGAGAAACCTCTAGGGAATGGTGTTTGAATTAATACTCAGGTGTTGAAGTTGCAAGCAGCTTGAATTCAGTAGCTGTTTTGTATCCTCACTCTTAAAAACCTGACTGTAGTGCGCTGGCAAACTTATTTCATGGTAGGCAGTGGCAAAAACCTGCTGCCTTCAGTTGTGTTACACCAGGGCCTTTGGCTGCCAAGTGGCTTCTCTTGGTCCTCCTTTCCCCCTTTTGCCAGGGAAGTCTGTATCCACCCAGTGACCTTTATCACACTGTGCCAGGAGCCTGTCCATGTGCTCTACAGCCATAGTCCCACAGAAAGGCAGAAGGTGGTTAATCCTATAAACGAAGGGAAGTGTCAGTGCTCTCAGGCAATGTAAAGATATGAATGGTCTGTTTATCCTGAGTTTTGCATGTGTTTGTGGCATCAGGGCAATTTTTTTTGTTGTTGTCTGTAGTTTTACAGTCCAGCAGTTCTTAGTGAGTCTTGATAGACTCTGGTAATTACACAGTGGTGGCAAAGCAGTGAAGTTTTCCACAATCTCTCATACATTGGTCATGCATTTTCTGCAGTAACTTATTCATTGCTGTGCCTGCTCTGGTAGCAGTTCTTGCTGCTACCGTGTCAGCTCTTAGTGCCAGGGACTTGCAGAGGTTGCCTTACTGGTGTGCTGGCCAGAGCTTGATCACTTGCAAGCCCTGAACAGGTATGTGCCACTCAGTTTGCTTTAGTGTGAGGACCCATTGCTCACTGAATGCTGGTGTGACTGTAATACAGGGCATCAAGGCCTCTATGTATGGGAGTGTTTGTCCTTTGTACCCACGGGGATGTGTGTGTGGCATCACAAGGTGCAGTATCCTTGGGAAAGCCGCTGGGGAAATGACAAGATTCGGAGTTCAGTGCCCTGCCCTGCTGAGCCTGCATTTTGGGAGGGAGGAGAGCTGGCCGTGGAATCACTGAATCAATTAGTTTGGAAAAGACCTCTGAGAGCATTGAGTCCACACTGTGACTGAACACCACCATGGCACTAAGTGTCACATCCAGTCACCTCCAGGGACAGTGACTCCACTACATCCCTGGGTAGCTCATTCCAATATCGAATCACCCTTTCTGCAAAGAATTTCTTCCTAATGATCCTTGCTATTAATATTTGTGTGCCTTTTCCCAAGGTAATTGTTAATGAATAATTCAGTCCATTTCATACAGTTCATTGCTGATAGCAGTATATGTTAAAATGGACATTGATTCTTATAACACTGATGCAGGGCAGGAAGTATGCAGTAAAAGTGACCTGTTACTTTGCATTAAAGATTCCAGCTGTGTTAATCCCAATGCTTTTATTTGATTTCACAGTAAACTCTTCTTTCTCTGACTTTCAAATTTATCTGGATGGTGGCTCAATGTAATTCAGTCTTTTCTTGCATGTTGCTTCCTGGGAAATTTGCTTGATTTATTACATGGAAGTATCCTCTTCCATATTGCAGGGATATTTTTTAAATTCTTTTTCCTGAGGTGGTGGTGGAACAGTACTGCAAGTCTTTCCCTTTTGCATGTGGAAAGGATGAGAGAGGGAGGAGATAGAACCACAATGATCCAAGCGTGTATGCATTTTTAATGAGATAAATTTTTGATGTTTCCTGAACAAACTCAATACGCTTGGAAGAGATCAATACTTTTATCAAATGTTTCAAGATGACTCTTACTAAGACAAGGTACTCTTTCTTTTTTTTTTTTTTTTTTTTTTTTTTTTTTTTTTTTTTGAGGTAGTCACTTGTTTCTGCTCCTCTTGCAATTGGATTGAGTTTTCCCATTGTGTAGCAGGCTGGGGGCAAGTGGTCCCTTGGCACCAGCAGGCCCTGTAGCACTCACCCATCTTTCCTTCCTTAGGAAGGAAAGCCTAAGAGGAAGTGTTACCTGTTTTACCTCCATGAAGGAGGATGTGTGCATTCCAGTTTGAGGGAATTTAAAGCACTGGGTTGGATTTGTCATGACTGTAATCCTTCTGTCACAAAGCTGAAGACTGAAACAACATTGTTAGAAAGCTGCCGACAACACATCTCTCTAACCTTTGTGAAAAGGCTTTATTGGTAAG
The DNA here is from genome assembly GCF_027887145.1 of Ammospiza caudacuta. Lineage (NCBI taxonomy): Eukaryota > Metazoa > Chordata > Aves > Passeriformes > Passerellidae > Ammospiza > Ammospiza caudacuta. The sequence continues at coordinate 40,481,676 of NC_080598.1, read as the reverse complement.
GTTTATTAGTAGAGGAGCTCTTGGGAAGAGGTGTTTTGGAAACTGCCTCTGGTACCTGTGGCTATGGCTGATGGCTGCTGTGGTGGGCTCCAGGGTGAATAACTGATGCAGTGGTGCAGAACTTGGTGGGGTTTGACAGAAGATTTTGACTGATGCATAACACTATGTAACAATTTGGTTTAGACCTGTTACTGCTTTGAAAAGATGTTACAGAGTTGGTGAGAAAAGCAAGAAGGTCTCTCAGTTCAGTCAGTGACGTGAAGTAAGATCATGAAGGAGGTTCATGTCAAGTAAATCATCTATTTCCCACTGTTTAAACTGTTCACAGGCACATCATCCCATCAGCACACCACTTGTGATCATTCTTGTGAAGGATTTGGGGAGAGCTGTAAGCTCTGTTTCCCCTCCATCACTCACACATGTGCATCTAGTATCTCTCAGTGACAGAAAGGAGCTTTTTCCCTGACAGTCATTTTTCTCTTGACATTGTGCTTTGATAAGATTAGTAGGTGAATAAACTTAGTGCCAACATGCAAAGCACTTAGTAGAAAGCACTGATTTTTCACAAATAAAGTAATCAAAGAGATTTTTGCTGACCATAGTGGTTCCATGGAGGCTTACTAAATGTTCATGTTTAGCCACCCAGATAAAAATGAGTAGTCTGAATGGCAGGAGTACAGCATAGCACTCTATCTGCACTGACTGGAAACAGCACAGTTTGTCCAAAGCTTTGCAGTTGGAAATGGCAGAGTATGCATGTCTTTTGCCAAACATCAGGAAATTGCATCCTGCTTTGTAGTAAAAAAAGATACCCATTTTGAGTCTTGTGTCTATCTAGTTCATGTGAATCCTTTGGTCAAAATAAATAGTCTGTTTTCTGTACTTTCTTTCTGGACCTGAAAATCCAAGCAAGATATATGTCTGCATTTTTCCTGTCTGTAAGTCATAATATAATTAATCATTGCTTATGTGTTCTTGCACTGTAATTTTTTATACAAAGTGATAAGACAAATGTTTTTAAAACTCTGGCTCCAGTTCAGCAATTCACTTAACTACTTTTTCTTAAAGGCAGTTTCAGATCAATGGGTGCTTGTGTTAGACTATGCTAGAATATGTTTAGAAAACTGTAGGAAAAGTTGTGTATCTTGTGCCATCCCTGGTGTTTGTATAAATATTTTTGTTACATTTGAAATGCGGGTCATCTTTTATGTGCTCTCCTGGGAGGCAGCAAGGAGCCTCACGTGATGATGTAGATAGTAATGATTTTTATCTGACCTTTGCAACTGACAGTCTTATGGCAAACTTGTCCTAATACCATTAACAGTAGCACTCATTCCAGCAGTGCATGCAAAGAGATAGGCAGTGTGTGGTGAGGAATGCCATATGGAATGGGAAAAGCCTGAGTGTAAGAACAGTGGGCTTTGTGCTGGTGGAGATTGGCATGGAGCTTCCTGACTGCCGTGGAACTCCAGGGAGTGAAGAAAGCTTCTTGCATAGCCATCCACACTGGAAAAAGGAGAAGCATCACCATAAATGCTATAACATGTCCTGCTGTTAACACATAAAAGCCATACAAGTAGATGTACACAAACAGGAGAGAGTCCCCCAGAATGTATTGATAACTCTGTTCTTGACAATATTCACTTATGTTTCCACCTCAGTAAGTTAACTCACCCTCTGTCATCTGCTGTATGGAGCACGTGCATGGTGTCTCTGAAGCAGCCCAACAGGAAGGGTCACTGCCTGGCTCACTGTTTTACAGACTTCCTCCTCATGAAGGAGCAGTGAGAGGATTTGTGAGCTCTGGTCCTCATTGCCAGATTTGGCAAAATTCAACATTTCATGATGGTCAAACACTGAAGTCTCAAAGTTGTGCATTTTACCAAGATACTTGATTGAATAACTTGATGTTTAACTGGTGATGTAAAGGCTCAGTGCAGTCTCACATTTGCACTGATAATTTCTTGGCAAGAGTAAAAATGTAGTTGACATGATTTTTTTGTTTGTTTCTTTACACTTGGATGACTGTAACTGAAACAAATATTTTTTTCTTTGCTGGCACTTGGTTAAAAGCATGTTTCACTATTTACCATCTGTAGAAGCTACTGCTGCTAGTTATAAGCTGTATTGGTACAATGTTTTGGCTGCAGTTAGAAAAGGCTCTAGCTGTGCCAATGCTGACCAGAGCTACAGGCAGACACAGTACCTGCTTGACCCTCACACTGAAAAGGGCATATGTAACCCTAGAGCTCTGCCTTCCCCTCAAGTATCTGTCCTGCCTTCCCCCTCTGTGCTTCCCACCACAGAGATGCATTTGTAGCCCATATCTCTAGCAAAGCCAGCTGCAGGGCCCCCACCAGGTGGTTTCTTACCCCTGTCATGCCTAGGCAGCCACGATCTCTCATCTCCATCCCAGGGCAGAGACAGGGATGAGGGCTGCCTCCTCTGGCTGCCCAGGCAGCCTCTGTCCAGCCTCCAGCTTGGCTCAGCCTTGCCTTCCCCTGGGGTGGCTCTGAGTACGTACTGCTCTTGTCACACTGGCTGCCAGAAGAAAGATTATAGAGAGGAAGAAGGGGGGGAGTAAGCCAGAAAGAACGCTCCAGGCTCTCTGCATCCTCAGGAAACATCCTGAAGTCACACCAGAGAGTCTGCCTCCCTTGCTCAACACTTGCAGTGCTTCCTGCAGAAACTACCTTAGATGCCACAGAACATTATTGCTCTGAGACTCAGTCCTGAGCTGGGCCTTGAGAAATCTCCCAAGGGCTGCTGCTTCACTGAGTTGTGGTGGTGGGAGTGACTGGGTAAGGTTCCAGAGGGGGCTGCAGCAAAGCAGAGCAGCAGGTGTGAGCAGGCTGAAACCTGCCAGGCATGGATGTGTCCCTGTGCAGGGCCACTGCCCCAGCAGGAGAGTTGAAGCCTGTGTCAGTGGCCACAACAGAGCTGGCCTTTAGCTTGGTCTCTTCTGTCAGGTGGTGGCAGCATAAATCCACGGGACACACTTGACCAGTGGCCAGAGGGAAGTGGGAATTCAGCAGGCGGTGTTCAAATCCATGTTGCTAAGGAGCAGACTTCCTTGTTCAGGAGATGAGAGCTTTTGTGGGTATCTCTGAGACATGCAGATGTAAGGCTGGCAGTCAGTTTGTGGTGTGTGCATGTCTGTCTGTGCGTGCTTGCTTTGCTCAGAATTGCTGAGTGTCTGTCCACACATACCTTAGTGGTGTAAGTACCAGCTGTGTACGTGGTGGAGAGGAAAGGCACTAAAACACTTAAGATTTATTTGTTTTTTTTTTTACCTATAGGTTTTATTGCCTAGCTTTAGAACAGGTGCACAGTTTGATTACAAATTTCCCTTGAATCTGAATATCTTGTTTCCCTTCCTGCATGGAAGGATGGTGTGCCACTGAATACACATCTGTCCACTTTAACTGAGAGATTACACTGCTGTAAAGTGCACCTGTAGACAGAGCAGTACAACTTTATGTGCAGGCATAAGCCTTAGAGGTAAAGAACTACACATTATTGAACCATAGCAGAAATTATTTCTGATGGTAATTTGTTTTAGATAATTTTAATGGGTTTTACACTTAATTATTCATTCAAAATCTTATGCTGGATACTGTTATCCAGGCAAGTCCTCTGTAAAGGTATGGGTGAGCAAAAGATGTGTGGGTAGTGAGTGAGATGGCTTCCTTCCAAAATTAACATAGGAGATAACTGGTCTCATCAATTAGCATTAATTTGGTTTTACTGCTGTGATAACAAGCACTTAAGAACGTTGATCTCTCTGTTTATGCAGCACAGTGATTCTTAGCAGCCTCAGGAGCCCAGATGGCTCTGACAGGGAGGACCCTTGAGGCGTATTTGGGGTACCTGCCAAGTGTGGTGGTGCTTCTCTGAACCCTGCGTTCCTCTCTGGCAGTGAAGGGTGTTTTTCACTGAGCCAGAGGGGCAAAGGAAAACATCTCCCCCAGTGTGGTGCTGCCTCTGCTGTGTTGGGATTGTGTGGGGTCACAAGAGGCATCCTGGGTGGTGGCCTCAAGGAGGGGTTGTTGTTGGCAGCTGGGGCCTGCTGTCCCCCTGGCACACCAAGGTGGTGGCTCATCACCTGTGCCTGCCAGCCTGTCCAGGGCTGCCCCTGATGAGCTCACGGGAAGGGTTTGAAGTGCTGCGTACCAAATGTGAGCTGATAAAAGTATTGTGGGCTCTGCTGCTCACTTGCCCTGGGCCCACAGGCTAAAAATAAATGGGTAATAAAAAGAAAAGGATGTTGGCAGCTCAGGCAGCTCCAACAGCAGCAAAAGTTTGGTTATGTTGTGGCTGTCTTTCCTGACCTTTATTAGTACAACCACAAGAGCATCAAAATATGCAGTTATTTAAATGTTGTAAATAAAAAAAAAAAAAGTGGTGTAATCCTCTGGGTGACTAGTAGCAGAACTGAAAAGGTCTGACTTGCTGATGAAGAGTGAAAGGCTGGAATATTTCAGGAACTGTGAGGTTATCTTTCTACCCCACAGATGAGGAGTGTTCCACCCTCAGAGGATGTGTGTGCTGGTTACCAGGCTTTTATTCCCTGCTGAGAAACTGAACATACAGGGACAGTCCTTACAGATTTCCTTAATGAGCTTGCACTTATTTATGAATTTGCCTTTCTGCGGGGGTGGTGCTTGTCACCATGTCCCCCAGGGCTCATTACAGGGGATGCTTTCTCCATCTGCATCAATTGCTTGGGATGCTTTCTCATTAGTGCAGCTTGGCCAGGTTTGGTTCTTTGGGGAGAGGAGAGGACTGAAAGAGTTTTCTGGGTGATGAAAGAGGGCTTCAGCAAAAGGCAAAAATAATCCTAAATGTAATTAGGCAGCATTTTTTTTGAAGTGTGGGAGATAAGCCTCTGTGCCTGTGTTCGCAGCGCAGGAGGGAGGGACAGCCGAGTAAGAAGGAGAGGCGAGAAGTGCCGGAGCGCCTGTGTGCCGCTGCCTGTGTGGGTTCCCCGTGTGTGAGGCGCTCTCGGGAGCGGAGTTTGCCTCGCTGGCCGTGGCCTCACGCTCCGCACGTAGCACTGTCGCTAAGCCATCACCCCGCTGGCCCGCAGCCAGCGCTCCCCGGCGCGGGGCGGGCGGTCTCTCTAAACTCAACAGCCTTTATTGATACATCCACGCACTGCGCATGTTTACAGCTGCTAATTGGAGACTTAATCTGAATATCCTTGACTGAACTAATTCACTGGCAATAGCCTTTCAAGTTCGAGGTCCTGCCGTGCTGGTGTGCCCGCTCTGCACAGCGCTGAGCGCCTCTGGAGCGGCGCTGCCGCCGTGTGCGTGCGAGGCACAGCGAGCGGTGACAGCACCGACCAAAGCGTGGTTTTAGGTCAGAGGAGGATGTAAAATAAGAATCTTGTCTGATTCTGTGTTTGCGGAAGACGAGAGAAGCACTTGAAGTAGTGGAGAAAAGTGTTAATTGACATGCACATAGGCTTATGTAGATTTATTAAGCATACAAGAAAGGAGGCTAATTGTTTTAATTACTACAACAGGCAAAGATGCTCGTTGCAAGGACAGTTGTGCTCCTATGGCAGTTTCAGATTTGTTTCCTTTACTTTCAGTGTTCTGTTTTCTTCTTGCTGTGACCAGAGGCTGAATACAGATAAGGTGGGTGGTGATCTGAAAGCAGTGTTAGTTTCCTTGGCTTTTTAAAATATGTGAGCCATGTAGGCAGTATACAGTGGTAAATGAATGCCTGGAACTCTCTTGCCCATGGAAACCTGGAGAACTACTTCCATGGTCAGATCCTTTCAGAGTTTCTGAATTGTCCCTTGACTTTAGGATCCTGTAGGATCCCAGGAGGTACCCAGCAGTGGGAGCAGCTCAGCAGAGTCGCTGCTGTATCCAAAGGCTGGTTCCCAAATGCTCCCTGCTCTCTCAACAGTTGCAGGTGGTTGCTGCCCACATGAGGCACGGCTGTTTGCTGCCTTCCTGTTTCACAGTGGCGCTGCTCTGGCAGCCAGCTTGAACTTGAAGGGCATCCAGATTTATTTCTAAGTGTGTGTTCTTCTAAGGAAAAAAAAAAAAAAAGTAGTCACAGGCTGAAACAGTCCTTCATATTAATAGGCTATGAAAAACTAAATTTTGTTGCCAATCATAAGGAAAGCTTCTTAAGCGCCATCACAGATTCATTTAACAGGGAGCTCATTTTTAAAGCAGCACCATCTGTGATCTGTTTTCCTTACAGACACCTTCCGTAAGATTTGAGAGCTTATTAGAGGCTCCTTGAGCTACAACTAGATAACATGCCAATCACCAACAGCTGTGTGGCATGGAGCTAATCCATGAACAGAGCTTTCATGGGTAGTTCTTTCTTTCTACTCTTAGTTCTTAAAAGAAATTTAACAAGCAGGGACAGTTTTCCATCATACAGTAATCAGAGTATTATCAGGTAATAAAAGACTTCTGGTTGGTGAGCAAAAATAAATCAGTGTCTTAGCATCTTCTTCCTGCAAATGAGAGAATAGTCTTTCCCACAATTCCCATCCTCAGGTTGTTTCTCAAGAAATTCTTTTAAAAAGTCCTTTTATGTACCTGTAAGCAACAAGCAAGCTGTGGTGCATTCAAAAGACTAAAAAAATAAGAAAAGAGAGATGAGGTTTCAGCTGCTGGAAGATCTGAATCTAATGATCAGGCTTGCATGTAAGCAAGAAGCAAGTACCAGACCACCTGGTGAAAGTGCTATCCATGGAAAAAGGATTTTTTTACACAGTTACAAGTAATAGTTTGATTGAAGACTGGTAACCAAGTTATGGTGAGGAAATGAGGGACCAGTTTCTCATGCAATATGAGAAAAATGCTACTGAAGCCCATTTCATGTGTTGCTTGATTGAAATTAGCAGACTTTTACTCCCTCTTGGGACTGGTGATTCCCTTTCCAACAGGCATTAAGCTAATGTTTCTGATTTGTTGGTGTTTCAACATAATTTTTTCCCCTCTGTTCCTTCCCATCTCTATAGAGTATTAAGTTAGATCAATGTTCCCAGTTCATACTTCAGTATAGTAGTTGAATATTTTAACTTTCATAAACTCAAACTAATGTTTAATTATGTTCATGAATATTTTATACTTAACCATTATAAGCTGTGCAGCACAAAACACTTAGGTGCAATAAGAAATTACTTAATACCCCATAGTGTTTATATGTCAGTCAAGCCTCAACTGAGAATCTCCTGCCTTTGATCATGAAATGTCAGACTACTCATGTTCTTTTAATGTAGAGCATGCTGGGTGCTTTTCCCTTTCTGGATGTAAAGACTGTGCACATCTATGAACTAGAATCAGGTTGAGCACAATATACATTCAAAACTAAGACAATCAGGTGAATCCTGGTAGTCCTAATACCCTAGAGGACTGATCAAAAGTGATTTTTGTTTGCCCTCAAGTTCAGACCTGAAAACCACATATTGGGCTGAAATTTGGGACCTTCTGACCTGGTGTCTCCACTGCTTCCTATTAAGCACTGTTCGTTTCCACCTACAAACATCTTCTAGCAGAGATATTTTCTGAAATGTTCTGTTCCACCTATCAGGCTGCTCTAGCATTGCTTATTTTGTAAATCATGTCTCACAGCATGATCCTGGCCATCAGCTAAGAGAATTTGTTTTTCTGCTTGCTAGAAGCACTGGGAGGCAGGGAAAAATCCTCTCAATGGAACAGTTGTTTTTTATCTGCCTTCAAACTTTACTAGTGTCTTGCAGTTTGACTTGCAGATTTCTCTGGCTGACTTGAGTGTAATACTTAGACTGAATGATAGATAACTTATTTCTGCAAGCTTCTGTGCAGTGTGGAATTTACTGACGATTCCTGGGTCCATCCTAAAGGTGGTAATTGCTGCTTGTTTAACTTGTGGTTGATTTGCACCCTCTTGGGAAATCTAACATCCCTGAAAATGACAGGGCAGAAGCTTTAGTCTTGATGATTCGCTTTTCATTTTCCAAGTTTTGTAGGTTTAATTTATGACTGTTGACTAGACTACCAGAGCATTGGTCTTCATGTGGTGGTGTGTGTGACTCCAAAGGCATGCATCTGGGTATGAGTTTTTAACTATTCAGCTGTAGTGTAAGACAAACTCTTCTTTTTTAACTTAAAAAAAGGGAGTGTTGCAGAAATGTTCTGAGTGCTTACACTGGGAAGTTAAGCCAACCAGCAGCCATTGTAATAGATTGTATTGGAAAAGCAGAAATATTAGGTACATTCCTGCTCATCACTGCCTGCTATAGTAAGTTTGATTAGGTTTGAAGATCGTTAATGAAGAGAGGAGTTGCTTCCAAAAATGGAGTGTGCTCTTCTGGACAAAATAGCCAAAAGTGTAGGAAACATTTTTAACTAACACTCCACGTGCACACCTGGTAAACAGTTTGATTATTGTTATCGAGCCTCTGGCTTTTGTAGCTGGACTGTGCACTAATCTGGCAGATACCAATGTTCACAAATTACCTAAATTAAGTCTGGGTCACGCATCTCATCTCCTGTTTCTTGTTTGCTTTAAATGATTCCAAAAGTACTGCTAACAGCTGGAATCCCTGCTGAGGCCAGCTTGATCTGCTCTGGAGCTGCTCCAGCCATTGCTCTGATAAAGCTTCATATCATTTCAACAGTCTCTAGGAGGACCAGAATGATTTCCCTTCATTGTTTAAGGTTTCATTCAAATATTCGCTGTGCCAGGAAAAAGGATATTTCACTTCTGCTTTTCTTCTTTTGCTACTGCTACTAGAAACTTTTTTCTCTTTGCTTTTCTGAAAGTTAAGCTATAGTGTGGCCCATGCTTTAGGATTCTGTGGGAATTGTTCCACTTAATCTCCAGGGATGGAGTGTTGCAGTTGCAAAAGGTGCACACTGTAAATAAATAAATTATGCATCAATGGTGGAGACAAAGCACATGTTCTAAGAGAGCATATTATGTGGGGGAGGCCAGGGGAAACTCTGGCCTTTTGCCTAGATTTCCATAGTAGATAAAGCACCTAAATCCCTTTCAGGGTCTGCAGTTCAGTAGCTTTTTGTTTGTGGCATTAAAAACAGTAGTAATATTGGGTTGATTTTTAGGCAGTTCAGTAATCTTGGAGTAATGTCTACTCTCCAAAGAGAGACTTAAGGCCACCATAATTTTGTGTTGTACATTGACTTCAAACGAGGTACTGTTGGCCAGTGAGGTTGTATTCCTGTCATGCATCATCCCCTGGTGTGGTGAGCGGGGCTGTGCTGAGCTGGCCCTGGCAGAGCTGTGCCACATCCAGCTCCAGCACTGCCCTCCTCCCCGCCCCTCTCCTTGGTGCTCTTAGCTCTCACGGTGGGTTGGGTTTGCTGAGAGTTTTTTGGTAGCTGAGAGCCCATCAGGGTTTTTTTGTGAGAAGGTGCTAGAAGCTTCTCCCATGTCCAACAGAGCCAATGCCAGCTGGCTACAAGATGGACCCACTGCTGGCCTAGTAGAGAACTTGGGAGCGAAGTTGAGCTTGGGAGGAAGGGAGGGGTGGGGGAAGGTGTCTTAAGGTTTGGTTTTATTTCTCACTATCTTACTCTGATTTGATTGGCAATAAATTAGTTTCCCCAGCCTGCAACAGTTACTGGTGGGTGATCTCTTCCTATCCTTATGAACCCATGAGCCTTTCATTACATTTTTCCCTGCTCAGTTGAGGAGGGGAGTGATTGAATGGCTTCAGGGGCACCAGGGTCATGTTTCCCAGCGTGTGAAGATCCTGTTTTACACAAGGTTGCTATTTTAATTGTTAGACCTGATGCAGCTCACGGCATGTGGGATGGGTGAAGGTGCCCCTGCATGAGGTGCTGGGCTAGTAACTGGGATGGGGAATGTACAAACTGGGTTATTCCCTCCAGTGAGGGCCCAGCTTCCTCAGACCATTATTACATTGCAGATACATCTGACTTGTGGTTTCCACCAGACTTATGCCCTCAACATGTTTCTAGCACTGAGCTGTACACTGGCCCTTACTGCTGTTATCAGGCTGATAGTGAAATGTAGTGCAGCTCTGGAGCCATTTGTTACAGCAGAATGACAACAGAGCAGACAGGATCTACAGCAAGGCATCTACCTGACTGCTAGGTGTATGGAAGAGGGCTTATTACTTGGAATTAAAAGTATTTGCTTTTGTTTAGCATAACGTCCTGACCCTGCAGGCCACTAGTCTGTCGGCACCTTTGGCCTGAGGTGTGGAGAGCGGGCCCCAGTGCCTTACTGCTGCCTGCAGGTGCTGAGCTGGTGCTTGTTGTGGGGAGGAAAGTTAATTCATACATGGTGACTCCTGTGGATAGGTTTTGTTCTTGGTAGCAGAGGGTTTGAGGGATGTACTGTGCTGGCTGGCAGTAGCTTCTGTGCTGGTGTTTGTTGGCACAGTGAAATTTCCTTGTTGATTAAATCAGCATGTGCTGTACTGTACCTGGTCATGTCTCATGAGAACAGCATGCCTTTCACATGTGCTTGCAAGAAGAAAACAGGAATTCTGGGGTTCTTAGATAAAAAATTCTTAGTAAAGCCTATACTGTCAACCTCCAACTATCAATTACATTATAAATTGTGCATATCAGATCATTGCAGGTCATGCAAATGGTACGCAATCCTCATTCTGCGGCACAGGCATGTAAAATACTGTTATATGTGAAGTTAGGGTTTTATTGTCTGAAAGGATGGAAAAGTAGGTGGGTAAAAAACTGATTGGATGGTTGGACTTGAAGGGTCATGGTCCATCAGACCTCCAATAGCTGGAGGCTGCTACCAAATGGGGCACCACAGGGATCTGTCATGGGACCTGTTGTGTTAAACACACACCTTTATTTATCAGTAAGCTGGAACAGATGGCAGAGTGTGCTCTTCAGCTGTGCAGAAGACACCGAACTGAGAGGGACCAGTTGATGCCCTTGGGGGCAAGGCTGCCACTCAAAGGAAACCAGATAGGCTGGGGAAACAGGCCAACAGGAGCCTTATGAAATTAAACGTGGGCAAATCTGATTCCTGCCCTGGGAAGGAGGAGCCCCTTGCAGAGGTACAGGCTGGGGGCTGCCAGAAGCTCTGCTCCCCAGGGGAACCTGGGAACCCCCAGCTCATCCTGGTGGACAGTGAGCTGAACTTGAGCCTGTGGTGTGCTCCATGCACAAGTTGTTTATGGCAGCACAGCACACAGATTGGGGAATGATAATTGCAGAACCCACATCTGAACACTATCTGCAGTTTTCCAGCTGAACTTAGTCCATCATTTCCCATCACTCTTGCTGCTAATTACTGGCAAGCAATCTGGAGTTGTCAGGGGAGTAGGAACAAGACTCCTATTGCAACAGCTTTAGGGGTGATCAGTATCACTGCCAAGTAGCCCCAATAATGATGAGTGACTGAGACACTGAGTGAAAGATCTAGTACCCTACCAGCAGTCTCACCTGATCTTGCCTGCATTCTGCCTAGGCTGCTAATTAAGTCAATTAAGTTTAATATGTTTTTACTGTAAAAACCTTTTAAGACCTGTTAATTGCCTTGTGGTTTGGAGTAATTCATATTAGGCTTATCTTATCATTCAAGATGAAATTTAAACCATTAATTAAGTGATTGTATCAGCAAGTCTGAAGATGATCAAAGAGAGAAATGCTCTGAAAGCTATTTGGTTAGTTCTGTGGCTCAGTCCATGAAAGCAAATGTGCACTGCCCTATGCAAACACAGCACAAAGGAGCTGCAGCTTTTTGCACACTTTGCTCTATGGAGTTTTACCAACACCTCCTGGGGACCACTCACTTTGAGTTGCACACAGGGGTGTACATGACAATGGCTGGAAGATATGAATAGAGGAGGATGGTGGTAGTAAAGCATGACATCCTGGGATGCTTTCTACTTTCATTATGACTGGAAAATCTGTTTTGCAATGACTGCTTATCTGTAGAAACCCAAGCAAATTTCAGCTGAAACTGCCTCAAAGTCACGTAGCTTATAACAAGCTTGTACCATGCATACTAGTGCTCTAGTTTCACTTTTTTCCCTTTTATTTTAGTGTATGTGTTGTGAATTATAAGGGTATTTATTTTCCAGTTTTGAATTTCACACTGGCTGAGCTGTCCTGTGAAGAACACTTGTGCAAAAATACATTCAGATGATGTCTGCTCTAGGTTTTGGATTGATCATCTGAGAAATAGTGAGCCAAACTGGTGGTGGGAGGATGCTTAGCAAATTAAAACTGAAGGTGGACATCTTGTAGAATTAATTATTTTACAATCTATATGTTTCAGGCTATGGTTGCTTGCTATCCTGGAAATGGGACTGGGTACGTTCGTCATGTGGACAATCCAAATGGTGACGGGCGCTGCATCACCTGTATTTATTACCTGAACAAGAACTGGGACTCCAAGGTGAGTAAGCCATGGGGTTGAGGCACAACAGGAAGGAAAACCTACTTCAGAAACAGAGCTCTGGAGCTCTCTGTTGTTTCTGTGAACTCTGATGAACTTCTGAGCTGCTGGTCCATTCTTCATCTCTTCTTTTTTTTTTTTTTTTTCTGTCTGTTTTTGTCAATGCTTTGGAAGTAAGAATGTGAACTGTTTCATTATCGTCCTCTCTCATTCTACACACATACTGTTTTTTTTGCTATAGGATAAAGCTATAAGCACTGGCCTGTGTGCTCTTAACACTTTGTTTAAAGGAAACAGCAGAAAAAGAAAATCAATTCACTACAGAATAAGTGGATTGTGGGAGCAGAGTAAAATGACAGCCCAAATTTGTGACTTTATCATTCTTGATACTTCAGGCTAACCTGCAGAAGATATTCAGGCAGTTCCCTTTTCTTAAGCAGTGGGGCTTAGGAAGAGGAACAAACATGGTTTGATTCCACCAGTGGGTTTCTTGACTGGATAGAACTCTTGTTCCTGCCTATATTGCTACTATAAGGCAGTTAAGTCACCCCTGAATGTGCCATACTATTAAATTAGAAACAAAAGAGGAGTTTGTAAAATTGCAGAATGTCTCTTTTCAAGTCTGTTGTCTGTTGTAATGCACCACAAATGTTCATGAGGGTTATCACTTGAAAATTGTACAATGTTGTTTGCTTCTCTAACCTCTTTTTAAGACAATATGCTCTTTAAGAACAGGTAAATACTATAAGCGAGTTCAGATACAGAGACAATGTGATTGAAAAATGCAGTGTTGCAGAAAAGCGCATCTTGTTACAGAGAGTATGACAGTGAAACATCTCAATGTAATAAAATGAAGGAGGAGATGTGGGAAGAAATGCAAATATCCAGTTTATTTTGTGCATTACACCCTTATCCAAATAGTGGGGAGGCACCCAAGTGAGCACCAAGAAAAGCTAACTGAAATTCAGGGCACTGATGGAGTTTATTATGTAGATGTGATGGTGATTTTATGTAAGTGTATGCTGGAGGACACGCTATATAAGAGTATAATAGTACTGGGCTTTGAAAACAGCTATGTGACTTTAAACCTGGCTTAGTAGTTTCTCACTGAGGTCTGCATGTGACGTGGAGGTACCACATCAGGTTGGTGCTGCACTGCACTCTGTGATGCAGCATTAAAGTCTCCAAAGAGCACTCTAACAGCAGCAGGATGAGGCAGGGTTCATCTTCATCTTTTCTTGAAGTTTCTGGAGTGTGTGTAGATCACCAGACATTTTTCCTGAAAATCGTGGCACGTGAAAGACAGGAATTGTATGGTAGAGAAACCAGGCTGTGTTATGAGTAGGGAAAATGGTGGCTGGGATCTATAATGCATTTGAGAAGTTTTACAAATCTAACAATAAAACAGACTTCACTCTTCCTGAGGTGTAGAATTTAACTCCTAAGTGATCAGGCATGTTGTCTGAAATACTGTGAGCAGTATCTAAGAAGAGTTGGGCAGAGAGCTTGATCTCAGACTGGTCAGGTAGAGCAGCTTGTGGTATTCACTGGTTCTAGAAATTTGACTGGAGCTCAGAAGTTTCCCAGTGTTTGCTGCAGGGCTGGTGTTACCTTATCTTGGTTCATTTGCTTTAGACAGAAGCTTAAGCTGAAGCATTACAGACTGGTAAAGTGGCCAAGAGACACAGTAAGGTTTTCCAGTGTTGTCACGTAGGCGTCACGTTTATCATTAGATGATTATACCCCATTTGTTAGGTGTGGAGGAGAGAGAAATAAGTTATTTTTCATGTGAATGTGTGGCTGTTTATATGTGCAAACAACCAATCTTTCCTTTTCTTTCAGCTGCATGGTGGAATTCTTCGAATATTCCCAGAAGGAAAGTCCTATGTAGCAGATGTTGAGCCGATTTTTGACCGGTTACTTTTTTTTTGGTCAGATCGAAGGAACCCACATGAAGTCCAGCCTTCTTATGCAACCAGGTAAGTAGCATATTTAATATTGCTTTTTGGCTAGGAAAAACCCCAGAGCATCTCTTCTACCAGTATTTTAATCCAAAATTATGGCCATCATGTTTAAATACATGTGCATAAAAAATAGACAGATGTTGAGTGAATTTCCTGGTTTTGAGTCATTGGGAATTCTCTCATTAAGTAAGGAGGAGCAAGCTCGAATGATACATTTCCTCATGTGTTGGAAAAAAAAGGCCCTCAACCATTAACAGGAGAAATCTTCCAAGCTGGGCATAGCTATTTAGCTGGGAGGTGCTGGGTTATTCTTTGGCCCTTGTAACACTATAGGGATTGTTGGGGCTACCATCTGTCAGCAGCCTGTGAAAAGCTGATGTGACGCAGGGCAGCTCCCAAGCTGCCTACAGGCCTCCCAGAACAGAAAAACATGCAAAGGTCTGGAAGCTACTTTTGCCCTCTGTTACCAGGGGCCATGCTCTCTTTTGTGCCTCCAGCAGAAATTCTCACCTATATTTCTATCTGACTTGTTAAAATATGCACTAAAATGCTGCCTGTGTTTGCATCTAAAGATGTGTCACTTTCATTCTACTTTTTTAGTCTACTAATCCAGTTTTGTTTTGGCTTTCTCCATGAGCATAAAAGTGCACTGCTGTATTTTAATATCAATTGTGGAAAGACATGCAAGATTTCTTTCTTTTATAGATATGCCATGACCGTGTGGTATTTTGATGCCGAAGAAAGAGCAGAAGCCAAAAAGAAGTTCAGGAACTTAGCTGGTATGATTTTTTTATAAATGTTCACTAGAAAGAATTTAATGCATTTTGGTATTTCCAGAGTCAGAGATAGAGCAGAAGTGGTTCTGTAACTACAAGCATATGTAATGCATATTTAGGAAGCTTTTTCTCCTGTTATTGCTAGTCAGTTATTTTATGCAGGTGGAGAAGTTGTGACAGGAGATCAGGCCTGGCCCTAGAATCCCTGATGAACAAAATGGGGAGAATGGGAGAGACAGTTTCTGATTTGAGTCCCAAATGACTGACATTTTTTTCCTACCCTAGGTGGATACTCCAACCACAGGGAGTCAGCTGTTCTTTTGTTATTTGGGAGGTATATTTTGCCTCCTCCAAACCCTGTTTAGTACTCTGTTTGGACTTTCACGGACAGTTTAATAATTGTGTTCTCTAAATGTTCTGGATGAATAGGGTCTCCTGTACTAGTGAAGGGCAGAAGCCCACAAAGGGGTGACCCAGCTTTCTAATGGCACTGCTGCACTAATGGCATATGGGTCACAGACTGAGTTGTCCAGGTGTGTTCCAACACCCTACCGGGGACCATGATCTAAGGGTTGCTGTTCAGAGCAGTTTAAGATCTGGTCTTCAGGGGCTGCCTCCTCAAAAAACAGTGTGGAGAGAGTACTTGTCTTTTTAAAAATGTGTGCAGCTGGGCAAAGTTGTAATTAGTCAAATGATTTTCAGAAGAGACTGTTGTCATCTCTCTAGCTTGTATGGAAAGCAAATACTGCTTTCACCCTTAAAGAGGATCATGAAAAAGGGGCCAAGAGGCTGTGGGGGAAAAGTATCACTGATCTGGGGTCTCAGAGTTTATTTGGTTACTTAAATATTGCATGCATAATCTTCAATTTGAACATGAAAAATGTATAAGATCTTTGTGTGACTGTCCTTGTTAACATGCTGTGGTATCATGTAGCAGTTCAATCCACATAGTGGATTCATGGCATGATTCTGAAATGTAAAGTATTGTCCATTGAAAATAAACCAATTTTTTTCTGTTTCTGAGTTTTCAGATGAATACAGTCAGAACCCCCTGGTTTAACCACTTCTTGTTTTTTTTTTCTTTTTGATGTAGATGCAAGGAAGAGAGAAGCACCTCTTAATGAAGACTAATCAACTGCTCATGAACTCTTTGTGAGGAAATAAGATCCCAAAGATGACTTCCATTTCCAGCAAATAAGGGCAAAACATTTTTATGCACAAGTATGCACCGGTGGTGTCTAGCACGTGCATCTTACACTGATGGTACTTAAGGCAGCCTCCTGTCATGCTGCATCTGGTAGAAGAAAGACTTGTTTGCTCTTTGCTGGAAAAAATAACCAGGGTTTAAAAAAAAAAAAAAGAGTATGTGATACTCAAGCCTAGTGGTAGTGGCTCAGCCAATTGGCTTTTGATCAGTCTTGTAACTAAGATAATGGTCATTGGAACTAGTGGTAAAAAACTGAGTCTTATTTGCACTTTATAGGGAAAAAAGTTCTAGTTAAATGGGAAGAAGCCTTGCAAGTTTAAAATCAGTTGGCAGACTGCTGACAGGCACAGAGAGATATTTGACAGGAGAAATTAAATTGGATGTTTGTAGAGCATTTTACAGTCTGTCCCAAATGGACCTGTTGATGTATTGTTCATCATTTTGCTGTGCAGAACATTGGTTCAGCTCTTCAGAAACATGACTTCCCAGATGTTTGTCTACACAGTTGTTGCATTTTCTGGATTTTGTTTGCTCTTCAAGAGGCACATTCTAGCTCTGTAGCTTTACTGCCCTTTCTGTCCCAGGACTGGGGGGAAAGTAGTTATGCATCTGTTCACACTTCATAAAACCATTATTTTTTCTGTTTTGAGCAGTATGGGTTGTATGTGTTCTATTTTCACAGTTTGGTAAAGCAGCTGTTTTCTCCCAAAAATCTGGTAAACTTGAAAGTCTTATGGCACACAATGCATTGGCCCTTAAGGCCAGTGATATGTAGAGAAGTGTTTGCTTTGTGACTTCTCCATCTGCTGTGTTCTGTATGACATAGATATGAATCTGAAAGGGAAAGATATGTCTGGCAGTCTGACAAATATATGATAAATAATGGGTAACTTAGACCTGATTTTCATGCTACATATTCTTAGTGAACACACTTGTTTAATTTTGCATGCATATGTAATTTGAATGAAAATGCAATTCTGTTTCAATTGATCTGTGATGGCAGGTAACTACTGCTGCTGTGCCCAGGCTGTGAGATCAGAGTTATCCAATGGCAAAGCACACATTTTTTCCCTCCATTATTTTTTTTTAAACTTATTAGACTCAGTGAGTAACTGGTCTACTGTCTAAACTTCTACAACCAGCACTTACTATGCAGTTCAGAATAGCTCTTAATGAAGCTGGGATCTGGCAGTGGATGTATTTATCACTCACACGAATTGTTCTCAGCCTAATACACTCACTTGCATTCATTTTTATCTCGTGCTGTCAGTGTGTATGTCAGACCCTATTAAATGTTCCAAATAGATGCCCCCTTCAGTGTCCCATATTTTCCTGTGCCACCTGCCCATGCTGGGGAAGGTGGTGTGTCTGAACCTCTGGCCCCTGCATGGCTTCCCCACGCTCTGCTGCATTGTTGTGCTGTGATGGGCTGCACTTGAACAACTAGGGAATGGAAAAGTTGTATGCAATGGCAGCTATTAAATGTCAGTGACAGGTAACAGCTGCATAGGATAGAAGAGAAGTAACTTTCATGACTTAAAAAATGATAATAGAAAATGGAGCATTTTTTAAAGTTGTTTTGTGTCTTAAAGAAAAGCTGAGCATCCTTCAGCCTGCCCATGAATGCTGAATGTAAATACAGCAGTGCTAAGAAACCCCTTATTCTCTCTGGCTTCTCCCAGAGATCCAGCTAAGGTTGTATAGGCATGAGCACTGTGCACCCTAAGAGAGGAGTATGAGGGAACATGTGTGACTAATATCTTTACAACTAGAAAAAGACAAAGAACGTGATAAATGTTCTTTAATGTTAAAAGAAATGTTATTCTACTACAGTTGATTCTAAGTAATACCAGAGACTTGAAGGAAACTTAGTGATAACTTGAAATTCTTATTCTAAAATGTTCATGTGGGAGGTGAAAGGGTCTTCCTTGAGAGAGGTAATCCTTTGAAATGTGAGAGGTGTTGGAGAAGACAGCATTACTATTTACAGAAGGTGATGGAATACACCTATTCAAAGTTAACAATGGCACATAAATTTGAAACTCTTATATGATTTTAAAAGGAGGAGAATCAGAGCAGAGGAAATACTGCTTTGCCTCTAGAAACTGTAACCTTAAAAATGAACTAGAAAGCATTGTTAGTACACATCTCACTGGAGCCTGGAACAGTGGCAAAACAATGTGGTGGAAGGGGAAAAGCTTTGTGTAAGGGCTGAAAAGGGAAGGTACTTCAGTTATCACTGTTGCTGCCACCAGGTTTCTGCAGCGGTCAGCAACGTGTGGTGAATGGAGCATGGAGCAGTATAGTTGCATTTATTGTAAATAAATACATATTTTCTTTTTTTGTGAAGATCTTCCTCATCTATATTACATATATAGAAGACAGAGCAAATTATTCTGTGGCAGGGTGTGTTGTCTTTATTAACACTTGTAATCAAGTGCAAAAACAGTGAGGGCTTGAGAGCTTGAAACCAATTCCTCAGTCCTCCATTTCAGGTCTCTACTCTGTTTTCAGTGGGATGATCACCTTGAAGAAGCTGTAGTTTAATTGGGGGTGGGGTGTAGGGGGGTGTTGGTCATGTGTGACATACACATGGGGAGGGTATTTCAAAGAGGCCTTTTCCTTGTGTTCTGTCTTCATACAAACTGTTTGAATCAAATGGCTAAACAGCACTTGTCAGCCAGTTGTGAAAAGGAATGCTTTCTCTAAGGTATTTAACTTTGAATCCTCCAAAAATTCTGGTTGGTATTTTTTAATCTTTAGGTAATGTGCCTTCGTTGTTTATATCTGTGAAGATGTTTCATGCTGCACAGGCATGTCATGTCATGCAAGTTTTTGATGGCTCTAAAAAACATGGTTGCCTTTTCAATTGCGTGGGAAAAATGTGCAGAGCCACTAAGCTGCAATTTTCAACAGGAGGTTTTTGTTGTGCAGGGAGGAAAAAAGGCCAGGAGACAGTGCTGAAAATCAAGAGACTGTTTTTATTCTTAAACCTGTGAGCACTGGCCTTTTGAGCAAACTAGCCTCTAATAAATCTTTTTCTCTAGATTACTTCTGGTTCTATGAAGAATGACTTCTACAAAATAGTGTCTAAAAAGTTCCACTCTTTTTTCCCCTTCTATTTTTAAACAGTTTTAGTCCTGTGTGTTTTTTAAAATGCTGGAATATATTATATATATTTCTTGTTGCAAAATAGCTGGCTCTAACACCACTTGCATCTAGAAGAAAATGTGTCTATTTGCAGGCAAATGACTAGTTCTACTTTGACTGTGATGTACTCCCAGCAGATATCTGAGAGTGAGTTATGACTACATCTTCTCTTGTCAGATTGTATGCTGGTCAACAATGCTGGCACTTTGCATTGGATCCATGTAGAAACCCCTTGTAGTATTTTACCACACATCACATTTTGTGTTCCTGTTACTGTTAAAAAAAATGTTGCGGGAGTCAATAAACACTGGGTCATGTTAAACACTGTCCTGTGCAAATCTCTCAGTCTTGTGTCTTGCTGTGGCCAGGGATGCAAGGGTGGGTGCAGTGCCATGCAGCTGCATGTGAGGTGACACTGAAATCTGTATCCACGACTGTCTTCTGCTGATGGAGAGCCCTTTTGTGTTGCCCTGGGCTTGGCACATTCCCTTGGTCACTTCCTGCTATTTTGAAGTTATTTACCTTGCTAGTGACCCTCTTCTTGAAATGCCCATTTGTTTTCACGCTCCAGTTGAACCAGATAACATTCTCACGATTCAATTGTTGTCTGATAAGTTTTATTTTTAACAGTGTTCACATCCTCCCCCTGCTACTTTTCCAGTCTGAATCCCACAGTTTTGTCCTGTGGCTGTGTGGGAGACTTCTCCTCACTCCCACTAACAGTGCAGTTGAATGAAAGCCAAGGTATTTTCACTCATTTGGTAGAGCTGTGAACTTTCTGATTCCTTTACAATCTTATGAAGAGTGAGAATTTCCCTTTTCCTATTTAAAACATCCTTTCTATCATGGAGGGCTTGGATTTGACTTGTGGGGTTTTTTTGTTAGAGAGGGAAGAGATGTCTAAATAATTTGCCATTGATTTAAGCATTTCTTTTGGACCGAGGAGTTCTTAGAGCATAGGGAGAAGACCTATGGAAAGCAGAGGGGTTTCTCTTCTGAGCATGCTCCTCAATGAGTAAAGGTTTCTAGGGACAGCTTGGGAAGAAGCTGGCTGTTGGCCATCCAGCTGCCAAGGACTTTGAACTCTGACTAAACTTTCTCTAAGCAAATATGTTTGCAGTAATTGTTATCTTACAGCTATTTAGGGGTTTCTTTCCTCCCCCACCTACCCAAAGGGATATGGCTAAATATATTTGCACTGACAATTCTCATGACTCTCGAGAATGCATCTGATATTGGAGGTTGCACTGAAAATTGCAAAGGAGCATGACAGTGGAAGAGAGGTTAGTAAAACTTGATTCCCCTTTCCCACATAATGTTGTCTCCATGGAGTACTTCTGCTTCAGAGAGTTCATTAAAACTCCCATCATCTTCCACAAGGCATAGATAGAGTTTTTTATCTGTCTTGCAGAAAGCAGGGATAATTTCGTCTGCATGTGTGCTTATTTTAAACACAGCTGGAGATGCTAATAAACCACACTGGGTCAATGGCAGTCACCAGCAGTTCTTACATGCTGGCAAACAGAGTCAGTGCTGGTGAGAAGCGTGGAAAGAAAGACCCTGTAGTCCAAACTAGTGGAGCTCTGAAAAAAATCACTCGTGAGTACATGTGTTCACAGCTCCCTGGGCAGAGGGAGCAGAGCAGAACATCCTCTTCAGGATGGATTATCCCTTCCCTGGCAGAGGATGTTGAGTTGTTAAAGTGGATGGGAGGCAATGGTTACTGTCATTGTGCCCTCTTGCTGAACCAAGAAGTTGATTATCTTCCTAAAAGGGACTTGGCATTCTTCTGCAGCACCCAGAGGTTGTCTGTCAGGGACACGGTGCTGATCACCTTGTGCCTGGGAAAGGTCTGGTTAGGATGTAGTCTTGGGGGGTTGATGTGGAATGCAGTGCCAGCAGGTTCCTTTTAATTTTTTAAACACTGTATTTCATGGCAGCTTTGACACCTGTCCCACCATACAGTGGTTCAGTGGATGGCCTGTGTTCCTGACTGTGATACATGGTAACACACCACCCCATGATCTAAGCAAGGGAGAAAGTGCCTGCTGTTAAGAGGTACCAGCTGCTTCTTTTATAAGAAGAAAAAAATCAAGGAAGGAAAAAAAAGACATCTGAACTGACATTTAATTGTCAAAGAAAGAGTCTTAACAGACTTAAGCTCGGCTGTCTTCAGAGAGTTTTCAAAAGCATACTGCAAACACTTCTGTTTCAAAGCTTATGCTCCTTTATCTTGTGAAGCTAAACACTGGCTAATTCTTTAATTAGTTCCCAACAAAATGTTTTTCTCTGTAGCCAAGACTTGCTACAGGATAATTATGTCTTTAGTTTGAAAACAAGTGTCAATACAGAAAGTTGTTTTGATTTTTCTTTCTTCAGCTGCTTTATTTTGCCTTCTACTTAGTTTCTACTCTTCATTCTCTCCTGAAATATCCCACATACCCCCAGTCCCCTTGCCATCGTGGCAGTAGGAAAGGCAGAAAAGGTTTGTATGAGCATTGCTCAGTGATAGCAAAAACATCTCTGTATTATCAACCCAGTATTCAGCACAGATCCAAAACAGCCGCTGTGAAGAAAATTAACTATCCCAGCCAAAGCCAGCACTGAGACAAAAACAGGAGGGAGGGGAATTGCCCTCTCTACCCTTCTCTGCTCCCTGTCAGTGCATGG
This sequence comes from Ammospiza caudacuta, assembly GCF_027887145.1. Lineage (NCBI taxonomy): Eukaryota > Metazoa > Chordata > Aves > Passeriformes > Passerellidae > Ammospiza > Ammospiza caudacuta. The sequence goes on along the minus strand of NC_080598.1, from coordinate 40,459,528 downwards.
ATGCAGGATGCCAAAGGTCAGACACCAGGCTTACCCACGGACAGTCAGACTGGCTTCATTTATCCCAAAGGAGAAGATCCTCAGGATTAGGCTACACAGTGTGTCCACGTGATGAGGGAGGAGTGTGACCTTTCTGTTGAACCCATTTAGTTGTTACATTTCTGAGGGAGTTAATATCTTTTCATTGATTGAAGAGGAAATTTGTGTGAACTCAGATATTTTGGCTTCTGTCTTCAAGAAAGACGTGGAAAAAAATGTTCACCTATCAGTCCACTGGAAAAAATAAGTATGATCAGAGACCTACAAACTATAACCTGTGAGGACAAGCTAAAAGATCTGGTACTGTTCCTTCCAGGGACAAGGGGAGTGAGAATACAAGTTGCATGATGCATAGCACCCAAATAATGGGATAAAATTGGAGCAAGGAAGTTACGAGTCATTTGTTGGGAAAAGCTTGGGATGCTGAACCACTGGACTATCTGAAGATGTTATAGAGTTCTCTTACCAAACATTTGGCTGGAGAAAATGTCTGCCAGGAGTGATGTAAGTAGAAGGGTTTTTTTGTTGTTTTCGTTTTTTCTCTTGGAGCAATGAGTAAGGACCAGCCAGGTTAAATGACACATTCTGTGTCATGGCGATGTAAGCATAATTTTGGAACTTACGTGGTCAAGGCATCCCAAGAAGGGAAGGGGTAAGAGGTTGTCCTGTTCCAGTAAAGGTTGTAAAGACCACTACATGCATTGTTGCAGGACTAGACCAGGGCTGCCCTTCCCCAGGGGTGAGGTTCAGCCCAGCCCTGCTGTGCTCAGTTGTTCTCCCTGCACTTTTGTTTCAGTCACGATGCACTCGCAGTTACCACAGGCATGCGCTGCACAGCAGGGTGGGCTTGGTGAGCAGGCACCTCAGGAGGATCCTGCAGCCTGGCACTGGTCTGTGCTGAGCAGCACCTCTCCTCTTCTTGGGCAGCAAAGAGCTGAACCCACATTTTTCACAGCAATGAGGCATCGGTATCTCCTTTGGAACCCACTTGCTTAAGACAATTCATGCAGGTTGCACTTATTTGTTGTCCAAACCTAAAGCTGTGCTTTCCTCTCATCCTTATTTTCCTGTCTCAATTCAAGAATTGCAATCCTGAGTGTGATGCCCCATTGTATCTAGACTCAAGATATAGTAGGGTATAGTGGGAAGCAACTTCCCCTCCTGTTCAGAACAGCCATGAAGCTGGTTGGGTTCCTTGTTTCCTAGGAAATGTGTTATAGGTCATCAATCATTCACTACTCATGGAAATAATATTGGGGGGAAGAAAAGGGAATGATGAAGAAATATACAGTGGGGTATTAGAAGTTAGCCTTTGGAGCCTATGGTTTTAAAGGCAGGAACCTTCCCTCTGTTCAAAAGTTCACGTTCTGATTAAAGAGAGTGTGCATGTGTCTGAGTCTGTGTTTGCTATGTCCATTAAACATTTTCTCCCATGTTGCTTTCCAAGTATATTTTAAGTAATTCTCAGTTGAGTCATTAATTCACACATCTGAAAGGGCTTGAGTTAACTAATGTGATCATAAATTCAACGACTTTGAATATCAGTACTTGAGCATAAATATGTTTATTATTAATATTAAATACCATGAGTAGTTCTTGCAAACTTTTCTTTCACTTTTAAAACTGGCAGTTCATCAAAATTTTATATGAGGTTGGAACCTATACTATTGTTGCTGCTATAAACATGTTAATATCATCAGCTAAACATTTTCCCTTCATTGTTAGTATATTTCCTTTTCTTTGCCTCTGCAACTGTGCCCAGGGAACACATGAAAATTGTTGGAATCTCGGCTTCCTTTCATTCCCCTTGTCAGCAAATCATGCCCATAAGACGTTTTGGAGGACATGGGGGAGTCCCCAGCCTCTGCAGGTGGCATGCCTTCCCCCAGCTGGCTTGGCGTTTTGAAGGGATGGATCCCTCAGCATCCCCACTGGCCAGAGCACCCATGCCAGCAGCACCCTGGCCGGCATCACCCTGTGCAGCAGCACAAAGGAGTTTTCTGCCCTGCCATCTTAGGACTCAAAGTCTCAGTTTGCTCTGTCCACTGCTGATTTTGAGGTTTCTGTGCTATTATATTTATGCTCTGTCTCCTGAGAGTTGAGGAATCGGTAAAAGCACCCCAGCTCTGAAGATCACCTGTTTCATCACACTGACCTGTGCTTCTGCAGGTGGGTTTCTGTAAGGGCTCCTGGGGCAGGCTGAGGGTCCTCAGTGCCTTTGGGACCCGGGCAGGGCTGCAGATATAGGGTCAGCACGTGGCCTCCCATTCTCAGGAAACACAGCCTGGAGAGTCCTGCTCAGGCCTGGAAATGCAGCATCTGCCACAGCATCCTAGGGACTGCACAGCTTGGGCCTTGCTGCCTCAGGAGGAGGCTCACAAAGTGCTTTTCCTGGTGGTCCTGAGGTTGGCACAGTTGGTCAGAGCTTGGTGCTGTTAACACCAAGGTTGTGTTGGGGGGTTGGTTGTGTGGTCAATGCTTGTATGGGCTATTCACTAAGGAGTTGGACTCAGCAATGCTTGTGGGTCCCTTCCAACTCAGAATATTCTGTTATCTAAGAAAGCATGAGCCATGTGGGATGGGGATGGCTCTACAGGACTCTCAGCAGAGTGTGACACTGGGACTGCACGTTCTCCTCTGCCCATCTATGCCTTGTTCTTGGTTATTATCTGTGGGTTTGCAATAGAAACTGACTTTAGGCTTTTCTGCATGCTATCAAAATTTCTTCAGATGGATTTCTGCCTCCCCAGCTTCTCTCAAGCTGAATCCAAGCCTTACTTCTTGCTCTTTTCTCCTCCCTTGAAGGCATATCTCCAAGCACCACCTCTTCCAGATCCTGGCACCATCTGGAAGCACAGCACCATACTCTCCAGCTCCAGCAGCTGCTGGACACCAAAGGAACGCTTAAAAATTAATCCAAACTTGTAATTCTCATTAAGAGTGCTAAATTGTTGGTGCAGAGCCCAGAAAGTCTATATGGGTTCAGTAAATAGTGTCCCCATTATTTAATAAATGACTTTACATAGAGCTGAATACAGCTACAGAATGATTAGAGAAACTGGGCAGTAATTAGCAGGCATGAGGTGGAACCCCCCTTCTGCACGGGTCTCCTAGGGAAGAATGACAAAGCAAACCCATGGGCACCAGCCTCTTTCCTCCCAGGGCAGAGAGATTTAAATCAATTTCAGTTTAAACACAGTGCAGGCACCAAATGGAGAAAGTAATGGGTATGTCTTGGAGACCTTTGGAGCAGTTGAGAAAACAGCCCAGGACTGGGCATCATCCCAAGGGGACTCAAAGTGTTTCCTTATCATTAGGGCCAAATTATCCCAGACTTAATACACAGAAGTCAAGCAAAATATGTTAATTGACATTTCACTTGCTAAACACTCTCCCAGTTTGCACTGCAAGTAGTAGCATCCATATGTGCAAAGAGGGTTTTTGGCTCAATCCCTGCCATGTGTGTGATTTTGGTTGTGCATTATACTGTTGCTCCTTTCCCAATGTGAAATAAAGAAAGTTTTGCAAGCATGTATTTTTCTTCACCTGCGCCAGGTAGCTCTGGCCCAAGCCAGGATGTTGTGGTAGCAGCGATGGAAATGTTAAAGAGCAGGAAATGTGTAGCTGGTTTCCCTGGGTGTGATAAGGCTGGGGGTCACATCCCAGAGCCATAAATATAAATATATATATATATATATATATATTTCACAGATCCTTATATAATATTTTCATGTGGCTCTATCAGGATCACCTCCTGTGCAGACACGTGCATGGCATCCACTGCATGTTTGTGTGTGAGAGGTCCCTGGCCACGTGGCGCTGCTCAGGAGTGTCTGGCTGCGAGCCAGGAAGCTGTTTTGCACCACGATGGTGCTGACACAGTTTGGGACCTGTCTGTCCCTCACCATGCTGGCAGGCTCTGCTGGAGAGCTGGCATTGCAGCAGCCTGGTGACACCTTACTGCTTTCAGCATCTGTTGAAGGGCAGAAGGCAGCTGCCAGCCTCCTCCAGGCAGTGCTTCCTTGCCAGGGGCTGCACTGGTGCCTTGGTGAGTCTCAGCTTGGACTGGGGGAGTCCAAACTGACAAGGTATTGCTTCCCAGGACCCTGATATGTTCCTGCACCTGATGCCTTTCCTGCAATGCTCTGCCTGTTTCCTGCCTGCCCAGTTCCCATGGGCTCTACAGGCCTCTGGCTGCACAGACACTCAGATCTGGCTCCTGCAGCACGTTCCAGCTGAGCTCAAGTGTATGCTTACTCAGCTCAAGCTCTCAGCAATATCAATTATTACCCAGAGTTGATCTAGCACTTGGGTAAATTAGAAAGCTAGGGCACTTGAGAAACCTTCCCTTCACAGTGCCCCTGTCTGCACTGGACATCAGCAGGTGAGTGTTGGGGCTGGAAGGGTTGGGTCTGTGTGGGTTGTCCTGGTGGCTGTGACTGCAGTGACAGTGACAGTGACCTGCCAGAGCCAGGGTCCCCCTGTGTCTGACTGATCTGGTGCCTGTTCTGTCTTCCTGAGGTGGACCTGTGTGTGTGGAGCAGGAGCAAGGCCGACAGCACAGATGCATCAGTACCCCTGGCTCCTTCTACTGAGAGTGCAGCCCAAGCTACAGACTCAGTGTGGGTGGAAAAACCTATTTGTTTAAAAACCCTTTTAAAATCCTGTGTCTCGTAGGGGGCTTGTAGTTCCAAGTCTCATGGAGGGAAGCTGAAATGCAGCAGAGGACCCAGGGAGGCCAGCAGCAGCTGGGTGCTCTATTCACTTGGCTGCTGCTGCCTGGTTTGGTGATGATTGCAGACATTCAGCATTCCTAAATCCTGGCCAGTCACCTGGTCATTACAGAGCCATGTGCATTGTCCCTGTTCTTGCTGAGGCTGGGCTGGGCTGGTGGGCACTCCTGCAGGTTACTGCAGCTCATGAGCCTCACCTGCAGCTGTCTGAGGACTGCTTTCTACCCAGGATTTGCCCATGACTGTGAACAGAGCCCAGGAGCATCCCCATCCTCTGCACCACCCCTGGGCCACTGAGTGACTTCAGGCTGCTTTTCCCAAAGCCACCCTGCCTGGCCCTTGACAGCCTTAGAGTGACATGTTAGCTTAGAGACAGGTGGCAGAACAGGACACCCCAAACTGCAGGAATATGGACCCAATGCCAGTGAGCTTGCACATCCTTTAATTTAGAAAGTATTGACATTAATGATGTTGATTATCAGGTTTAGTGGTGTACCCAGAGTTGAGCAGGTGGGGACACTGAGTATCTTTGCTGGAAGAATGAGTCTTGTAAATCAAACTTAGACTGCAAGAGTGAGCCATGGCATGGTTGTTGCGTGTGCACCATGCAAGACTACAGCTAGAATTCCCTTCATTTGTTCACCTGCAGCCTTAAAACATACTTGCAGTGGTGAAACCTGCACAGTGGTAGCCATCTAACTTGTCTTTCCTGGTGCTCTGCAAGCAGCTGGTCAACATTTTCTGTCATGGTTGTGGCTGCACATTGAAAAAAATTATCTTCTGCCAGTATTTAAGATGAAATTGCTGTACAGGGCTTCTCACTGATGCCTGAGGAATGTGAAATTTTCCTATTAGAAATGTCTCAGGACATAAAACAATGTAATCTTGAAAAGAATTTATTATGAGTCCTGGACAGAAAGTAGTACCAAAGCCATTCAAACCTTTTATTTTTATTCTCTGCAATAATTAATTGCACATACAGAACCTACACTTGTCCTTTTCAGTATCAGAAGAAAGATTATGAGAAAAGTTCAATAAATCAAACATGGAAGTGTTGCCACCAAGTGGTACAAACTGTATTAGGCAATGGCTCATAATTCTAGATCACAGCAATGTATCTGAGATGCCCTGATGTTTTACAAAAAGATTCCTTTCTCCTTTGTTTACCTATATTTTTTTCTCTGTGTGTGTCATTTATTTTACTTCCCATGATGTTAAATGATGATGCTTCACCCATCTCCACAGAGTCACAGAATGTATGGCTTGCCTCTTTCAGCTTCTTCTGGAGCTGCAGGCAGTGGAGGGGCAACCATGAAGAGCCCTCTGGATGGATGGGGCTGCTCCGGCAGTCTTCACTGCAGTCCCCTGTCTGGTTGGGATGTGGCATAGCCCTCCCTCCTCAGCCTCACACGGGAGCAGAGAGAGTGGCCTGCAGTAGAATGTGTCCCCCAGGTCCTGGAGACTGGCTGAGGAATTTCCCAGCCCTCCCCTGACATTTCCAGTGCAACCCATCCTGCAGAACTTGGGCACTTTTGAAATCATGTGCAGATTTACCTGATTTTTTAATGATGCTATGTGTGTGCTCAGCTGTTTTGTTTTTCAGCTAAAGTATTTAGTATGTTGTACTTCAGCCACATATTTTTCATTACAGTGCAGGAGCTGAATAATGTCCTTTTTCCCCCCGCTGTTTAGAAAGCCTAGATTATTAAAAAAAAAAAGAAAGAAAGAAAGAAACTTTTTCTGGAAACTAGACTGAAGTGCTTCTTTGCTATTTATGTTTTGAGGCACACATTATTATTGAGAGATGTCTCTCCCCAGAGCCTCTTGGGGCACAAGGCAACAAAAGAGGGGGTGATGCAGAGACTTGTGCACTTGCACACACAGATCCCATCTCTGGACCAGCATATTTCAATGCCAGCATTGCCAGGGGTGCAGAGGGTCTGCAGATCTCATACCCTTCTGTTTCCTGCACAATGTGGCCTCTGCACCAGCAGACTGACCAGCTGAATGGAAGATGAGGGTGGTGCAGGAGTGTGGAGGGCTGAGAGTTGTGATGGGCCTCAGATAGACAGTGGTGATAGTGCAGTGCTGGACTGGCTGCTTGCATTAAATTGTCAAACATCTGGAACAGGTGCCCAACAGAAAAAAAAATAGGTAAAAAAGCTACTTTTTCAAAGCTGACATCTTTTCTCAGCTTTTTTCCTCAACAACCTCTATCTCCCTCTCTATCAGGTATTTCTTAGAGTGCAAACCTGAAATACCCCTCATTTTTTTTTAAACATTGTCAGTGTTGCCACCATTATCTTCCGACCAAGCAAATGATGGCAAAAGGCAGAATCAGTCACCAAGCTCCTTTTATCCCCAGGTGTAGTCTTTGTTAACTACAAATTACAGTAGAGGAGTTAAATTAATGCAGCTGAGCCCCTGAAAGGACCCACTAAGAAGGGAATTGGTAAGTGTGTGTTGTTGAAACTTAAGAGGACAAAAGGTCTCAAAAAAATCTTGCTGCATGATTTCCAAAGCTCTTACAAGTGTGAGTACATTTCAATTTTATTTTTTGACATTATAAATTGAATTAAAATAAATGCAAAAGGTGATGTTAACCTTAATAACACCTAGCATTGTTACCCAGAGGGAAAGGATTAAAATTAGAATCCTAGCTATACAAAATATGTCTTAACAGGAGCAGAGGGATTTGTCTAAAATGGCTTCTATTTTAGTCTGTTATACAGAGTAAGTTTAACATGATTATTTTTGAGTAGCTAATTATTTTCCAATATGTCTCTTCCTTAGACATCACAATTGCATATAGTTATTCCACTTATTTTTACTACTGCTCCTTTAATAATTAATAGATATAAATAAGCAGACAATTTGATATAATAAATTTACTAGCAGATGAAGTAATTCTTTTGGAAAATATTACAGCAAAATTAGGTTTTCTTTCTTTTCCCGTGAAGTTTTGCAGATGGAGGAGGCCAAGTCTTAAGACAGAGTTTATAAGTGGCTATAGCTGTTGTATATCTGTCATACATGTATTTGTAAACAAAATATCTACTTTTTTCCCCCTCTGTGGAATTCTTTCTCTTACTGAAGAGAGAAACATAAATAGAAGCTATCATAAAACCATGTAAAAATGAAACACAAAGGAGTCACTGGACAAATATGATTTTATCTATAATTCTGTTCATCAACAAAGAGTAGTTTTAAGCAAGGTGTTTGACAACTAGACAACTATTTAGAACCTTTTAATTAATATTTTATGAAGTCCAGGAAGCTTTCTGCTTTTGTAGAAAGTTGTTTCTACTTTTGCTTATGGTATAGATACAGTGTCTGTACTGCAGTTGTTAAATCTCTAGTGCATCTCTGTATCTTGTTGAAAAAAATAGAAACAAAACACAATAAAGGAAAACCAAAAAGCTCAGGTATATTTTTTTTTTTTGAGCAGAGTGTGCATATTTTGGTGATCAAAACAGTAGAGAAGAAACCTGGAGGCAATTTGCCCAAATTAAAATGCTCATGAACAATGCACTAACAGCAAAGACATGTCCTGCTGCTTTTTTTCAAGGCAGTAGGTGACAGATGTGGCATGCAGCATGCCAAGGGCCAGGATGGTCATCTTTGGACCCAGTCCTGCTGATCCTGTGTGCACTCAGTCCTTCAGGGACGAGGGGGTGAATGATGGGGTTTGCCACTACTGACTTGCATGGTGACAGAATTAGGCATGTGGTCTTCCAGACCAACCTGTCCAGATATCTGGAGGTCAAAGAATCAAAAACATTTAAGTTAGAAAAGACCTCTAAGGTGACTGAGTTCAACCAGCACCACTGTGTTTGCCACTAAACCATGTCTGGGGTTTGCTTGTCTTACTGGACTACAAATGAGGATTAAACCTTGATAATGATCTCTGAAGAGCAGCAAAGAGAAAGAGTTTCTGGCCCTGAATGTTTCCTGTAATTTGTGAGTTTTGCAGCTGTTTTTGAAGGAAGGGGGAAAATTACCATGGGGCATTAAAGCTCAAATACCTAAACTTTCCTTCTTTTTGGTGTGTAAGAAGAGTCTTAAGCATTTATGTAATTGAGCTATATGGCTAATCTTCTTTCAGCACTGAATTTTAAATTAGGTAAAAATATATTAAAGGATTATAAACTAATTGTCATATTAGAACTCCAGGGCATGAATGTCAACACAAAAGACCTTTCCAGAGACTTCTCCTGCACACTCAGTGAGCAGGTACATTGGTGAAGCCTGTTCCCACACCTGAGAATTCTCCATCTGGTCCTGCCACGTCCCCAGGGTAACACACAGAGGAGAGGATGCTGTCACACAGAGATGCTGCAAGTTTTCAAAGCTATGTCCAGCACTTGTGGTTAGAGGAAGCAACAAAGGTGGTGAAGGGCCTTGGAAGGAAACCATATGAGAGTGGCTGAGGGCACTGTCCAGCCTGGAGGACACTGAGGGGACACCTCACTGCAGTTCCAGCTTCCTCGTGAGGGGAAGAGGAGGAGCAGGCACTGCGCTCTGCTCTGTGGTGACAGTGACAGAAGCCCAGGGAATGGCCTGAGTTGTGTCAGGGGAGGGTTAGGTTGGATATTAGGAAAAAGGTTCATCACCCAGAGGGTGACTGAGCCCTGGAACAGGCTCCCCAGGGAAGTGGTCACTGTACCTAGCCTAGCAGAGTTTGAGAAGATTTGGACAATACTCTCAGGCACATGGTGTGACTCTTGGGGATGTTCCTGTGCAGGGCCAGGATTTGGACTTGATGATTCTTGTGAGTCCCTTCCAACTCATCAGATTCTGTAATTCTGTGCTTCTGTGACATCCTTACAATACTGATCATTTTTTTTTCTAATTACCTCATATTAATTTCTTTAGGGAATATCCCATTTTGAAGACCCCTACCCAAAGAAAAAGTTTTCCTTTTCTTACTATCTCTACTATCATTTATGTGATGATCTAAGAAACATCTTTGGGGTTTGCTACTAATTGTGTTAATGGTGTCACAGGGCTGCTTCTCCAGAAATAGCTACTGGCATGAGCAGAGCCTGTAATTTTCCAGATGCAATGTTTCCTCACTTTGTGTGGAAAAACCCCAGGAAAACAAAACAGCACCTGTGAAGAACAAATGTAATTGCAGTTCACTGTAGCCTTTCAGCGCAGAGTCATGGAAACCCTCCCAGAGCACGCAAAAGGCTCTGCTGCAAACAGAGGCCTTTCCACTCAGGTGCCATTGCTGCCACAGGTGTCTTTGTGCCCCCGTCTGCTCCCTCCCTGCCAGCCCATGTCCGTGTGGAGCAGGGCTGGGAGGCACCACGGAGGCTCTGCAATGGGGGCACTCATGTTGGTGACATATATGACTCTGTGGTTTTCCTCAGAGTTTTTCTTTGACATTACCAAGATTATAAATAGAACACGCAGAGCAGAAGAGTACAGGAAGGAAGAGTAAATCTCTAATAAATTATATCTTAAAAGGATCTGAGTAGAGGGAGGAAAAATGTACCTCCAACAACAGAAAGTTTAAAAGAAGCTTGTATTGAATATTATAAATTCACATGAGATAAAGGTCTTCTCTCAGTGTGGAAAGACACAAAGGTTTCAGTACTTTATGCTCAAGTAGGGAAAAGGTCAAGACTCCTTCTGTCATACTGTGGTTAAAAAGTCATGCCATTAAAATTGTATTAAATGGTCACAGCCACAGATTTAAGAGCAATTGCTTCACATTTAGTTTGTCCAAAGTTTTTTCCAGCAAGAACCTGGCATTGCACTAAGCAAAAAATATTGTGTAACTTACAACAAAATGCATCATGGGTAACTTAGAACAAAATACATCAATCTCATCCCTGTTGCTGCCCTGTTTCTTTGCACATGATCTGTGAGAGAAAGCTGCTTGTCTGTTGGTTTTGCTGGTGGACTGTGGAGAAAGGGACCTGAATTTGAATGGAAGGTGCCATAGCAAAATTGTGTTTTCCAGCCTCCAGCCCAGTGCTGCAAAGCTCTCCTTCCTCACTTTCTAGTAAACATGATGAAAAAAAGACATTGCAATGTAAGTTTGCATGCACACAGAGTGAAGGATCATGAGATTTTTACAGACAAATTTGAAGATGAATTAGCCTTTGAGATACTGTCTGTTTAAGGATTATATTGTTAATAACCTAAATTTGACACACATTTTTCCCCCCTTCAGTCACTACCTGCAAAGCCTCTCTGAAAATTATCTCTTATGAAGCAGTGTCATTAATAGCTTCCTGCAAGGTTTCTTTTAGAAGTGGCAGAAAGGTAAATAAAAATGAATTAATACAGCATTTTGGGTTTGTAGGCAAAATATGCAAATATCTTACTGACAAAGCCTTAGTAGCATTAAAGGCTTTCAGATCCTATCCTCAGAGGCTCTTCTTGTGGAATCAGAAGCCTTTAGGCAACCTTTAACTTAGTTTACATGTAATACATTCTCTTTTCTCCCTCTCCCATTCTCCCCTAATGTCCTCTTGGACCAATTCCCTCTGGTGCAGTTTCCAGCTTCACAGTTCATGAATTTTATTTGCAATCAATAAATAAACCCATTATCAAGTTTTGTATTCTCATCATATATCGTCATTCCTCATAAACCATTTCACTGTATGGGTCAGCTTCACTGAGCACGTGCCACTCACCTTTATAGCTCAGCAGAGGGCTGTCAGGTACATGGATGGGATGTGTTTGAAGATCTAATCAGATTTCAGTTGTAATGAACAATTATGAATAACACTGTGCTACCATTCATCATTATTATCATTATTTTTAACACTATGGTACTGTTTTGAGTTAGTGATCAGCACTTAAATACTCTTTGAGCCCTGGTGTGGGACATATTCTCGTAGTATGAAGCAGAGGTTCCCAGACCCACCCATATCATCAATGAAAATGTTATTTCTGACATACAGCATCACAGCATTTATCAGCTGTTTGAGACAAATAAAGAAAGGCTTTTTTCTGGCTCCTTACAAGGCTGTCAAGTTCCCACTGTGGTAAATTATAAAGTAACTAATTCTGAGAACAGTGACCCACCACCTGATAGCTTATGCAGATTTCTTTGGGCAGCATTAGTTTGGGCATGGCATGAAAAGGCAAGCCATCCTTGTGGTGATCAGGCCCTTGGACAGTTACTGATTTGTGCCTTGAATTTTATCTGTCAGCCCAGACAGAGTATTAAATGCTGGTGTCACATGCAGTTATCAAATGATACTATTACAAGGTCAACTGACAAATAATATTCTAACATAAAGACTCCAAATTGCCTACTTTGCTAACCTCTGACAGTGTGGAATTTTGTGCACAAATGAAAAAATGAGTCTATCAGTGACCAAAATGGGTAGAAGCAAGCAGAGAGGGTCAAGGAAGTTGCAAGCAAACATTCCCAGCTGAGTGCACTTTCATGAGCACAGGAAAATCCAGCAAGTACTTTGAACTTATCCTTGTGCCACTACCATCACTACTGGGAGATAGCAAAAGTGATACTTTTTCTACAGTACACCACATTACTGCTGATGCTCCTACAACTGCTAACAGCAGCAGCATCATTACTCAGCAGTGCTACTAAGTGGTATCACAACACGCTTTTAGGGAATTACAAATAATTGTTTTGTTAGATTCATTTATTTATCGCTCTCTTGATTGTTTTGTCATCCTCTGGACCTGACCAAAATTGATGGGGAGAAGATATTTTGAGCCTTCTCAAAGAAGGCACTTTAGAATTCCCACTTTTTAGGGGGATGTGTTGACTACAGGGATATATCTTTCCCTCTGTCCTCTCTGTAAGAAAGGAAGGGTTGTGCTCATGGTCAAAGCAAAGGTCTAGAATATTGCAGTGGTTTAATTCAGTTTCAAAAATCTCTTGTCTGCATTGGAACCTGAATTTAAGTGATGGAAATAAATGCATGACTAGGTGACAAAGTCCTGTGTCTCATTGCGGCATCATGTAGCCAAAGTGGTGCATGTTTGAGGCAATTCACACCTCAGCACCGTGCCTTTAAAGTAATGAAAGAGTTTTTGAGCTTTGTATCCTTCTTTTTAAACTTGGTACTAAGCCAATGTTGAAGTTAATATTTATGAAGTTTGGGAAAATTGTTTTCAGGGTAAGATTTCTGGTAATATGAATTTTCATATTTTAAGCAACCTGATTTTAACTTTAATGGCCCAAAGTGTATTTATAAATTTTGTGCTGTGCTCACAGCCATGCAAGTCAGTGTGTCCCTGACAGTGTCAGCCAGGAGTGATGTGTGCAAGGCAGGGCTGTGGGGGAGCTCCATGTCCTGTGCTGCCCAGCTGTGGCTCTGCCACTCAGTGCTCTGGCTGGTGTGAGTCAAAGCTGCTTATCACGGGGAGCCAGGTCCCTCCTGGTGTATGGGGATGTTTGAGCTGTGATATAAAGAAGGCAAATGTCCTGCAAATGCTTAATGATGAAGTTAAAGGATATCTCCTATCTCAAATGTCAGTTCCACCCTCTCCTCTCATGGATGCTTTCTCTACAAATTGTGCATATATAGAGCAGACTTCTCATTAGTTTCAGCAAGATCACTGTTTGAATGGGGTTTTACCATCAGAAGGGAATGTTACCATCATCTGATCTCTCACCCATGACCAGATATGTTTAGGGAAGCATTGTTACAATTTCTGCTGGAAGTTACATAACTTGCTCATCTGATATATTTTCTAAGGTCTATACTTAGTCAACAGCTGATTCTTTAAAGATATTAGGTAATTTGGATTGCATATATAAGTTTACATGATGCACTTGCTATTAAACCATGTTTATTTGATTGTGGGACTTCATGTAGATGTGATACATCTTATGCCAATGACAAGACTGTTTTACCTGCAGATACCAGATACTGGAATATGAGAACTCTAGAACATGATTTGCCTTTTTTTTTTTTTTTTTTTGCATTTCTGCTTTAATATTTGCATAAGAAGTACATGGTAGTCTTACTTTCTCTTCAGAACTCTTTCATCATAAAGTGAAAGAGAAATCTTCTCTTCCAAACAGGGAAGACATGCTCCATTTCTTTATACTCTTATAACCCTTATCTTTAAGTTATGCTTCTCTGTATTGACCTACTGTGTCTGCAAGTTATTTTTCTGAGCATGTCTGTCCTGGCTGTTAGAGTGTCAAGGCCTTGAACACAAGCCAAACTCTTTGGGGGGGCCCTTTCCTTTGTTTCAGTGGATGTTTGCCAGCATATCTGAGTCTTGCAGCAGCACTGACTGTGCTGAACTCTCCCAAAGCGAGATCTCTTCCACCATACACAGACTACCACGTTTCTGATTTGAAGGCACAAGGGAACCACATGTGTATGTATTGGACATAAGCAATAAGCCTCCACAGGGTGTAGATTAAAAGGCTCACTTTGTGCACTTTGGGTGTCCCGTGAGGCAGAGGGCCAAAGGTTAGTTTCCTGAGGGATGTCTTTGACTTCCTCTGGATCTCAGTGTTCTTGATGCATATGTTGTCAAAAAAGCTCAAGACAGACTGTTGGGATGGATTTGCCTTCTCCTCCCAAACTAAAGAGATCACTACTATGCTTACACCATTGGGGGAGGGATTTCCAGTGACTGAGGTGGAAAAGTTCACAAAATACCTAATTTATACCTAAACTGCTCCCAGGATTCACTGCTGAGAGCCTCTTTCCTCATCCTGCTTATGTGGGCTGCCAACTTCATACCCCAGCAAGCAAGCAAGCAAGGGAACATGGTGCAGGTCACACGGCTGCACCTTGTAGTCCCTGACCCCACCTCTTGCTGAGGAAAAGCTTGCTTTTCTGGCATTAGTCAGCAGTGATGTGAATTTAGAGTAGACACATGTTTCATGGGAAGTAAGACCCTGTGTCTTAATGGGATATCAGGAAAATTGTTGCAGTTGACAGAGCACCCACGCTCTCCAGCCAAGGTGGGAGATTGGCCAAGGTGGGAGACTCTCTTGGCATCCTTTGGCTGCATTTGCACAGAAAGCAACACCCACACTGCCTTTTGACATTCATCTTAGGCAATGCAGATACAGCTCTCTCAGAAGCTGAGGGACAACATTCTGTTGAAAATGAGGGTTTTGCAATGCCTTTGTGATTTCGACTTAATCACAGATGAATAAAAGCAGAACCAGTTCTCATCCTCGGTGATCACATTCACTTCTGCAATAGAAACAGGCTAGGCAAATGCAGATAAAAGCTTTTCTTCTCTCCAGGGGAGTTTTGGTTGAGACCCTGGGGAGGGATCTGGCCACTAATAAGTTATTGGCAAACCATCAGACCTGGTACAGCTAACTTCAGTGTATAAGTGATTCCCATCTCTCATCTCCACATGAAGCAACCTTAGGTTGCATTTATATAACAGGCCCCCTTTGAGTCTGTGTCCTGATTTAATATCAATCTAATATAGATTGGTTAGAGGTAGTCAGCATGGATTTACAAAAAGGAGGTCATGCTTAACAATCTTGATTCATTTCTCTGAGGAAGTGGCAATGAAAGTGGACAGCGATGAAGAAGGAGACATAATTTACTTGGACTTGAAAAGGCTCTCGATACAGTGCCACATAACAGATTAATTTATAAGGTTAGCAAGTATGGGATTGATAGTAAAATCCTCAATTGGATATAAAATTGGCTTGGTAACAAGACCCATGGAATGGCAGTAATGGTTATAGATCATGCTGGGGAAGTGCTATGCACCTGGGGTGTGTGTTTGAAGACATTCTCAAGATAATAAGGATGAGCAAAGCCAAAAACAAAGGTGGTGGAAAAAAGAGGAAACATGCTGCAAAAAAGAACACCTGAAGGCAGGCTACAATCTCATGAGAAGCAAATGATGCCAACGTGCAACCTGAAATTTCAGGTAATATTCAGTGAAGAAAATTTTCTAGGAACTGAAGGGGCCCAAGTCAGGCAACTAAGTGGCAGGTCTTGTGGCAAGGCAAAAGTATACAGAGCAGCAAGGATCTTCCCTCTTAAATAAGAGAAAGGGCAAAACTTACAGCTTTTTCAAGGTGCCAATGAGCAATAAATGGGAGGCATGTTCTCAGAAACTGATTTTATCCTGAAAAGTCAAAGATCTCTTGGGCCTTGCTGCAAGGATGAATCATAGCATTTAGGTTGTGTTATCAGCTCAAAGAAATCTTTGGAGAATACTGACTATGCTTTTTCTATGATCTAATACATTTTCTATGATCTAAGGAGACTGGATTTCCTGAGATGAAATAATTTTTTGTCACTACCCTGCAAGATGCTACCTTACATGCTGTAATAAAGCAGACAAGTGGGTAGAAGAAAGAAATGAAGTACAGGAAAGTCAACAGAGGACACTAAGAGACCTCAGAAATTCACAGTACTGAAAGAAATTAGGAACTGGTTTCAGTGAATACTCATCTCCTTACAGTGTAAACTTTCCCATCTCTTGGATGGTATTAAAAGAGGGTCTGGGAAGCTGTACTGGTGACACTGATGTGCCATCACTTAGCACTGCTGCCTGCTCAAGAAAATACAAGCTTTGGTGTCCAGCAGCATTTCCACCATTGCTTTTATATAAAAGACCCAGGCTGCCAGGCTCATTCCCACAGATCATGGGTGAGAAGGCAATCTTTGCAGGCCTGCATATGCCTTTGCCTCACTCCTCACCTGTTTTAAAGGTAGGAATCTCTGGATGGATCAGACCATGCAGCTTGGGAAAACTGGGAAAGGCTTTTTAATCAAACAAAAAAGAGCTTCTCTCTTTGATGTGGTACAGGATTAGAAAGGAAACGATGCAGGGTAACAATTAGCCTGACTCATTGGCCAGTGGTTCATGCTGTAGGCTGTGCTTTGTTATTTGATTGTGAGTATTGGCTCAAAACTTTGGTCTTGGAGCCATTAAAGTCATTAGTCAAGCTCTCATTGATTTGAGCAAGACCAAGACTTGACCCTTTGTGGCTGTGCAAAGGACAGAGATAAACTTTTAAATCAATCAAGAGCGTAGACTCATTCTGCTGGGGTCATATGGTTAATACATCCTGTTCCTGTCATTTCCGCTATAAATCTGTGAATGCGTTTAAAGCAAGAGGAAAACCTGATTCCTTTCCTTTTGCCAGAAAATATTATGCTGCCTTGAATTACAAACAAGAAAAACAAGGAGTCCTTCTGCTCAGTAAAACTTGTAAGGGGAAAGGTAATCTCAATATTTCCATGTCTCTAGAGTCAGTGAGAAGTAAGTTGAGACAAAGTACTGGGCAATACAGTCTCCTGTCTGCAAAGCATGCAAACCTTCTCCCACTGGCATCCCATAAGCCTTTATTGGGTCCCGATGATCTTTTTGCCCAAGCATTAAGTCAGTACTCATTGTACTGTTGGTGTCTACAAAAAGATCCCTTATTTTCCACATTGCATCTAGTCTACACAGCTCCTACAAGTTGGGAATAAACTTATGACTTCCTACAAATGTAATCAACCTCACAGTTATTGACTTTGTCTGCTTGGCTTCAGACCCAGGTCACTAAGCTTTCTGTATTTACTTCTAGAGTACGATACTTCTGGAAATGTGAAATACATTATATGAAAAAAAGTCTGAACTACTCTGAGTTTTTGTTTTGCTGAAAGACCCACCCCATGGTGATTCTGGAAATAAAAGCTGTTCTTCCACTCTCTCTTGCTGACTTTAGGATTCTGAACAAGACTTCTGAACAACCCGATTCAGGACAATTAAAAGAAGAACTCTGAATCCTTGGCTTATCTCCTGTCATTTTGCTTTCAAAAAGATCCTACTTGGTCCTGTTAGGGCCATGAAGATGATCAGAAGTTTGGAGCACCTTTTCTATGAGGACAGGCTGAGAGAGTTAGGGTTGTTCAAGATGGAGAAGAGAAGGCTTCAGGGAGACCTCCTAGCAGCCTTCCAGTACCATGAGGGGGTTTATAAAAAAGGAGGAAGGACTTTTTTATACAGGCAAATAGTGACAGGACAAGGGACAATGGTTTTAAAAAGAAAGAGGGCAGGTTTAGATTAGATGCTAGGATGAAATCCTTTACTCAGAGAGTGGTGAATCACTGGAACAGGTTGCTCAAAAAGTTGTGGACAAGCCAGGCATCACCATCCCTTGAAGTGTTCAAGGCTGGGTTGGATGGGGCCTTAAGCAACCTGATCTAGTGGGTGGCATCCCTGCCCATTGGAGGGCAGCTGGAGGGGGTTGGAACTAAATGATCTTTAAGGTTTCTTCCAACACAAACTACTCTACAATTCTATGATTTGCTGAAAAAATGTGGATGTGATTTGATAGGTTTTATGAAAATAGCTTCCAATTCTCACTTATGAAAAGATGAAAGAATAGGTGAGAGAGGAAGAAAGGATCTTTATTATGCATATATACATAGGTACCACCCTGTGTGCATGCATGTGCATGTTTTATAAAGGGTTTGATCTTACCTGAGCATCTGTGGCTCTGGTGACATCCCATTTGTTAACATTTCTGTAGGCTCTTCAGTAAACTCACTGGATAGATGACAGTTCATTAAATTAGTTGACAATGCATATCCAGTCTTTCCACCCTCCTCCCCCAGCCCTAAAATGAAAAATAAAGAAATTACAATGGTAAGAAGGGAAAATACTATGCAAATAACTCTGAGAGCACTGACACATTTAAACTAATGCATTTCCTAGAATCATAACAATAAATGTGCTGTCAGGGGCATCACAGTTACTCCAGTGACACGAC